>NC_050446.1:28188112-28504497 GCF_903995425.1 Onychomys torridus | reverse complement strand
GAAACCTGGAAACAACCTAGAAGTCCCTCAACCAATGAATGGATAAGGAAAATATGGTACATATACACAATGGATTGTTACTCAGTGGTGAAAAACAATGACACCATGAAATTTGTAGGCAAATGGATGGAACTAGAAAGCATCATCCTGAGCAAGGTGACCAGATGCAGAAAGACAGACACAGTATGTACTCACTCTTAAATGTATATTAGATCCAAAGTAAAGAATGATTAGGTTACAATCCACAACCCCAGGGAAGCTAGGTGAAAAGGATCCTAAGAGGGACACACATGGAGGGCCCCAGGAAGGGAAAATAGTGAAGATCTCCTGGGTAAACTTGGAGAGGGGGTAGAAGGGAAGGGATGGGGGATGGGAACAGGAGGGCCTGAGATGGCTGAGTGGAGGGAGGCATGGAGAGAGAGAGAGCAATGAAAGAGATATCTTGGTAGAGGGAACCATTATCGTGTTAGGGAAAAACCTGGTGCTAGGGAAATCCCCAGGAATCCACAAGGATGACACCAGCTAAGAATCCTAGCAATAATGGAGAGCGTGCCTGAACTTACCTTCCCCATAATCAGATTAGTAACTACCCTAATTGTCCTCATAGAACCTGCATCCAGTAACTGATGGAAGCAGATACAGAGATCCATAGCCAAGCACAAGGCTGAGCTCCTAGACTTCAGTTGAGGAGAGGGAGGAGGGATCACAGGAGCAAATGAGGTCAAGCAAATGAGGAAACCCACAGAGATAGCTGCCCCAAGCTGGTGGAAGCTCATGGATTCTGGCCTGTCAGCTGGGGAACATGCATGGGACCAAACTAGGCCTCTGAATGCAGGTGACAATTATGTGGCTTGATGTGTTTGGGGAGCCCCTGGCAGTGAAACTAGGACTTATCCTGTGTACATAAAATGGCTTTTTGGAACACAGTCCCTAGGGTGGCATACCTTGCTCAGCCTTGAGCCTCCTCCTCAGTGGGGAGGGGCTTGGTCCTGCCTCAACTTAGTATGCCAGACTTTGTTGACTTCCCAAGGGAGGCCTTACCCACTCTGAGGAGTGAAGGGGGAGTGGGATTAGGGAAGGGGAAGGGTGGGATTGGGGGAGGGAGAGGGAACCAGGATTGATATGTAAAATGAATAAAATTCAAAACAAATAAAAAAATAATAAGTTCAGTTTGTCTCTTTTTTATGGATGTGAAAACCAAGACTTTTAAAGATTGAGACACACATCCAAGATCACATGGCTGAGAGATCACATGGCTGAGGAAACATGTCTGAGATCACATGGCTGAGGAAACATGTCTGAGATCACATGGCTAGAGAAACATGTCTGAGATCACATGTCTGGAGAAACATGTCTGAAATCACATGGCTGAGGAAACATGTCTGAGATCACATGGCTGGAGAAACATGTCTGAGATCACATGTCTGGAGAAACATGTCCGAAATCACATGGCTGAGGAAACATGACTGAGATCACATGTCTGGAGAAACATGTCCGAGATCACATGTGTAGTGGATAGCCATCCCAGCATTGGCCTGGAAGTTCCAACCCCCATTGAGGCTTCGGTAATGGTCATGCCCACAAGGCAGGGCAGAGGAGGAAGCGGAAGACCAAGGATCGGGAGGAGGGCTCTCTCTTGGTTCCAGGACCCTGGACACTGGAGGTAGACCGAGCAGAGTTCTCCAGAGAACACCGCCGGACTGCGCTATACCTTTGCCAGACCCTGCAACCTACCCCTTCATTTGTAAGTTAGCCCACAAAATAAACCTCCCTTTTAACTATGTGGAGTGGCCTTAATAATTTCACCAATATCTGGCGCAAGAGAGAAGAGAATTCTGGGAAGTAGAAGGCTGGAGAGAGACACCGCCAGCCGCCGCCATGAAAAGCAACATGTAAAGACACTGGTAAGCCACAAGCCATGTGGCAAAGTATAGACTAACAGAAATGGGTTAATTTAAGATAGAAGAAGCAGATAACAAGAAGCCTGCCATGGCCATACAGTTTCTAAACAATGTAAGTTACTGTGTGCTTTCTTGGTTGGGTCTGAGCGACTGTGGGCCTGGCGGGTAAGAGAGATTTGTCCTGACTGTGGGCCAGGCAGGAAAACTCTAACTACACACATGGCTGAGGAAACATGTCTGAGATCACATGTCTGGAGAAACATGTCCGAGATCACATGGCTGAGGAAACATGTCCAAGATCACATGGCTGGGGAAACATGTCCAAGATCACATGGCTGGGGAAATATGTCTGAGATCACATGGCAGAGAGGAGCATGCCCACCAACTGACAGATAGAGCATTGTGTACCGGACAGCAGGAGAAAAGCTGCAGAGTTACTTAAGAGTAGTGTTCTTATTCTTCTTTTTCTGGAGAAAGAAAAACAAATATCCATTCACTCCAGAAAGGGTGCCAAAGACAGGCGAAAGTAACAATTCCACCAGAGTCTAACTTGATTGACATGAGTGTGCCATGGCAGAAACGGATGACAATGTTTGAATCTGTTCACAATGTCAGAGTTTATTGGATAACAGTGAATTTACAAAGTATGGTGTAATTTGCCAGACACTCATGATGTTCTTGATAAGCCTGGCTGATGCAAATGCAGAATCTTTTATTCCGGTCTTATTTACTAATATAAGCTCAGATCATATATCAAAGAGTCTCTCTCTCTCTCTCTCTCTCTCTCACACACACACACACACACACACACACTTATGGAGGTTACACAATGGCTCTTAGGGGGTTAATGAAGGAAGCCACAGTAGAAGTCAAGGAATTTCAAGGAGGTTCTAGATGCTTAGGCTGATAGGGCTGCAAAGAGAATGTAGGAATCAGATAATTAACTCTGCAGGGCTGGCTTCTGTTGTCCGTAGAGTCCAGGTATGGGGTCAGAGTTGAGTTGCATCAGCAAGGTATGTATGGTGGAGGTCACAGGAACTGAGCAGATGGATAGATGGCAGCTCCAGATGTACTGACAAGCAGACACTCAGAGGGTAAGTCCTCTCAACAGAGGGGTTGCTTTCATCCTGCCTTTCATTGTGCCATGGCGGAGATTTTTAGACAGGATCATGCTGTGTAGTACTGTTTGGTTAGAAATTACCATGAAGCCCCAGTTGGTCTTGAACTAATCATTCTCCTGCCTCATCTTTTGGAGTGCTAGGATTACAGGTCTATCACCACAGCCAGTGAATGTGGTAGATTTTGTTGAGCGCTGAAGCTTACAATAAGGTGAAACTTATTACTTACATGTTTTACTACTACTATGTTGTCTTTCTAATGAAGGCAAATAATGTTTATATGAGTGTGTACATGCCTGGAATGTATACACATATATAAATATATAATATGAAAATATATTAAATACATATATAAAACCTTTGCAGTATCCATGTGATTGGTGAAGCACTTATTTAGATGCTCATGAAATCTAGAACACTTAAACTTCCATTCATACTTGGGAGAAAGGTCAGGTACTTTGGGTGTCTGACACTAAGCTAAAACAATCAGTTTCTCCACTAAAAGCATTGCTGGCCAAACAGACTGTGCATAACTGACCTGCACCTCTCAAAGGGTCCTTCCTGAAGCACCTGAGAAGAGACAATGCTGCTGGTGTTCTGTGAGGGCCTTCTTCTCCATGGTGTCTGCTTTGCCTTGGACAGTTATTATTTTCTGTCTCTAGCTGCAGGTACTATGGAATCACCTACACCTCACATAGGAAACTCAGCTCCTTTCTCTGCAAAAACATGGCTAATTCATTCACTTCTGACCCCTGGTGGGAATGCTTTAAAATCTGCTCTTGACAGCTGCAAAGGAAAGAAATTATTCCACTTAACCAGTTTATTGATTGAACTGAATAAATGATTTTATGGTCTACAGTCATATCATTCCTTATTTCGTAAAGTGAAAGACCTTAAGCTGTTTGTCTAGAACTAAAAACACAATGTTAAAAAAGTAAATATCCTAGAGATAATAAAGCTTTCCAAGAAAAAAAAAAAAAAGAAAGAAAAGAGGGTTTCTGCAATTGGTGCTCTTCCAGCTCTACTTATCTCCAGCTCCTGGTAGGCAGGTCTAGGCATAGCAACTCATCTTCTGTCAGCAAAGCCCCCTGGTCATGTGAAATCATCTCTCATCGATGTCCTTCCATGACAGCAGCATCCATCACTGTTGTGTAGGAAGTAGAGAATGGAGGTCTCATAAAGAAAGGAATTGGAACCAAAGGTGTTTTGCTGTCCCCCATGAAGACAAGCTGAAAGCCGCTACCTGCGGGCGGTGAAAACCCACTTTCATTTTCAACCCCACAGATCTGAGACAGTGTGGGGAAGGATGCTCTGAGAGGGGCTGTATTCTCTACACCTTGTTGAAATTTGGGCTTGGACAGTAAACATAGCCACCAGAAATTTCTTCCTTATCCCCCCCCCCCCCCCCCCCCCACTGATCATTACAAAACAAAACAAGCAAACCAAACAAACAAAACCACCCAAAACAACTTTAGGTCCACTATCTACTGTAAAGTAGAAGTAAACCCCTTTCCCGTTGACTTCCAGAAAGTGACCTTATTAGAGCTGCCCTCTCCCCCCCCCCCCCCAGGTAAAGGTCAAAGTTTAAATCCCACTTGTGCAACTGGAGACCCTGCCTTCCCCAGTCAAGGCAGCTATGAGTTCTGGGGCAGTTTTCACCACTTTAGGTGAAAGCTGCCTGTTTGCATGGCGTTCGGGTGCCCTCTGATTTTTGAATATGTACAACTCCATTTGCTCAAGCAGGCTTGGTAATTGTCTATTTAATCACCTATTTGCATGCACAATTACTCAGCGTGGGCACAGCCATCCACATTTGCATATGCAAATCTTTCCTTGGGCTCCTACTGAAAGGCCACACCTGCAGCTGCAGCCAGTCTCATTGATGAACCTGGGGGGAAAATCTCATCCACAACCAAATGGACTCCAGCTCCAAATATTGAACATTTGTGTGTAATGAAATCGATTGGGAAGTATGTTAGAAAGTGTATTGATCTTTCGCAAGCAGGAGGAGGTGTAACAATGTAATAGCTTCTAATAATAAAATAGAGGAAGAAAAGTTAAAGACAACCATCATAAGAAAGAAAAGGAAATTCTGAGTTAGCCCCTCCCCCCAAACTTTACTGTAAACTTGGTCTCTGTTTTTAAAATAACAGAATTTTATTTATTTGGTTCTTTTGAGACAGTGTCTCTACTATGTAGCTCTGGTGGTCCTGAAACTCACAATATAGACCAGGCTGGTCTTGTTGTGCCCAGATTGTGACCCCCAGAGAGACCATCGAGGATGAGCATACCAGAATGCAAAAGCAAGGTTTAATTTGGGATATCCAAAAGTAATACAAGCCTAGGCAGGGACTTTGTCCAGCAGATCCAATGCAGTAGAGGCTGGAGGAAGTGCCCACCTCTGTGCAAGCTCAGTTTTTAAAGGAAAAAAAACCACAAGGTTACATCATTTAGGGGTGCTAGTACCGGTACAATTCTGATTGGCTAGCTTCTAGGGACTTTCTAGAAATCACGGCTTAATCTTTATTTCTAAGGGAGTGGTTGCCTGCCACCATCTCTCATTGGCTGCCCTCAGGTGGGAACAATTCTATGGTCAATTACCCTGGAAACCAGGGTTGGAACATTCTTTGGTCAAACAGTTACCTAGGGAACCAGGGAGAGGACATTCCATAGTCTGGAAGTCATTACCTTGTGACTACCTTGTGACTCTATACTTTTACACTTCCTGGTGGGTAACTGACCCTAAAAATGCCCCCACCTGAGGGCAGCCAATAAGAGATGGTGGCGGGCAACCACTCCCTTAGAAGTAAAGATTAAGCCATGATTTCTAGAAAGTCCCTAGAAGTGAGCCAATCAGAATTGTACCCATACTAGCACCCCTAAATGATGTAACCTTGTGTTTTTTTTCCTTTAAAAACTGAGCTTGCACAGAAGTGGGCACTTCCTCCAGCCTCCACTACGTTGGATCTGTTGGACGAAGTCCCTGCCTAGGCACTGCAGAAGCTCCGCAAAGGAAGAAGATGGATGGAGAAGAGGAAGGAGGAAATGATGCCACTTGTGAGTTAAGCTGGAGGTTTTCTTTTATTAAGTAGCCAACGAAAGATAAAAGAAAACACGGTGAGTAGCAGATAGAGAAAAGCAGCAGATACACAGCAAGATATCAAATTGGACACACGCAAAATCCAGCAGAGATGACTGGGGGAGCCCAACTGAGGAAGCAAGCAGAAGGTAACATCATCAAACCGGGCTTACTAATATCCGGCAGAAATCCACCTGGAAGCCCCAGGTGAAGCACCAGCTGGAGTTCCCAGTTGAGAGAGCCTAGAGCAGAGCATCCCCTCAGGCAAAGCTTCTAAGGAAAGAACTAATAGCAGAAGACAGATAGCACCATCAGATCCAGCCCTTCCCATGGTTCAGCAGAAATCATCTGGAGAAGCTGAGACTGGGATGGGGAGTGTCCCAGTCCAGAGTGCTCCAACCCAGAGTGTCCCAGTCCAGAGTGCTCCAACCCAGAGTGTCCCAGTCCAGAGTGTTCCAATCCAGAGTGTCCTAGGCAGAAGGCAATTTTGAGTTTCTTTTCCTTGGCTGAGCTGGACCTCCTTTTACCATCAGAGGAATCTGTATGTCATGGGATGGACAATAGTCACCTCATTTAGAAATAGTTTGTCTTCCAGCTGTTCTCCAGGACAGCATTTTTAAGCTTATTGCAGATGCCTTTCCTTCTTGTTACAGAGTACAGGAGCAGGCTGCCCCAGGATAGAAGACTAGGGAGAGTCTTCTCAATTTCAACAAGCTTGAAAGACAATGTGCCCTTTCACCAACATAATGCACACCACACCATCTCATTGAGTACTCACAAATTATCTGCAAGATAGGTATTTATTTCCATGCCAGTTAAGAAACTGAGCATTAGAAAGGCCAGGCTACAGGCATGAAGGCAAGCAGTTAGGAGCTAGTAAAGGTGTGATTTGAACTCCGGTCCTTCTTGTGCAATGAGGAAGCTCTGTTCACAAGACTGCAGTGTCCTTGGTTCTTTCGGGAAGGTTGGGAAATTGACAACTTCATCCATCCTCTCTTCTATGAATGCTTTCCCAGAGGAGCAATGGCCATTAGCTGTCCTTTCTGTCACTGACCTGGACGCCCATCTGTCTCTTCCAACAGTTACTGTGATGGAAATGCTGAACACAGCTGCTTCCCTGGTAATTCTGTGGCTCAGCCCCTCAGAAACGCCATTGTCGAAGCTTCTCTCTTACTTGATAATTTCCAAGAGCAAGACTACCTTCAGCCAGCTGCTGCTTTTACATGTAAACGGATTGGGGAAAATCAAACTCGGATTCAATCTGCATCGTGTCTCTCCCCTCCCCTCCAGTGAACACCAAGACAAAGCACTATAGCTATGAGATGAGGGGTTGGCTATAAGCTTTCTCCCCAACCCCAGCAGGATTATTCAGTGGATATGAACAAGAACTAACAGCAGTTCCTGCAAACAGCTGCGAAGGCTGTGTCCAACGCTACTCTCCAGTTGTCCTCATATGGGCCGCTTTATTCAAAACTAAGCATTGTGGATGAGCTCAGAAGAGCAATGAACTCTCTTTCGGAGTCAAGCTGGGCACTGTAGGCCCTCAGCCAGATGTTCTTCCTTTCCAGGGCAGCTTTTATGATGTCTTGTTTCACTATACCAAAATTGAAGATTATTTACCTAAGTGCAACTTTTACTAACCAATTTTTGCCATAGCCACATGGTGGGAACATTGTCCACATAGGTCTATTTTCTAACACCTCAGAATTCTGCGTTCTCTAGTTCACGTGGGGGGGGTCAGGAAGAACATTTTTAAGGGGTGTTTAATTTTGCCAAAGATGGGCCATGACAAGAATCCATTTCTCTGCTCTAAGAGGATGCTAAAGTGGGGCCTTTCCAAGCTTACTCTCTCTAGGCATGGGAATATGAACACATTTAGATGTTAAATACACAGAATTTTCAAAAGAAATTGTAAACAACCAGTTCCCTGGCTTTGTTTTATTATTAGGTCAGATCATATTAAAAAGCATCTGAAAGTGGAGAAAACTGGTACAACCACTTGGGTAAAAATTATCTGGAAATTTCTTCATAAGTTAAACCATAAATTTAACACATGTCCCAGCAATCCACTTAGGAATCTGCAAAAAAAAAAAAAAAAAAAAAAAAAAAAAGTAAAGTGCATGTCCACATAGAGATTTGTATGCAAATATTACTATAACATTATTCACAATTAACCTCAGAGTGACATAATGTCCATCAACCAGGCAATGAGTAAACATAACTATGGTATATCAATATAGTGTAATATTACTTATCAATAAAAATAAGATATTGAAGCATGCTGTATCACCTATAAGCTTCAAAAACCATACAGAACAAAAGAAGAAAATGACCATATGCTATATGGTTTGAGTCATAAGAAACATCCTGAGAGGTAAACCTATAGATACAGAAAGTATGTTAGGAACTGGTAGCTGTAGTAGTAAGGATCACTTTGGGATGATGGCAGGAAGCTTCAAATCAATTAGGGCAACTGCTCCACAATTCCATGACTTTACTGAAAATCACTGAATTACACAGTTTAGATCAAATAATTTGACATGTGTAAATTGTTTATGAGCCAGGGTCTCACTATATATCCCTGGCTGCCCTGAGAACTTGCTTCATAGACCAGGCTGGTGTTGAACTCACAGGGATTGGCCTTTGGTTTCCAAGTGCTGAGATTAAAGACGTGCACCCCCACACCTGGCAGGAATAAGGTAGTTTTAAAAATACATGGAGAGTAGATTTTCTAATAGATCTTCATTGTCCTGTGGGTCACCAGCCACATTCAGCTGATCCAGGTTCAGATCAACTTTAATTGTAAAATAAAAATACATACTACATTTCAGAACACCAAGAATGAAGAAAAAAATTATGTAGTGACTCATTAAGCATGCTATACATTGGTGAGACAATAAAATGATACCATCTTAATTGTATCAGATAAACCATGCTATCATCAACAATGTGTTTATTTGTTTCTTTTAAATGTGACTATTAGAAAATCATTGCCACTTGAATGGCTTCCTCTCTACTTCTACTGACTATCACTGCTGAGAGAGAACTGTCCATGCTCCAGGCTTTACCCCTGCAACCATCTCCTCCAAAGCCTAGTGGAGAATTTCTTCAATTTAGCTTTCAGTTAGTTGCTAGACATTTCCCGAAGTTGAAGTGATGGCAGATTGAAACTCAAGAAGACTCTATAAACATATGATAAAAAGAAATAGAGCTTCAAGCTTGCATGGAGTAACAAATGTCCAGGTGTGAATGAGGTTATGCAAGTTTTGTTCAACGAACTGGTGTGTGTGTGTGTGTGTGTGTGTGTGTGTGTGTGTGTGTGTGTGTGTGTGTCCTTTAATAATCTCTTTTCAAAGCATGGCAGCTACTGTTCAGACTTCCAGAATGTATTATTTACCGCACAGGGGATGAGGGTTTGAGTACAGGGAGGGCCACGGGGCCCATGTGTTTTACAGAGTTCATTTTAAGCAGATGGCATCTCCAGGGAGTCTTTGGCACCAGATTGAATAAGCCCTTTTATCTCCCAGTATCATCCTGTGCTCTCATGGAGAAGCCAGAAATTGGCTAGCAAAAAATAAGGTAATAGGGAAATGGAAGACAAGCTGGTAGAACGATGGCAAAGTCAGTTCTGCCTGAAGCTGATCTGAAATTAGAAAAATACTTGATTTTATTGACATATTGGGTAAAATTCTAATTTCTTATTGAAGAACTTATTTCCTTTCTCAAGGACAATATAATATGGTTTGATTAGAAATCAAGAAAAAACAGTCATGAGCCTGAGTTTCCCTATTAAGGTTGAAACAATGTGAATGCAGGGTTGACAGAGCAGAGTTTTAATTCTAATTGGAGATGTTGCAGTGATCACACTGCCATACCATCCTCACCAAAGGCAGGGCTGGTGTAGGGCAGGGTTCTTGGGCATGACACCTAGCATTGGCAGTCTGACTTGGGCACCGTGGATGGTGGCATGATTGGAAATGCAGCTCACAAGGACTTGTGTGGCAGGAGGTGGCTGTCCAGCCAAGCCTCACATCTTTAAATTATAACCGGGTTTAAAAAGATGTTTTCGAAGTCTAAGATTCACTCTCCAGCTACTCAGCTTTCCAATCCATATTCTTCTTATTTTCCAAGAGGGTGAAAGGTCAGACACTTCCATTCTTGAAAATCATTCTCTTCTGTGAAACAGGACCCCCTTCCAGAGGCCTCCAGAGCTCAGGATGACTCCTAAGATCAACAGCACCATCACTGTGGTCAATAATGTTATCAGTGCCTCATTGATCTTTGCTAAGTGAGTGTCAGAGACCAGGACAATGAAACGGACCAGGCATACATCTGAATCCTATTCTCTTTGGGGCTTCAACTTTGTGCTCCCAGTGGATCTTTGTTAAATGAAATCAGATCTGGAATGCTGAATCTCTAAGACTAAGAAAATTAGTTGTGGACCCCACCTAATATTCACCATCTGCTTTACAATCATGGAATTATAGTTCTTTAGGGTTTTTGATATTATGTGATAAATTATGTAGCTATCACACAGCAGAGCTGTACATATTATTGCTGCAGATTGTCTTAGGGGTGATACATTGCGAAATATGGTAAACAGATAATACACTATTATTAAATGTGGCTAAGAAATAAATATTTCTACTTCCTTGCGAAACCATGCATTTCCATGCCTATATTCTCATAATTGATTGCTTAACTCCCTATGTTTCGTAAATTGTATTAGATTTCCTTTTGAGCACTGGCCAGGCTGTATCTTGTTCACACGTCATGCCTGAGTAACCTTATCAAAATGATAAGAGCCTCTAGATGACAACACACTGGTCATGGCCCAGAGGGCTAGTTCATATTTTAATAGCTCAATCACTTAGAGTCATAAGAGATGTAACATACGATAGAAATCAGAGAACTCTAGCACCAGTGGCCAGCCACCTTCTCTGCTAATTTTTACATATGACTGGCCAAAGGCAGGAGTCAGTTTCCAAGGATGACTCTCCCACAACAGAATGCATGCATATGGTTAAAATGGTTTCACTCCATTTTCTGCCATGGC
This sequence comes from Onychomys torridus, assembly GCF_903995425.1. Taxonomy (NCBI): domain Eukaryota; kingdom Metazoa; phylum Chordata; class Mammalia; order Rodentia; family Cricetidae; genus Onychomys; species Onychomys torridus. Next base: position 28,493,343 of record NC_050446.1, on the reverse strand, counting down.
TACAGCCTTTACATCCTTAAAATCTAGTTTAAACACCTACCTATTGGAGAGGTTGTGTTTGACCACCCAACAGACATTTCATTTTCTTTCTACCTCCGCCCTGGCTTACCTTCACAGAGCTAATGACATTTCAGACTGAGTGCTGTCATTTTGTTTCCCTTCTCTGTTGTGTGAGGTGTGTTCTCACCACAGTCTAGATTTTGCACCAAACTACCCGAATGAACAACTATAAGAACAGGATTATCTTCTGTTTCAGAGGTGTCTGTAACTGCAATGGACAAAGTGTGACGTAAGAAGAACAATTCTTATTATGGAAGCTGGAAGCTATGAATAGGGATAGGAAGTGGCCAGGGACAATTACTAGCAAGGATCTGCTCCCTCCCATGCCCCATTAACCTACCTGCTTCAGCTAGGCCCCATCCCAAAACAGTGCTACCAACCAGGGATCAAGCGTTTGTCTAACCTATTAGCCTGTGAGGAATATCCATATTCAAATCACATCTATCACACAGTTATCATGTGATTTGTGAAGGTACTATAAAGTGGGGACTCATCCTTGCTGTCTGTGAACCTCAGCTTCTTCATGTATAGTATCCAGCACATTGCGTTATTATGGTAATAGATGAGCAACCATTTGTATAACTGTTAGCTGTGTCTGATCCCCACCCATCAATCAGTTAATGTTACTTCCTAGTTTTTAAGGCTTCCAGTAAAGGGGATTTCACTTAAAACAATAGTGTACACACTCCCCTTATTTGAGGGGTTATATCCCTGTGAGGGTTAGTTTTAAATGTCAACTTGACACAATCTGAAATCAGTTGAGATGAGAATCTGAATGCTGCATTGTCTAGATCAGTGGTTCTCAACATATGGCTCTCCATTCCTTTGTAGGATTGAACAACCCTTTCTTAGGGGTCACATATCAGATATCCTGCATATCAGGCATGTACATTACAATTCATAACAGTAGCAAAACTACAGTTATGAAGCATCAATTAAATAATTTTATGGTTGGGGTCATCACAACATGAAGAATTCTACAAGGGCTACAGCATTCAGAAGGTTGAGAAGCACTGGTCCAGATAATATTGGCATGTGGGCATGTCTATGGGGAGTTACCTTGATTTCCTTAATTGAGATGGGAAGGCCCATCCTCTGAAAAAGGCACAATTCCCTGGATAACAGATCCTGACCTTTTAACAGTAGAGAAAATGAACTGAGCACAAACATGCACATACTCATTTTCTCTCTGCCCTAGATGGATGTGACCAACTCTTCAAGTCCTTCCTGCCTAGACTTCCCCTCAGAAGTGCAACCTGGAACTGTGAGCCAAAATAATCCTCTTGTCCTCTAAGTTGCTTTTATTAAGATGTTTTATCACAGCATCAGGAAATGAAAGTAAGTCAATCCGAACACTACCACATGCTTATCATGCCTTTGCTCTTAAGTTAAGAATACCTTCCCCTACACACCTTTTTCTTAGCTACCATGTTGCCCCAGTGCTCCTAATGAGTTTCTTATTGCACTGAAGTATTCCAGATCCATAATCAACACCAGCTTCTATCCAGTTATCTGCCCTAAGAATGTGGTCCAGACTTTACACATGGGGTAGGAAGAAAATACTAATTTTAATGTGGCAGGGCTTTAGAAAATTAAGCATGCCTAATAACTAACACACTGTTTGATCCTGGTACCATCCCTAGGCTCCCTAATAGATGATGGCATGTCACTGATACTGCCCAAGATGTCTGAGGGTGGTGGAGGTGGGACTGAACAGTAATGACTGTTATCTTCTCACCTGTTCATTGTCCTCGTAGTTCATGCGATCTTGGTAGCTGGAGTCACAGAGGAGTATATGTTTCCAGTTAACTAAAATAGCCTTTATGACATGGACAAGTATCCTGAGAAGATTCTTTAATGGAAACCACAGATTAACATGAATTCCAAGAACCGAAAAAATAAGTGAAAAGCAATAAAATGATAGAGTCATCGCATACTCTTATCAGCTACAGTATAAAATCAGAGCAACACATACTCACAGCATACAGAAAGATGTCCCATAGCATCAGGGACATCCAATAGCAGTCACAGAAGCATAAATCCACATTTCAAATTATCCTGCAAAATTCTCCATTTGTTTTTATCTAAATCTTGAATAATCTGATTTTATGCTTCACTAAAACGTCTGCCAGAGACTCTAGGCCTGTAGGCTGAAGACAGATGCCTCAACATTAGAGGAACTTCAGATGACTGTCCAGGCAGCCAGATATCTCTGTCATTTCTAGAATTACAGAAGTTGCTTGCAATTCACTTCCTGTTCACTTAGGTAGTATTATACCCTTCTGGGGTCTTTGATGTAGTTGAAGACTAGTTAGTTATAATTGTAATTTTCCTTGGTTATATAAAAGATAAAATAGATATGAAACTTTGCCAAATACAAATAGACTAGATATTGTAACTGTAATTCTTGTTTGACAACTGTTCTATTATATGTAATTTTACTATGTTAAAGTTAAAATCTTCCTTTTTGATTAGACAGTAAAGAGGGAGTGCTGTGGGATGTCTTTCTGTATGCTGTAAACATGTGTTGCTCTGATTGGTTGATAAATAAAGCTGCATTGGCCTATGGCAGGATAGCATAAGGTTAGGAGATACATTCAAACTGAAGATGAGACCAGGAAGGGTGGAGACATGAGAGACACCAGCCTGAAGCCCAAGGAACAACAAGATGCCAGCAGACTGATAATGGCATGGCCACATGGCAACGTATAGATTAATAGAGATGGGTTGAGTTAAGAGCTAGCTAACACGAAGTCTCACCCATAGACTATACAGTTGGCAATATAAGTCTCTGTGTGTTTACTTGGGATGAAGCAGCTATGGGACACAAGTGGGAGAGATTCATCCCAATTGTGGGGTGGGCAGGACAGGAGAAATTTCCTGCTATACATGACTGTAAGTGAACGCCATGCACTGATTAAGAATGTTCTTTCATGTGTGTGTATATGCATTTGTGACAAAATAATTTACAAAGATATTTAATCCAGCATGTGTGGAAATCAGAGGTTTAATCACGGCCTCCTTCCAGGTCTCACCTACCACATGGCCACAATGCATGTCCTTTCAATGGCACTCATGTTTTGATGACCACGCCAGGATGAAGCCAGATTTTCTTCCTATACTTTCATCAAAATAACACAACTCAACAGGCTGCACACAAAAGTGGATATGAGATTCCAGCTGCCTTATATCAAGTTAAATGTTTTAAAACTTTCTAAAAACATGCCCTGGCCTTCATTGTTCTGTATAAAAGTTATTTTCATTAAAAATAATGTTAATAATTTGTATACTAGAATATAATTATTGGCCTTAAATTAATTAATTAATAAACATGTAATAAACAAGCTAAAGCCTTTGGCATTCCTAATATACATTTATGTATTTGTAGAGGGCAAAGGGATACTGGGCCCAGAAGTGAAGGAATTCTGCTATAGTGCAGGACCACATTGGACTTGTATGTTGACTTAGCACAGAATCTCCTTGCATTCTAGGCTCTTGGTAATATTTATGACTTGTTTTCATTGAACCTGTTATTAGGTAAATTCTTAGGTAAGGTTGATATCTGTCATAATTCCATTGGTAGTTGATGTCATATTTACTGTTGGCATGGGCAGGGTCTTAGCATTTTCAACATCTAGGTCACATCAGGATGTAACATAAAGAGGTATTTATATTACCTGATGAAACAACTTAAGCAAGGAACATTTATTTTGGGCTCATGATTTTAGGAGACTGGGGCTATCCTGGCAGGGAAGGCAGAGTCCAGCAGCTCTCATCATGACAACCTGCAAGCAGAAAGAGAGAAACCTGGGCTCATGGTAGCTGGTTTTCTCTCTTTTTCTTCTTCTATTATTCTTTCTGGATCCCTAGACTATGGGACAAGTCCATCTATATGCAAGGTGTGTCTTCCCCACTGAGGTGATTCTCTCTGAAAACAGCTCATAAATATTCCCTGTGGTACATCTTCCCAGTCTCCTGAGTCTTCAGTCCAGTCAAGATGACAATGAAGATTAATGTCTGAAATGTTTACTGTCTAAATGTTCAAGGGAATTCATTACACACTCAGCAAACAAATTCCAACTTTTGTTCCCAGACTTATTGCTCAGTGAGTCATCTTTGTGAAGAGTTCATTTCAGCTTCTCAACTTTGAAATGGATTCTATCCTAATATTTTTTACATGTCAGAAACCTTACATACTGGCCACTAATGAAAAAATGGGGTTCGTAAAATAACAACATTCCTAAAACTGGGCTAAAACTGTTCCCAAAACTTGGGAGTGGTGTCAGCTAATGTGTCTTCAAAATAGGGCTACAACAACCCACTTATGATTACTTCATTAGGGTGGGGCTCAGCAATCTGGGTGGGGTCAGTAGATAAAGTATAGGAAGCCATTGGAGTCTGAATTTCAGACAAGCCAAATGGGACAAACTTACACTAAAAATTATACTTGATTTAGCAAAGACTCAAATTGAACTGAATTTATACTTTGATTTGCTAATCTGAACATGTTCCCACAGGGAGAGACTTTTGTGGAATACAGCCCAAGAACCAGTGCTCAGTGGTCTGGTGGGCAAATGAGAAGCACATCCTGTGTTATTCCGTTTACAACAGTGTTTGGACCCAACCTGAGTGTGTTCAAGATTATTAGGTCCTCCTCTGCCTCTTGACATTGGTTTAGTTGATGAGTGGTACTCTGTGGGGGGGGGGGCAGAGGGGGCAGCACAGGGCATTTTGAAAAACTCCTTGAAGATCCAATGTGCAGCCAGCATCAAGAAGAAGATCACGGTGTAGAGACTGGACTGTTCTTTGTCCCTTCATGCTGTTGAAGAAGCAGTTAAGACTCAAACAGAGCACTCAAAGGCCTGAGCTGTGGCTCAGAAATCACTACAGTGCTTAATAAATAAATCCCTAGGGTTGTGGTCACAGATCCTCCACTTTTCAGTGGGGTCGCAGAGATGGGCGTGTTGGGGTGGAGAGAGGAAGAAGACAGTAAGAATCTCCTGTTGTTGTTTTTTTTTTTTTTTTCTTTCCAGCACTCATGTCTGGCCAGTCAGTCCTTCTGTTATCCAAGAGAGCAGACACTTTCCAGAGCCTCTGCCCATTGCTGGGAAGTTGCAGGGTTTCATTCCAGTTCACAGCCACTGAAGCTAAAGCAGAAGGGAAAAGAAACCAGCAAACCAGCTCAGGACAATCAAGGAAGAATTTAAAAAAGAGTAAAAAGTAGCCACAACTGTTCAGTCTGAGCAGAAGGTTTATATACTAATGCAAAAGGCTTGTTGATGTGTAGAACTTTGCTTGAAGCTGATGCGAGAATTACCTTAGTAGGAAGAAATGTAATATAATTAATAACAAAGAGATAAGCAATAAACACTGCTTTCTAATAAAACTCCTCTCGTGTGAAAGTGTGGCTAAGAGTGATTTAAGCCCAACCTCCTGTCTGCTGGACTCCTGTGAGCTGCATGAGAAGGGGTAGGCCCTAGAAAAACAAAAGCCTTTTAGTAGAGCCCAGCTAACTACTGTTACCATGGTAGTGATGCATTTTAACATACTTCAATAGACACCAGCAATTGCCAACCCTGATCGTTAAAATTACCTGAGGCCTTTAAAAAATAGCCTGATGGCTTTACCCCTGACACATTAAATCAGATTCTGTAGGGCTGCTGGTTGGGCCCTGGAGTCTTCTTTAGAGCCCTGGAGATAATTTTAATGTTCTGGTACAGGTATAGAGCTGCTAACCTGAGCACTGTGCTGTGCTGTGTAGAAGGGCGGCCTACAGACTGGGTGGGGCAGGTACAGTCTGCTAAGTACAACAGTTGCACTGCAAAGGTCAGCCAGCCAGTGTAATCCAGAGGCCTCCCTCCAGAAATGGCTGCTGTGGATGCTTTTGCCAGAAGGACACTGGAAGTTCAGCTAATTAACATAAACGTCCAAGTTTGTTTTAAGCAGTTACTTTTTAATAGTCATAAGAATTTCAGAAACAGACTTTTACAGGTTGAATTAAAACATATGTTAGAGGCATTTATTAAACGTATATGAATATTATATAACAATTGAATGGTTTCTGTGACGTATGACTTAGAAATACGGTGCTCAAAGCAGGAGGCTGCACTGGGTGGGAGCATCAGAGTTCAAGAGTCCTGTCTATGGAATCCTGCTACATCTTCCTGGGTGGGACTTTTGATTCAAGTGAGTTTAGAGCACACAAAAGCTCACAGGGCTTCATCAACTTATGGAACACTAAGTATGTTAGTTATTAAACAGCAGTAACAACAAATGCCATATCATGGCAAGGTTTGGCCTGAGACATACTGCAAAGTTTGACAGAGTGGGTGACTCCTCTTCTTCAGATTTATAATAGCTCCTGTCAGTCAAAAAAGCATAGGGGTTGCTTATGACCAGATATTTTGGACTGGCTTTGCAGAAGGAAAATCAGACCCAGGGCTGTCAAGCTCTTCAATTTATTTTTTTCAACCAGAAAATATTTCTGTGGTCTTTTAATTTGACAACTAATTTATACTCACAAGGACACTGAAGCACCCTTGAATACAAGCAACAATGTCTACGTAACTTCTTCCTGCAGGCTGTGGACTTGAGACACTGATATCCTGGATCACAGGAGCCAGTAACAGACTGAGAACTCAAAGCCTAAATGGGTCTTAGAGATCAAGATGCTATGGTCTATGGTCACAAGAACTCAGAAAGTATGGCATTGGACACAGGAACACACCTGAGCAGAAGAGCTGGCACGGAATTACTTGTCAGTATTCATCCTGTGTGGAAAGAACTTCAAAAGTGTACCACAACTCTGTGTATTGGTTTGCTAAGTCTATCACCAGAGGGCTTAAAAGCAGATTTTTTTTTCTATGTCCTAGATGCTAGAAGTGTGATATCAGGATGACAGTGATGTGAGACCGTGAGGGAAGCATCTCTTCCAGATTCCAGCCTTGCTTGGAGCTGGCTTTTTTTCATGCCCACACAGCATGTTTCCAGTGGATATATCTGTGTCCGCATTTTATCTGTATATAAGATATGAGTCAAATGAATTTAGGGCCCACCTAGGGATTCTACTTAACTAATTTCAATTGCAATTATTTTTTTTCAAATAATTTAATGATCTGTGGAATTGGAATTTCAACGTGTGAATTTGAGGATATGGTTAAACCCATAACACCAATGTACAAGCTGGAAAGAGGCATAGGAATTACAAATAAGAAGAGGCTTGTTTATGCATTTGCTTGATAAATATTTTATCAAACATCTGCTCCATGTGCAGTCTTACACTAAGACACTGTAGTGAGGGAGATGGCTGGGATTCTCCTGTTTCTATCTAGGGCAAGCCACTTAGCAGACCCATGAGGCAAAGTAAAGAGAGATTCACAAAATCTGCAGGATCTGTCAGTAAAGTCCACTGTGGAGTGTGAGATCTGACGCTTGAGGAGTTCCCTAGTGGGTCTCTGGGGGAAATTCCTGGCCAATAAATGGAAATGCTACTTCCTGTTGAACTTTAGCCCCAGAGTGTGTTCCACACAAGGATCATTCATAGGTGAAACCAGAGGTCCCTGTCACCTAGGAGCTTGGGATTTAGTGGAGTTGACAGTGTGTCAGGCACACTGCCAAAGGAGACCAGAAAGCAGTAGGGGTGGGAGGTGCTGAGTGTGACAGCGACCAGCCTGGGACATTATTAGAACAAAAAAATGACCAGACCGAGCAATGCAATTTAGACATCACTGTATGTTCTGCTTTTGCATCTTGATTCATGAAAATGGGAGGGGAATATTAGCCTTGGGGTTCCCAAATAGGCATGCTTAGATGAGGGACATAGACCCTTTTTTTTCTGTTACTCAATTTTAAACAGAGAACACATGAAGAAAAGTAAACTGGAAGAACACTAGATTAATGTTGCTCCTGGTTTAAAGTCTGGGACAGGAGACTGGATTATCTGGAGCTCTGGGACCTGTGTATGAGGTAGTATGGCCACCAGCCATTCTAACTGGGCTATGACAGATAGTCAATTGCTGTATCTAGACCCCACTGCTACCATAAGGTAAAGGAAGAGAGTGTATGAGGTGTGAAAGCTAGAAGGAACTCTAGATGGTAGCACTGTCATGTCACACATGGGCAAATCAAAACCCTGAGATCATAAAGATCCCTTGGGAGAGGACGGGGGGTGGGGGTGGGAGGGTGGGGTGGCTTCACTTGCTTATTTCCATGTATCCCCAGACACTGTCTTCACCAGCTTATTCCCATGTATCCCAAGACACTGACACTGACCTTTGATATAGCTAAACAAAGGTCGGAGAGTAGCACACTGGTGTGAAGATTTTTGCTACTATACAGGGGAAAGATTTAGTTTCAGCAGTTAGGAAGCAACGTGAGTTTAATGTCTTTATGTTAACTTTATGTCTTGAAAGGCCATGTTCCACACAAAAGGAACTTTTTGTTTTGTTTTGAGACCTGTTGTCAACTCTGTAGCTTTGCTTGTCTTTGAATTCCCAGAGATCTGCCTGCCTCTCCCTCTCTAGTGCTGGGATTAAAGGTATGCACCACTTCCTCTATGATGCAATGTTGTACTAAGTTTCTTTCATTTTAAAGTCTAAAGTCCATTTCTGTTTGGGGTGGGGGAGTGGGGGTGGTCTATGTGCTGGCTCTAACTACCACATGAAGATTTTACATTTATTGGCGCAATAAGAAATGTAAAATGTGTTAGTGCAGGTGTATATCGAAGTTTGTATGCCTGGTACTCGTAAAAGTGGGTGTGGGATGGATATCTTACTTAATTCTGTTCCAGACATGTTATACTATTTTAAACAGCCACTCCAGAGTCACACAGAACAAAATGTAGTAATTATGAAGAGTGGCATGAAGATTTCCACAGTCTGCTCTGTAAGCATAACACTGAATCTGAGTTTGAATCTTACCTCTACAGCTTTGACAATTATACAGGCCATCGGTGAGCACTTTAAACTCTCTGATGCTGTAGCTACTTACGTCATACAAAGTTGTTTTGAAGACTAAGTCACATAAAGTATACACATAATTTTATAATTGCCAGCAGCATCAGACATTGTAGGTAAAACTGTGGGCAAACATTGTTTGAGAAATTGTAAATAAAGGGCTGGAGAGATGGCTCAGCTGTTAAAGGCTAGGCTCCTAACCAAAATATAAGAGACACTGTAGGTGAAAATACTGTGACTATGAGAAGCCATCGAAGGCCTCTTCCAGGAGAGTGCCATCTTGCTTGGATTCTGATATAGTCATCCATTCAGGATGGCTTTCAACAAGCATTGAGCCTAGCGACACTGGCACTGTCTGCCATCACGTGCTCTGCTAGCTGCCTTCGCTCCTGGGTGACAAGGAATGAAAAATGCCAAGTGAAAGAAACCATGGGCATATGTGTTATGTTGCACAAGCAGAGCCGGAAAACCATGGCACAAGCTCTTCTGGTAATTGTCACACCTCCGGCAGCTCCCGTTAAGCAATGTCATAAAATTCCAAATACAAAATCTGTACTGAAAATGAATGCATGTCATGTAACACTTGAGGGGGGCTGGCTGCAGAATAAAAATGTCACAAAAGAACAAAAACCAGTGTTGTAACACTGAGGTGGCTGAGCCTCATTCATCTGTGTGTAATTACAGGAGCCTGTGGCAAGTGATGAATGTTTCTTCGTTCTTGTTTTATCCTTCTCAGCTTTACTGATAGAAGGGTTCTACACAATGGCTGTTTCCCACAGCTGCTCTGCTGACTATCTTCACATGCCAGCTGTGAGGCCTGGAGCTGGGATGACGTCCCTCTGAGTGCCATTTCTGCTTTGGGCTGCTTCCGTGGTCCTCCATATTAATTCCGATTCAGCCATATCAAAACCCTCTGCACCCTTGGACTCAAGCTGTGGTGGTACTGGGCTGTGATGGCTCTGCAGGCCCAGCTCTGTCACCACCTCTGAAACCTTGGTAAGAGATGTGACCTTTCTGGATTCACCTTCTCATGTGCTATTTTTTTTTTGAAAAAAGTGCCCTTACCTCATAGTTTTGTTGTAGGAACTCATGAGTCAACACAAGGGAATGTTAGGAACAGCTCCCAGGCCATAGCAAACATTCAGAAATTGTAGCCTAATGTTACTCCGCACATGCCTTTTCTTGTCTTTAACAACAAGCCTTCTCCTTCGACTTCCTTATTATAGTTCAAATGTTCTTACCTTTTGGGGACAACACCCTCAAGCAGGGTTAACTGTTTCCTTCCATGAATTCCCACACCAATGACCCCATCACTACTGTATTGTTATTAATTACTCCTTATATTTTTCTTTCCCAACTAACTACCAGATTCATGTTTGTTCCTTCCCATGTTTTTTTTTTTTTTTTTTCCCAGCCAGAGGTGCTTAAACAATATTTGTTGAATGAATGAGTGAGGGAATGGATGGATGGATGGATAGATGGATGGATGGACAAGCCAATTACCCAGCCAGCTGTAGAAGCATCTATTGTCTTCCATATATAAATGAATAGACTCCTTAGTGATGCTCAGAAAATGTAAAAAGAAATGCTCACTGTGGATGGAATGCCATGATGGAACGATGAACTGAGTCCTTTCCATCAACTACCACATGAAAGGATCTTCTGCACCCTGAGTCGGTTTGCCTTCTGTTTCAGGGACAGAGCTAAGTCAGCATTGTTTCCTTGAAGTATATGTTTGGGATTTATTCACAAATAAAGGGATAGACCAAGGTTTAAATATGAAGTGTTTTCCCCAAAAGCTTGAGTGTTGTAGATCTGGTTCCTGATACAGCTGTCTTCTGAACAGGTGTTTGGGGAAGTGATTGGATCAGGTGACTGGCTGATCTTTGGATGGAGTCCTAGCATGATTGCATTATTTGGCAGTAGGTGTAGGCGGTCAATGGGGATACAACCTGGAAAGAGAGGTTTCATCCTCATCCTTTCCTTGTCTTTCTCAGCTTCCATCAGATGAGCAATCTCCTCTGTCACATGCTCCTCTCACCCCAGGCCCACAACAATGGAGCACACAGACTGGATTAAAATCCCCGAATGAGCTTTACAGACCTTTCTTCTTTTATGTTTTTTGTTTGTTTGTTTGTTTTAGGCATTTGCTCAGAGTGATGAAACATCTGACTGACACAGTTGGAAAAGGCAAATAATAAAGAGACCAGTGTGTGTTTTAGAGAATATGTATTGCCAGTTAGCCTTTCCATGGCTGTCTGATTTGCTAGGCACAATTCCAGATCGGTGTTTCCTTTTTCCACACTGACATATGGCTCATTCTTCAACAGAGAAGGTCCTATTCACAGGAGCTTGGGTGAGTGAACTTACCAGTTCACATACTGCTACAGCTGAATACGCACTGAATTGGCCCTGGGTTCAACTATATTGACCCAAAACAATCCTGAATGACAACACAGTTGAAGAAAATTCCTGTAATTATCAATAGCATCGGAAAGTCAAATTTTATGGGAAAGTCATAGAACTTTTGCCCGACTTTTTACTTGTTAACTAGTAATAATCTGCCATTCACATTTCTTTTCTTTGTGTATGCAACTTTTTCTCCTCATTTTTTTTTTCTGAAGATATTATCTAGCATTTAAAAATGATTTGCTGATCAAAGACACACAACGTATGGGTTCCAGTCTCACTTCTATAGCTGCCTGAGGCATATTAGTAAATATATATTTTACTTCATATGCCTTGGACCATTAATAAGTAAACATTTATTCTTAGAGTCTAATAATAAGACAAATGTGTGAAGACAAGGTAGAAATCTGGAATACTCTAACTAGAATGTACTATTCCTTTATTATCTGTGGGGACATATTCAAGACCTCCAATGGATAGTAGTATCTGCAGTTAGTACTGAACTCTACATAAATTCTATGTTTCCCACTACATGGGTATATTCACAATAAAGGTGAATTTGCAAATTAGGAATAAGAAGAGATCAATAGGCATCATAAAACAGTAAAGACAATAAGGTACGTAAGAGAAGTTATGTGATTGAGGTCTCCCACACAAAATATCTTACTGTACTGACTGTTTTAATTAGGGGAAAGATAGTAACTTTTTATTTGGCACTAACAAATCACAAAAATCACTTCTACACTTTGGGGGCATTATTAAATAAAACTGGAATTTCCCCGAACATAAATATGCTTGATTCCCATAACCAAGACTGTTAGTAATTGGTTAATGGGCAGATAATTTAAGTGACCTGGGTATGCTAGATAAAGGGAAATTTCACATCTTTGTTAGAAAGAGTTGGATGGTGTGAGATACATTACTCAGGGCACTGCAAAATTGAAAACATGAATTGTTCATCCCTGAAAACTCCCATTTAATATTTTCAGACTGCAGTTGATCTCGGGTAACTGAAACCACAGGAAGTGAAACTACAAATGGGTGGGAAGGCAGAGAGGAGGAAATTAGCTGGTTTCAGTAATTCTTGAAGTGCCCCTCTTCTCTGTTGGAAGCGAACTGAGCCAAGTGAGCTCCCCAAGAGTTTGTAATAGTCTTGGATTGAGTTTCTCAGGTACTTTGTTTCTCTAGCCAATGTTCATTTCTAGAATGCCTAGTCAGCCTTCCAGTGCTTTTCCTTTCTAAAAAGCCATTATTTTTAAATGTTTGTTTCTTGAGAGCATAGTATAGGTTGATATTTTGATCAGTTAAAATGTTCTGTCACACCTAGAAATTAAGAAAGAAATTAAAGACTTTCTAGAGTTGAATGAAAATGAGTGGACAGCATAGCCAACATATGGGAAACAGCAAAGGTGGTTCTATGAGGCAAATTCATAGCATGAAGTGCCTACAGAAAAAAAAGGGGGGGGAGGGATCTTGTACTAGTAACTTAGTCACACACATGGTGCGAATTTTGGTTGTTCAAAATTTTTCATGTGTACGAAAGGAGTAGATGGTAAGAAATAATCAAATGCAGAAATGAAATCAGTAAAACAGAAACAAACAAAAAATTGCAAAGAATCAGTGAAACAAAGAGTTGACTTTTTGAGAAAATCAGTAAGATTGATAAACTCTTATCCAAACTAATTAAATGGTGACAAAAGAAAACTCCAAATTAGAGATGAAAAGGGTTCATAACAACAGACACCAAGGGAATCCAGAGAAATGTAATGCAAACCTTAAAAGGTCTTATTAATAAAATCAAACCTGAAGCCAAGTGTTGGGGTGAATGCTGGAAGATCAGAGAGACAGAACAAGCCACAGCTTCCTCACCTCGCCAGTTCCTCAGCTGATCTTGTTTCCTCAGACTGGATGCCTTTAAGTTCTCATCTGGAATGAATTTCAGCTGAACTGCTGCTCAAAAGCCTAAAAGCTTAACCAGGCTCTAGTTTCTGGTCCTCACGCCTTATATACCTTTCTGTCTCCTGCCATCACTTCCTGGGATTAAAGGTGTGAGTCACCATGCCTGGCTGTTTCCACGGTGGCTTTGAACTCACAGAGATCCCAATGGATCTCTGCCTCCAGAATGCTAGGATTAAAGGTGTGAGTGACACCATTTTCTGGCCTATCTAGCAGCTGTTCTGTTCTCTGACCCCAGATAAGTTTATCAAGGTGCACAATATATCAGGGAACACAATATCACCACAGGGAAATCATAAGGGCATGCTTTAAAAACATGTACTCCATAAAATTAGAAAATCTAAAAGAAATGGATAGTTTTTCTTGGTATAGATCACTTATAAAAGTTAAGTAAAGATCAGATAAGCAATTTGAACAGACTTATAGCCTCATTGAAATAGAAGCAGTCATTAAAAAAAATCTTACAAACAAACAAAAATTCCAGGGTAAAAATTCTACCAGACTTTCAGAGAAGAGTTAATGCCAAATACTTCTCAAATTATTACACAAAATATAAAAACAGAAAAAAAAATTGCCCAATTCATTTTATGAGGCCACAGTTAATCTGATACCCAAACTACATGAAGATCTAACAGAGAAAGAGAATTACAGACCAATTTCCCCTATGAACAAAGATGAAAAAGATTCTCAATAAAATGCTTGCAAACTGCTGGGTGGTGGTGGTGGTGGCAGCAGCGGTGGCAGTAGCAGCGCATGACTTTAATCCCAGCACTTGGGAGGCAGAGCCAGGCAGATCTCTGTGAATTCAACAGCCTGGTCTACAAAGTGAGTTCCAGGAAAGGTGCAAAGCTACACAGAGAAACCCTGTCTCAAAAAACCAATATATATTCTTGCAAACTGAATCCAAGAACATATCAAAAAGATCACCCATCATGATCAAGTAGGCTTCATCCCAGAGATGCAGGGATGGCTCAACATACACAAATCAATAAATGTAAACCACCATATAAAAAAGATGAAAGATAAAAACCAAATTATCATCTCATTAGATACTGGAAAAGACCTTTGACAAAATTCAACAACCTTTCATGATAAAAGTCCTGGAGAGATTAGAGTACAAGGGACATACCTCAACATAATAAAGGCAGTTTACAGCAAGCCTATAGTCAACATCAACTTAAATGGAGAGAAACTCAAAGCAATTTCACCAAAATCAGGAAGAAGAAAAAGTTATCCCCTCTCTCCAAACCTATTTAATACAGTATTTGAAGTCTTAGCCAGAGCAATCCGATAACTGAAGGAGATTATGGGGCATACAAGTGGGAAAGGAAGAAATCAAAGTACCATTATTTACAGATGATATGATAGTATACATAAGTGACCCCAAAATTAACTTGTGAAGCTCAGCAGTCCACCTACATACAAATGACAAATGGACTGAGAAAGAAATCAGGGAAAAACACCTCTCACAATAGCCTAAAATAATATAAAATTTTTTTGGGTAACACTACCAAGCAAGTGAAATATTCATATGTAAAAACTTCAAGTCATTGAGGAAAGAAATTGAAGAAGATACCAGAAAATAGAAATTATCTCCCATGCTCATGAATTGATAGGATTAACATAACAAAAATGGCCCTCTTACCAAAAATAATCTTCAGATTCAATGCAATCCCCATCAAAACCCTAACACAATTTTCAGCTTCATATGGAAACACAAAAATACGCAGCACAGCTAAAAATCATCCTGAATAATTATAAAAGAACTACTGTAGTTGTCACCATTTCCAATTTCAAGTTATACAGCAGAACTACAGTAATAAAAAACAGCATGGTATGTGCACAAAAACAGACACATCGATCAATGGAATCACATTGAAGACCCAGACAGAAATCCACACGCTTATGGTCACCTGAGTTTTCATTAAAAAGCCAGAAATGCAACCTGGAAAAAAGACAGTATCTTTAATAAATTGTGCTTGTCAAATTGGATGGCTGAATGCAGAAGAATCCAAACAGATACATACTTATTACCCTGCACAAAACCCAATTACAAATACAGCAAAGATCCTCAACACAACACCAGATACACTGGACCTCATAGAAAAGAAAGTGGAGGATAGTCTTGAAGGTATTGGTACAGGCACTAAGATCAACAATTAAGAAATAGGACCTCGTGAAACTGAAAAGCTTCTGCATGGCAAATGACACCATCATTTGAACAAAGTGGCTGCATACAGACTGGGAAAAGATTTTTCACCAAATCAGAGAGAGGGCTAATATCCAAAATATATAAAGAACTAAAACAAAAACAAAAAACAAAACCAAACCCGAAATATTAAGAAAATAAATAACCCAATTAAAAATGGGATACAGATCTATTGGGCGGTGGTGGAGCATGTCTTTAAACCCAGCATTCGGGAGGCAGAGGCACTCGGATGTCTGTGAGTTTGAGGCCAGTCTGGTCTACTGAGAGGGTTCCAGGACAGGCTCCAAAGCTACACAGAGAAACCCTGTCTCAAAACAATACTTTTTGTTTGTTTGTTTCTGTCTGGGTCTTCAATGTGATTCCAATGATCGATGTGTGTGTGTGTGTGTGTGTGTGTGTGTGTGTGTGTGTGTGTGTGTGTATACAAATTTAAATGGAGAATTCTCAAAGGAGGAAACTCAAAAGGCTGAGAAACAAAGAATGTTCAACATCCTTAGTCATGAGGGAAATGCAAATCAAAACTACTTTGAGATTCCATCTTATACCCTTCTGAGTGGCTAGGATCAATAAAACTAGTGACAGTTCATGCTGATGAGGATGTGGTAAGGGGAACACTCACCCATTATTGCTGGGACTGAAAAATTACATAGCCACTATGGGGATCAGTGTGTCAGTTCTTTCAGGAAGATGGGAATTGATCTATCTCAAGATCCTGCAAACCACTCTTGGGCATATATCCAAAAGATGAATCATCCTACCACAAGGACCCTTGGTCAACCATGTTCATAACTGCTCTATTCATAATAGTCAGGAATTGGAAACAATGCAGATGTCCCACAAATGATGAATGGGTTAAAAAAATGTGGTACATGTACACAATAGAATATTATTTAGCTATAAAAAAATTAAAATGATGAAATTTATAGGTAAATGGATGGAACTAGAAAAAAACATCCTGACTGAGGTAACCTAGACCTCCCCCACAATTATGGTACATATTTGCTTGTATATAGATATTATCTTTTTTTTAAAGATTTATTTATTTATTATGTATACAGTGTTCTGGCTGCACATATCCCTACAGGCCAGATGAGGGCACCAGATCTCATTACAGATGGTTGTGAGCCACCATGTGGTTGCTGGGAATTGAACTCAGGACCTTTGGAAGCAAGCAATGCTCTTAACCTCTGAGCCATCTCTCCACCCTGGATATTATCTTTTAAGTCAATAATTATCAAGCTACAATTCATAGAAAGAGAGAGGCTAGATTTAGAGTAAGGAACTGGGGGTATAGATAGATCTCCCTAGGAAAGGGAAATAGATAATTATGGATGGATGGGGAGTGGGGACTGGAATGGGGAGGATCAAGTGAGAAGGGGGAGGGAGAAGGAGGCAAGAGGGAATATGTAAAGAGATAGCTAAACTTAAGGGCTACTTGAGTGTTAGTATGGAAACAATACAGTAGAAGCTTCCTAAAATATATTCATATATGAAGGTGATCTAAATGAATTTGCCAAATAATGGGGCAGGCAGATAGAACCTTAACTGGACATCTCTTGTTAACAAAGTTTTCAGTACCTGAAATGAGATATATCTAATTGAGTTGTTGGCTAAAGGGGTTCCATGGGAACTTCCAAATAACCCATGCTGTTGCCAAAACTAGATTATTCTCCACAAACTGACAGCAAGGCCCCATTGCTGAAGACAACACCTATGTAATTCATTCAACATGGAGAAGTCAGGCTGCTGCCTACCTAGAGTCTTCACCCCTACATGCTATATCTTTGGTTACAGGAAGGTAAGCTGCATTCTACCAAAGGGGAAATGTAAATACCAACCTATCCACAAACCCTTTGATCTACAATGGTGTCCTGTTTGCAAAATCTGTTAGCATAATGATGGCACAAAGCCTGTGGGTATAACCAACCAACATCTGATTTTCCTGAAAGCCTAGTCCATGAGATGGAACCCATACCTGACACTGCTTGGATGACCAAGAACCTGAGACTAAATAGCCCAGGGCCCTAGGGTAAAACTAACTACTGCTGTTCTACTGCTGCACTCATATACCAGTGTCTTGCTCAGCCACCATCAAAGAAACTTCCTCCTGCAACAGATGGGAACAAATACAGAGATGCACAACCAGACAATACACAAAGAGCGAGAGACCCTGTAACACTCAACCCTAACTGGGAATCTCCATTAACTCCTTCCCATCAGGCTCAGAGAATCCCTCACCCCATGAAGAAGAGGACAGAATGAATGGAAGACTCAGAATAGACAGCATCAGGGAAACAAGGCCCTCTAAGTCAACAGGACTGATGAACATATGAATTTCCAGAGACTGAGGCAGTGTGTGCAGGGTCTTCAAGGGTCCACACCAGATGGGGTCCTAAAGCTGAAAGGAGGAGTGGACACAGATCCTCTCCCTACCCCAGAAGAGGTCTCCAATTGATAACCAATTTGAAATGAACATTTAGTTTTTTTCAAGAGAGTCTCACTAGGGAAACAAGTTCAGTCTGCATGCCCAGCAGTAGATGGTCAACAGAAAACTAACTTCAGTGGCATCTTTGGAGGTTCCTTGTCTCATAATGTCATGCTGGGGCTTGTTTGCTTGCTTGCTTTTTCTTCCTTCCTTCCTTCCTTCCTTCCTTCCTTCCTTCCTTCCTTCCTTCCTTCCTTCCTTCCTTCCTTCCTCCCTCCCTCCCTCCCTCCCTCCCTCCCTCTCTCTTTCTTTCTTTCTTTTTTTCCTTCCTTCCTTCCTTCCTTCCTTCCTTCCTTCCTTCCTTCCTTCCTTCCTTCCTTCCTTTCTTTCTTTCTCTCTCTCATGCTCTCTCTCTCTCTCTTTCTCTCTCTCTCCCTCCCTCCCTCCCTCCCTCCCTTCCTTCCTTCCTTCCTTCCTTTTCTCTCTTTTTACCTTACAGGTCCTTTATGCATATATTATGGCTTCCAGTTTAGTGTTTCTCTGGGATTCCTGAGTGCTGAGTGTACTAGTGACTGGTTCTGTTCGTTTCTTGCACCCCCTTTTCAGCTCTTTTCCTCCTGCTTGTTTTGTCCTGTTCCTGCATGTTAGTTTTTGTTTTAGCCTATTATTTTAGTATTATCTCTTAGGACCTACTTGTTTTCTTTTCTTTCTTTCTTTCTTTTCTTTCTTTCTTTTCTTTCTTTCTTTCTTTCTTTTTTTTTTTTTTTTGAGACAGGGTTTCTCTGTGTAGTTTTGGTGC
Source organism: Onychomys torridus (assembly GCF_903995425.1). Taxonomy (NCBI): domain Eukaryota; kingdom Metazoa; phylum Chordata; class Mammalia; order Rodentia; family Cricetidae; genus Onychomys; species Onychomys torridus. The sequence goes on along the minus strand of NC_050446.1, from coordinate 28,474,531 downwards.
CTGTCCTGGAGCTCACTCTGTAGACCAGGCTGGCCTTGAACTCAAAGAGATCTGCCTGGCTCTGCTTCCCAAGTCCTGGAATTAAAGGCATGTGCCTCCTCTGCCTGGCAGAACCTGCTTGTTTTCTAATGAGAGACAGAAAGGGGGATCTGGATGTGAGTGGAGATGAAGGGGGCCTGAGAGGTGTAGAGGGAGGGGAAACTGTAATCAGGATGTGAAAAAATTCATTTTCAATAAGAGGAAAAATATTCTGTCAATCCAGGTGATATAAACCTTTTCGCCTTTTCTTTACAAATATCAACTGTTCTTGAAGAACTTCATTTGACTGGAAGGACACAATTTCATGTTTGCTGGCTTTGGTGACTTGGAAAACTTCTATTGTGAGAATGAGTCTATGGTGTACTTTTAGTTCCTTTATGAGAATTATATTAGCACATTTTATTCATTGTAGTATACTTGGAATATATAAATATTATTTATAACTATTATTTCTTAATTTCAATCTATAAAATTCACTAAATTTTTTCTTATTTTATTCAACATGCTGTCATTACTCTCACTAAATAATTGTGTAGTTTTATCACTGAGATACAAATAGATTCTTTTGAAATTAAGAAATCATGAATTCATTAAATAATTGATCATTTGAATTAACATTTTTTTGTTTGGTTAATTAATGTTGATACAGTAGAAGCCACAATGGATAGCTAGGATTTTTATTTTATTTATTTATTTATTTGTTTATTTGTTTATTTATTTATTTATTTATTTATTTGTTTGTTTTTTGGTTTTGTGAGACAGGGTTTCTCTGTGTAGCTTTGCACCTTTCCTGGATTTACTCTGTAGTCCAGGTTGGCTTCGAACTCACAGAGATCCACCTGCCTCTGCCTGCTGAGTGCTGGGATTAAAGGCGTGTGCCACCACCACCCGGCAGCTAGGGTTTTTAAAATTATGTGTACTTACTTCTTCTTGACTGGTGGTGAATGAGTTGTTGAATTTGCTAAACTCTACCTTTTTGTCTCCAGCTAAAGAACAAGATTTGCATGAATTTGGGAGAATGGTTCAGAATGAGGAGCCCCAAATCAAACCTGAGGAGAAGGGTAATTCCTCACTCATCATGGATGTAGACATCAGCACATGGATATGTGGATATTAAAGGCTGCTTGGTGGAAATGGAGTGCAGTTCTGAGCTTTCTTGGGCTCTTCTGGGGTACCATTTATCAAAGAGGATGGCTCACTCTTTTGAGGAAAAGTGGGGTGGGGTACAAAGTGTCTCTAGCCCCACAGCATACATATGTGCAACTCCAGAGCCCAGCAAGGAGAGGACAGAGTCTTGGATGATATTATGTCACATGTGTCTCGGGGGAGAGTACTTTTGTCTTCATAAGATGTGAACTTGCTCTCAGATAGCCAGCCCTTGAGAGGGCTTTTAAAAGGGTTTACTTTTAAATGCAATTGCAAAATTGGGTAGGAATCAAGTAATTTCTGAAAGGATTTGTTGTTGTTGTTTGTTTTGTTGTTGTTACAAATAATCCTTTGCATCCCTTTTACACCCAAACCTTGCCCTTTCTTGCTGGGCTCTAGCACAGTGCACATGTGTGGTCTTGGGCAGGAGACACTTTGTGCCCCAGCCCAGCTTCCCTTAAAGGAATGAACCATTCCCGGGCATCTGAGTAATTCCTCATAGAAGTGCTGTACTCAGTCAGGCAGGAAGTGAGGACCTCAAATTCGGTTAGGGGTTGTGGCAGCATCCCTCTCTCTCTCTACTTTTTCCAAACTTGGTGGAGACAGAGTTTCATTTCATGTGGTATGAAAAATCAGCAAATGACGCTTGGTTTTATCCAGTTTAGTACAGCATGGTTGAAATTGACCATGGGTAGCCCACAGAATTCCACAGATGGAATTCTGACAGTCATTAGGTCCTAGACAATTTAAAACCACACAAGAAAGGGTAATCTGTGATTTTTTTTTGGGGGGGGGAGGGGAATTATGCTTAAGGTTCTTTTTTAAGCTGGAGGTGCAAACATCAAATATGTGACTGTCACAGAGCAAGTGGGGGCAGACCAGTTTCCTAACAACAGGAAGTCTAGTAACAAGGTCTGAAGGTCTGATGCCCCTCCCTGGAGAAAGGAGCCCAGCTGGTCCTGAGCACTCTGCAGTCCTTTGCTTTCTGGACAACACTCCCTTTCCCCAGTCTAGAACATTCAGCATCTGGCTACAGCTCTCAGCACCTGGCCTTCACCCAGGAGCACTAAAGACTTATGTGGTTGAAACATTCCTCCCAAGTTACTTTGTACTAGTTAGTTCAGGGTGTATAGCTCTCAGCTTTCTGGAGAGAATTTTAGGAAAGTGATATTCAATCCTTTTGCATGTAAGAGGAAAAACAACCTAAAATATGTTTAATTTTCATTAAGAGAAAGATGTGGTCACTGAAATCAATAAGTGTTCTTGTCTCCCTCCCTCCTTCCCTCCCTCCCTCCTTCCCTCCCTCATCCATCCTTTCCTCCCTCCCTCCCTCCCTCCCTCCACCCCTCCCTTCCTTCTTTCCTTCTTGGAAGTATAATATACAAATTTAAAGAACACAATTATTTTTTAAAGTTTTATGTGATTTGTGTTTTGTCTGCATGGATGTCTGTGCACCATGTGTGTTCCTGGTGCCTAAAGATGCCAGAAAAAGGTATCAGATCCCCTGTAACTGGTGTTAGTTATAAATGGCTATGAGCCACTGTGTATATTCTGGGAATTGAACCTGGATCCTCTGGAAAAGCAACAAGTGCACTTAACCACTGAGCCATCTCTCCAGCCTGGGAAGGACACAATTCTTGAAGTAGCTCTAAACAGTATAATGTTTGGCATGTTTGTTATATTGAAATTCAAAGATGAAATGGGAACTTCATTTTCAATGCATGTAGTAGAATTTAGGTAATTTAATGACATTTCTATTCATGACTATTCATTTTTAAAATTTAGGAATTTTGTGTCTGAAAGTCTATTAATCTTCACAGTATAAACAGAATATGTATAGAATATTATATATAAAATTTAAGATAGTTCTGATGACTATAAGGTTTTTAGTGTTTAAGAATTCCATATTAAAATAAGATAATTCATAGAAGAAAATAATTAGCACCAGCATAAATTATTATAAATTTGAATACATATTTATTAAGCATAGAAACTATAGTTTTTTAGCTTAATATGATGAATTAGCTTTAATAAATAAATAAATCCAACAATCCATAACAACTATTGTTTATTACCATAACAAACAGGGTCCAGCCTTAATGTCATTATTTTGTTCATATGATGTTAAGAAAATTTATTCACATAAATTAATAAATAAGAATGGAAAGAGTCTTATTGTAAAAATATTACATACTTTCTTAGTCCACTTCCCATTGTGAATACCATAAATGTTTAACATATAGTGTATAGAAAAACATAAAGTACCTAACTTGTAATGAGCATAAATGTATTGGTCCTGAAGGGGGAGTAGTCCTTGATTATGTGGCTAGAAGGGTTTGAAAGCTTTCATTTAGATCATTTCATTCAGAAGGGCAAAGAGAAGGGAAATTGACATATAGAGATTGAATTTGTCTTGTACAAGGAATCTATCCTATGTTATCAAACTCACATTCACAAAACAGGGTTAGTTCACTTATGAGGAGAGAGCTCTCGTGGCCAGATCGCCTCTGGAAGGCACTACCTTCCTAATACTGTATACAATTGAACACTTGTATAATTGTAATACTGATACAATTGAAGTTAAATCTCAATGTGATTTGAAGAAAGGATAAACACTTGATCCATAGCAATTCCTTTTACATTTTCTGAATCATATAACGGCATAGTTATCTACCGTGAAATAATGGTTTCTCAGGATATTGTTTTGCTAATTGGATTAAACCCTCAGTTTGGGTGCAAACAATAATGGAAGATGACATAACTAGCAAAAGAATTCATTAGATGCCACTAGAGTTATTCACATTCTAAAATTAGACTAAGCATTTCAATTTGGTCCTTGGTTTTCGTCCCTGTAGTCTTTACGCCCTGGAGGACAAGAGACCAGCATAAACCACACTGGGATTGCAGGCGCCAGACCACGGCTCCTCTTTCTCATGCTGTTTTCATCAAAGTATACAGACAAGGAATTTTGCAGGCACTGAGGGTTACTGTTGGGGGGAGCGGCTTGTTATTTCTTGGCAGTTCTCAGCATCATCTTCCAGAGGGATACTAGCAACTGAATACACTCGAATCATAAAGCACCTGAAGTAGGCTTTTGGAGGTAAAGGACTACTTTGTCAGAACTAGGAAAGCCAGGGAAGAACACAGTTTGATATCCTTCAAAGACATATTGAGATGTGCCACCAAAGAGCAAAACTGGGGTAAGAGAGTCCATCAGAGGAGAACTTATCAACAACTATTACTGCTTCATAATACAGCATGGCCATTTGACACACCGAGTCATACTTAATCCCTCAGCCACCAGCAATGAGCAATCAGAGAAAATCACTTCTTCTTTTTCTCAATGATGCTTAATGGTTTTTATCGCACAGTAGAGGAGAGTAAATGATCTATGGGCTCCCTCTCAATTTTGAGAACCTAAGTGCCTTAGCCTAAAGGAAGCAGACATGTCCTCAGACCTTCAAATTCAGCAGCAAAAATAAAGCAACATCCTGATCCCACTGTCAGGGACCTCTCAAACAGACCAAGTTACACTACTGTCTCCCACATGCAGAGGGCCTGTTCCAGTCCCATGCAGACTCCACAGCTGTCGGTCTAGAGTCCATGAGCTCCCACGAGCTCGGCTCAGTTGTCTCTGTAGGTTTCTCCATCATGGTCTTGACCCCCTTCCCCTTGCTCATGTTATCCCTCCTTCCTCTCTTCTACTGGACTCTGGAACACAGCCTGGTGCTTGGCTGTGGATCTCTGCATCTGCTTCCATCAGTTACTGGATAAAGGCACTATGATGAAGTTAGTGCAGTCGCCAATCTGATTACAGGGCATCTATCTGTGGTACATGAGCTGGCTTTTTAGAGTCCATTCCCTGTGATGGAATGCCTTGCTCAGCCTTGATGTGGTGGGGATGGGGGTAAAGGGGGAATTTGGTCCTGTCGCAACTGAATGTACCAGGTTTTGTTGACTCCCATGGGAAACCTTACCCTTTTGGAGAAGGGGAAAAGTGGGGGGGGGGGTTGGGAGGAGGGATGGGAGGGGGAACTGTGATTGGTCTGTAAAATGAAAAAAAATTTAAGTAAAAAAGAATTTACCCATTAAAAAATAAAAGGGCCAGAAAATTAAAATAATAAAAAAAGAATAAAGCAATATTATGATGAGACAGTAATGTTGCCTACTCATAAATTTGTCCCTAGCTACTTTACACAAGGAAACATGATTGGAACCCTGCATGTAGCACTCAGTGGTTTTGCATGGACTAACCACACTCCCCTATCTAATCTCCTTTGTGGCCATGGGTTTGCAGTTTACAACTGTGGGTTTGGGAACATTGCTTGTGGCTGAAGCATAGAACCAAGCTAGGCAGCGCACTTGAAGATCAAAGCAAGAAACTTGGCTGTACTTTGTTAGTTCTCTGGGCAACCTAGCTGACCACATATGCTTCTCATATACCAATTAATCTCAGGCCAGAGAGACAGAATGCCATTTATGCTACACTTTAGTCTAAGACTCACGGTAGCCAAACATTTAGTAGTGTGGGCATGTATCTGAATGATAATCAATTCTACAAAACTGTAGTTTGGGGTCATCTTGAAAAATTGCCAGTCTCTGGGCTGACAGTTGCTACCGTAGGTTATATTTTGTCTACATCTGCTCCAGCCATAAAAATGCAAGCATGCATTTGTTCTGTACCTTAAAATGTGCAATGTGCTTTTCTATGTAACAGTGTCACCTGACCCCATCAAAAATGCCACTCCATCAGCATCGGTCCCTGTACGTTCCACTGTTGCATTGTCCCTACTTTCCAAATGATGGGGGACAAAATAAACTGAGAATTCAGCCAATTCTTTTCAGTTTCAAAGTTGAGGCACAGTGTTGAAGACTATGTACAAACAAACTTTAATAAAAGTAGATTCATTATTTAATTCTTAATGTTTTGTTTTAATTTTAGTTGATATAAACTTTAATTTATGTATAAATATTAGTTTTACAAAATAACAGGCTGTTTAAAAATCAAATAAAAAAGGAAAGAAAGCTGGGAGGGGAGCATTGTAGGGGACTTGGGAATAATTAGAGTTGGCGAGAGTGATAATCAAAATTGATTGTATGCATATACGAATTTTCAAAGAATAAGTGAAAATATATTACATAGGATATAATCACATAGGCAAAATAAAAGTTCTCTTTTCTCCATTGCTATACTCCTACTCCTCAGAAATATTAGTTAGCTGTGAGTAAATTATATTAGTCCTACAGATCTCATAAACAAATACAAAATGATTTGTTTTATTACATGTTGTCTATCTTAACCTCTACTTTAGATTTAAGTAGTATTTTTTTAAAATCAAAATTACAAAGCTTTGTTCTTCAGAGCTTGCTAAAAAAAAAAAAAGTGGACTCCACATAGAAACCCCAATCCCTGTCCTTTGGCTATTTGTCCTAGAACTTTCATTATTAGTTACTGGTAGTATGATTGTACTTCTGTCTTATTGTCTAGGTTTAGGCATTATTTATAAACTCCCACTCCATGTGTGTGATTGCGTACATATATGCATACACACATTTTGTCATTTACATTCATAGCATGTCTTCAAATGGCATACATGTTTTACATTAGTCATTTATTTAGGTAGGATACGAGGTATCAAACTATGATTGCATTTCATCTGTCAATTCGAGTATCCATTGTGTTTTGCATATGACTCTCTGACTTTGTACATTTTCTGGGTGTATACTGAATGAAACATGAAAATATACTGTAAGACATAGAGCCAGGCTATCTGAAACTCCCTTGACACTGTGTTTTCCACACACCTCAACAATAACAGCAGCAGAATGCCTTAAGGAATCTGGATCCTTCATAACTTGTGAGACACATTTGTATTCGGTGAAGCCCATTGCAAAAGCTCTTGTCGAGCTTGAAAGGTTAGAAATTGAAGTTATATAGTGACCCCCCACAGAAAGAATTCTCACCCATCTATCACTCACAGGTATCCATGAGTAGTTGAAACCTGTTTATCTTTTTTCATCCCCACTCTTTCTCATGCCCTCTCTGATCTGTAGCTAGCAAACCCAGTGTGTAGAATAATACATATTTTCAGCCCATGCTTTTCATCTTTCCAGACCCTTTCATTTTACTTTGGGGATAACTAGCTCCTATTGTTGCAGTGGCTTGCTTTGAAACCACCTCTAAATCAACAGTGTTACTGATCAGCAGAACTGGAGTAGCCCAGGGAAATAATGGAAATTCACTCATTGTGTAACAGAGGTCAAGCCCAGCAACCCAGTTCACCTCAAGTGGGATTTGGCTTCTGTGCATGCGATGCAAAGAAATGTGGTGACAACTTTTCTCAGTGAAGTGGCTTTTGCTTTGTTTTGTTTTGTTTGAAAACCATGAACCACAAGTAAATTCCAATAATGGGCGAAGTGAGGTTCATATGTCATGATCTGCCCCTAACTATGTGCTTGAATTTCTTTTTTAGACTCGAGTGATATCCATTTACATAAATATATGTGAATGAAAATGAAAACATAGACTTCATATGTACCTAATGACAGTGTATCTTTTCTAAGACACTGTATCCCTATTTGTCTGCTTCTGATATAGTTTTCTACATGCATGTGCATGTTGTTTGGTTGAAATGTGTTTTTTCTAGTACTTTGGTTACTTACAGAATGTACTTAGAATAGCACAGAATCAATAGCATGTAGCTGAGTAGGTGGAGACTGAGTTGTAGCACTCTAAGCATGTCAAAGTTCTACTCAATGACTGTGTACAGCATCTGCACTGTGCTAAGAGATATGGGTTTCAGTGGTACGTGAAGAACATGACGAGGTATTTGTGCAACTACTGGCTGCATTGTGGTTCCTGTTTAAAGGATGTCATAAGAAAAAGACATTTCAATAACCAATGGTTGCAAAGGTTGACATTTTCATTGGTAGAGCACAAAGTATATTTATAGGAATGAAATTCTAGGCTCTTAGTAGTTGGCTTTGACTATCTATCATGGCACACAGAATGGTTTATACTAGTTTGAGATCAACTGTTATTTGTGGAACAAATGAATCACTTTTTGGGGGAGGGAGGTTTTCGAGACAGGGTTTCTCTGTGTAGCGTTTTGCCTTTCCTGGAACTCACTTGGTAGCCCAGGCTGGCCTCAAACTCACAGAGATCCGCCTGCCTCTGCCTCCTGAGTACTGGGATTAAAGGCTTGTGCCACCACCTCCCAGCGAATCACTTTTTAATAATGTTGGGAATAATTTATCAATTACCATCTTTATTGGAGCACTAAGGTATCTAGATTCCTAAATAGCAAATGCAGTGGACATTTACCATTCTTGTTGGTCTGCTCTGCAGTCTTTAAATGTTGATGACTTCTCATTCTCAATGATACCACTCTGGTCAGGCTCTCTCCCTGTGTCTATAACTGGCTTCTGTTAACCTCTCAGGCTTCATGGACTGCTCTCCTCTTCCTTAAATGCAAATGTCCTCCAGAGTTTCCTCACAGCATTCACTTTCCTGTTCTAAATGCCATCCTGGACCATCTAATCTAGGACCACTATCACTTGTGGATTTCAAGCAACACCTGAGAAAATTTGAAAGGAAAGGTATGCACACAACAGGAGTTTATTTTTTCTTTCTAGTGAGAGCTCAGAGGTAGGCTACTCTGAGTGCTGTGGCAGCTCAAGGGTGGTGGCTGATGTCTGTTGTCCTCTCCCTGGTCAGTCAGTGACTGTTGTTGCTTCCTGAGGCTTGTCTGCAAGTACTCAGGCATCAGGAACATAAAAAAAAGGATATGCTAAACAGTCTTATTAATAAAACCCTGGAGCCAGATACTGGGATTAAACTGAGAGATCATAGGAATAGGAAAAGCCACAGCCAACCTCATTTTATTAGCCCTCAGCCTCCAAAGAGACCTACTTCCTGTAGGTCTACCCATGCCTATATACCTGCTGTTCTGCCATCTCATTTCCTCTTTCTGCCCAGCTACATCAATTCCTGTCTGTCTGTACAGAACTCCAGACCTTTATAGTTAACTAGTGTTGAAATTTAAGGTATGTGCCACCACGCCTGGCTTTGTCCTCAGTGTGGCCTTGAACTCACAGAGATCTGGATGGATCTCTGCCCCTCTAATGACAGGATTAACAGCCTGTGACTTCTATGTTTACTACAGTGGCTGCCTTTTTCCTCTGATCCTCAGATAAACTTTAATAGGGTGCACAATATATTGGGGACACAATATATCACCACATTTCTACTTTTTATCTAAAATAAAAAATAAAAATGTTATAACTAATATAAGAAAAACTATATACAATAAGGACAATAACTATATACAATATATACAAGCAATAAATATATCAACAATGTCTAGTCCATTTGCATTTGACAAGTTCAGTGAAAATATTCCATTATCTATCCTACTTTGGTGAGTCCAAAATGTGTCTAAATCACTTTCTATCCTAACTTATATTACCAACAAAAAACTATCTTATGATATCTTTCACACACTTAACACCTCTTAGTGAGTTTCTTTTCTGAATTTCTTAACAAGGAAAACTGTAACTATAACTATCTAATCTTCAACTCCCTCAGAGACCCAAGAAGGAAATAATATTACCTAGTAAAACAGTAAATACAAACAAGTGACTTCCAAAACATGTGAGTTATGACAGAAACAGCCCACTTCCTGGAGAGTCACCTGAGGTTTCTCTGCAATGTTGGGGCATCATCTTCAGCCTCAAGGCTTAGCATATCTTACAAGACTCATCTGTGTAGCAGGATTTTCTAAAGAGCCTTCCTACCTTGTCTTGGCAAGAATTGGCAGTCCTTTGTTTTGTGTCCTGCTTGTCCATTTTGGACAACATACTTTCAGCAGTCAATGCGAGGACACTTTGTTGCCCAGTGGTTAACTTTTGCCATAGTTTTTCTTCTGTACAGCTAAAGAATTATTAGGCAACAATATACCTTCTGCTAATATAGCTATGTGTATCTGCAAAAGAGACTTAAAATATTGTTTAGTTTTTTAAATGTAGTTCTTCCAACAAGTGCTCAAATATTTGTTGCTTTTATTACTAGATGTCTTCTGGATTTGAACTCATGCATGCAGATGACTGCTGGACATGGTGCTCCAAAGTAAAAATGAACTCTTAAACTCACAAGGTGCATCCCTAAGCATTTCCATTTTGTCTTCTATTTCTTTCTCATAGTTCAGGTTTACTATTACTGTGGAGAGACACCATGACCACAGCAAGTCTTATAAAGAAAACATTTAATTGGGGCAGCTCACTTGCAGTTTCAGAGATTCAGTCTGTTATCCTCATGAAGAGGAGTACAGCATGGTGGTGTGCAGGCAGATGTGGTATTAGAGCTGAAAGTGCTACATCTTGACCACAAGGCAGCAGGAAGTTGACTGACTGTTATAGTGAGTGAAGCTTGAGAAAAAGGCCTCAAAGCCCGCCCCCATAGTAACACACTTCCTCCAACAAGGCCACATCTCCCAACAGTGCCACTCCCTTTGGGGGGCATTTTCTTTCAAACCACCATACCACCCCTCTGCAATTCTTTGAGCCTTCTTCATTTATTTACTACCTACTGTATGCCAGACCCAAGGCTAGAGGTGACATTACAGATGTTCCACATGAGACACATTGTCTACCTAAAGGAACCTACAGGTGAATGAAGAGTGTTCCTTGGAACCTTTTGGGAAGAACCCCATATACTCAACCCTGAGCATTTCGGATGTTCTTTCCCCCAGAGTTGCTCTCAGCTAAAGAGAGCAGAGGTGAATGTAGCCACTTTCAGCAGCCAGTGGCTTAGTATGAGTGTAATGCTTCTACTCCCTTGACATAACATGGAACAAATAGGAACGACTTACCTAGTCCAGGATCACTTGAGACTTGGGAAGTTGTAGCTTGATTCAGTCTCTGTTTAGCTTTTTTTTTTTTTTTTTTTTTTTTTTTATTGTGGCAATGCTGGAGGTTGAACCCAGAGCCTTGCTCATGCTACTATGATAACACTCTACCATGGAGCATTAAGTATAGCCAGAAGTTTTCCTGTGTCCCACCTGGTCCCACAGCAGCTTAGTCCCAAACAAACACACTGAGGCTTATATTAATTATAAACACTAGGGCCTATGGCTCAGGCTCATTATTAGCTAGCTCTTATAACTTAATTCAACCCATTTCTATTAATCTATGTTTTGCTACGTGGCTTCATGGCATAACCTGTTCTCTCACATCTTGCTTTTCCTGGCGGTGGCTCACAGCTTCTCCTGACTTGACCCTTCTTCATCGTCTTGAGTTTGAACGTACCACCTAACCTTATTCTGCTTTGCCATTGGACAAACAGCCTTATTTATCAACCAATGAGAGCAACACATATTCAAAGTGTAAAGAAAGACATCCCACAGCAATTAAATTTGGCTTTCCTGTTCAGTCTTGTTTCACTTACTCGTTTACAGTGAGGCCCCTGAGAAGGAGTGACGATGAACGCCCTAAAGGCAAAATTCCTCATAAACCGGTCTTCACCAGAAATCCTGTATGCAAAGGATTCTAGATGTGGCAGCAGAAAGAAGAGGCTAATTCTGGTCCACCAATGTGACAATCTGCAGCGTCTCCTGAGGTTGCTGGAATTCCCATTTACAAGGGCAGGGGAAGAGGCAGAATGGCTTAAATGTATTGCCTTGATTTTATCAGAAAATAATCAATGCTGACATCCTGATGTGTTTCTTGGAAAGTTGCGGCACTTTGGGAACTGTTAACCATTTGTAGAAAACTAACAACTAAGTATAAATATCCTTCTAGAAAATTCTTCTAAATATATATAAAGAGAGAAAAAAGAAAGGTAAGAAACCATGGGTGAAAAGGGTGCTTTACAGCTTGCTGAATGAGCACGGGCCCTTTTTTTAGTCAGTGGAGTAACAGCTCTGACCTACTGCTGTGGGGCAGCTGTCATGGCTGGCAGGCCACAATGGAAGAGCAATGATGAAAATGTGACCTGGTACAGTCTGACAAATACGTTAGTAAAGAACTATGGAATTAAAGGATGGTTGCTAAGAGAAAAACACAGTATCAATATGGGATGGCAGATCTGCAGGTCAAGGTGTGAAAGTCACTTCCCACCCCTGAACCCTACCAGCAAAAAGAACCTCATCTACAACCAGACAGTGGGAGAAAGCAAGGATCTGGGCCATGGCTCTGCTACAAGCAGAACAGAATTCCAGAGAAGACTGAATTTTCTACCTCAGCAGGTAGGTCAGGGCTGAAGGAGAAGTCTGAAAATGAAATAGAGACGTGTAGGTGAATACATTCAATCTCCAAATCCAGGTGCTTTATGGTTCCACAAAAGGCGGATTTCTCCCCATGAAAGGCCACAGCTTGCTCATGCTTCCCCACAGATGATATTAGAGGGAGCTCTCTTGGGAAACGCTATAGACCTTCAGGATATACTGCCACCTTCCTCGCTGGATATAGAAAAGTAACCGTGACAAAGCCAAAATTTATCACAGGTAAGGAAGCCTTGAATTAGCAAAGAAAGGGTCTAATTCACAAAGGGGCTAACACCATGTTCCTTTTATTACTATAGCTCTGTAATAGTTTAAAATATGGGGTGCTGTTACCTCCAGCAGTTCTTTTATTGTTCAAGATTGTTTTAGTTATCCTGTGTTCTTTGTGTTTCCATATAAAACTGGAAATTGTCCTTTCAACTGAAGAATTGTTTTGGAATTTTGATGAGGATGGCATTGAATCTGTAGCTTGCTTTTGGTAGAATGGCCATTTTTACTATATTAATCCTACCAATCCATGATCATGGGAGATCTTCTCATTTTCTGATATCATCTTCAATTTCTTTCTTCAATGACTTAAAGTTTTTATCATGTTGAGTATTTCACTTGCTTGGTTAGCATTACCCCAAGATATTTTTATATTATTTGAAGCTACTGTGAAAGGTGTTTTTTCCCTGATTTCTTTCTCAGTCCATTTGTCTTGCATATATAGAAGGGCCACTATGGACTTTTGTGAGTCAATTTTGTATTCACTTAAAGTTCTGAAATAGTTTATCAGATGTAGGAGTTTCCTGGTGGAATTTTAGAATCATTTATGTATGCTGTCATATCATCTGCAAATAGCAATACTTTGACTTCTTCCTTTCTCATTGGTATCCCCTTGATCTCTTTCAGTTGTCTTATTGCTCTTGTTAAGACTTCAAGTACTGTATTAAATAAATATGGAGAGGGTGAGCAGCCTTGTCTTGTTGCTGGTTTTATTGGAATTTCTTTAAGTTTCTCTCCACTTATGATGATGCTGGCTATGGACTTCCTATAAACAGCCACTATTATTATGTTTAGGTATGTATCTTATACTCTAATCTCTCCAGGACTTTTATTATGAAGAGGTGTTAGATTTTGTCAAAGGCCTTTTCTAGCATCTAATGAGATGATCATGTAATTTTTGTCTTTCAGTTTGTTTATATGGTGGTTTATATTTATCAATTTATGTATATTGAACCATCCCTGCATCTCTGGGATGAAACCTACCTACTTGATCATAGTGGGTGATCTTTTTGATGTTTTTTGATTCAGTTTGCAAGCATTTTATTGAGATTTCTTTTTAAATCTTTGTTCGTAGGGGAAATTGGTCTGTAATTCTCTTTCTTTAGTGGATCCTCATGTAGTTCGGGTATCAGGTTAACTGTGGCCTCATAAAATTAACTGGGCAATGTTGTTTTTTTTTTTCCTGTTTTTCTATTTTGTCTAATAATTTGAGACGTATTGACATTAACTCTTCTTTGAAAGTCTGGTAGAATGCTGCATTAAAACTGTCTGGCACTGAGCTTTTTTTCCCCTTTTTTGTTGGAAGACTTTTAATAACTTTCTATTTTACTGGGGATTATAAGTCTGTTTAAATTGTTTATCTCATCTTGATTTAACTTTAGTAAATGGTTTGTATCAAGAAAATTATCCATTTCTTTATAGTTGTTCCAATTTTGTGGAAATTTCCAGGTTTTTAAAGTGTGTCCTTATATGATTCTCTGTATTTCTTCAGTTTTGTTATAGAGCTTTGGGTGTGCTGTTATTAGTCTAAGATCTCTCCATTTTTTTGAAGTGTAGACACTTAGTGCTATGAAGCTGCCTCTTAGAACCTCCTTCATTGTGTCCCAAGTTTGGATGTGTTGTTTAATCATTTTCATTCAAGAAAGTATTTAATCTTTTTCTTAATTTCTGTCTTAACCCATTTTTCATTCAGTAGAGAGTTACTCAGTTTCCATGAGTTTGTAAACTTCCTGTTGTTTCTGTTGTTGTTTATATTCAGTTTTAATCTTTGATTTTTCAGAGAGGATACTGGGTTTTATTTCAGTTTTCTTGTATCTGTTGAGGATTTCTGTATAAGTCTATGGAAAATTTGGAGAATGTTTCATGAGTTGCCAAGAAAAAGGTATATTCTTTTGTGTCTGGGTGAAATACTCTGTCAGTATATATTCTGTCAATATCTGTTAGGTCCTTATGTATGGTTTATAGCATCTGTTATCTCCAGTATTTCTGTATGGTTCCCAGAGATTCTCCTTATGAAATTAAAAAAAAAAAAACAACAAAGTATTATAAAAAGAAAACAATAGTATCTGTAATTTCGGAATGGGATATATTGTAGTTTTTTTTTTTTTCACTCTGCTAATTTCCATCATAACCTAAATGGGACTTAAGGTTTCCAAAATTGGCTTTGATAAAAGGATCACAAGTTTAAAACTTATTGACATGTGTATATACATCGTGCACATGTAGAGGTCAGAGGACAACTTTCAGGAATCTGTTCTCTCCTATCACCAATTGGATCCATGGATTTACCTTGGGCATCTGGTTTGAAGGTCAGTGTCCTTAACCGCTAAACTATCTCACCATTTCCTGAGCCAACAGTCCTCCAATTTTGCCTGACCAAATGGTAAGGAGGAGCAGTGGTGACCAGCTGGGTAGAAGAATGAAGTAACTGAGAGCAATATATCATGTGTTCTCCTCAGCTCTCTCTTCAGGATGACTGAAAATGCCATTTCAAATGTGTTCCATCATTAATTAATTTAGTCAACATTCAAGTGTCTGTTCTGAAGTAGTCCCAGTTGAGGTTCTGTGGATGGGAAGTTTCTGTCTAGACATTGAGTCATTTTGTCTGGATTTGTCTTTTTTGTTTTGATAAAATTAATACAACAACAAACCAAACAGCTCAGGATCTTTGTACAGCATTGGCATCTACTAACTAGCCTAGTCATATACCCTCGTACTTTCTTGTAGATTCAATTCAGTTCCTACTTCCTTTCCCATCCCAGTACTATGTGCTAGATAGTACTGGGAATACTAGGATGGCAGAAGATCCTTGTTTTCAAAGTATTCAATCAATCTCATTAATTCTATGCCTCTATGAGATACAGAGTTCTATTTCTTTTGTTAATTGGATGAGTTACCAGGCCAGCAAGGCCAATGAGTGTGTTTGCAGTGTCTCATGTTCAGAATGTGCCAGGGCCAGAATAGAGAGCAAGACCTTAGGTTGCTGATACTATTCTATTTTTTTCCCATGCCCAGGAGGCTGAGACACAAGGAATTATCAGTCTTCTTATGAGTGTAAATATTTCTGATATGAATAAAAAGAGCAATAGCTTTGTTATTTCAATAAGTAGAAATCTGAGACATAGTGCTACTCAAAGATTATGTGACTCCTTACCCTCAGTGACACCATTAGAGATTTTTGTAGAACATGGGAAGCCATACCTTGTTGGAAAAAATTGTAGATAATAACCTGGACAATGTTTCTTGTTTTTCTAAAGAAATACTGAATATAAAGAATACCACATTAAAAAATGATGTCTGTCTTAATACACTGTGTGTAGGTACCAGCCACAGACTACATATACATGGAAGGAAAATTAAAACACAAGAGTAAGATGAGCCCAGTCACAAGTCTAGTGATGTCTAAAGTGCACCAGAGAGCCTATGACACTGCTGTGTGAGGAGAGACGTGGACATTATCAGAAATCAGCAAGTAAAGGTCAGAACTCATCTGTGCTTTCTGGATTATATGCAACTTTACAGTGTTTTGATTTCAAGTTATAAAAAAATGCCCTCATGGCATTTCATTGTAAATATTGGAATGATTCCCTGTATTCTATAGGATTAGAATAAGTTACAATAAGTGATCTGTGCAGAAAAATTAGCTACCTGTGTATGTATATGTATGACTTGCCAAGATTGCTGTGATTAAAAATATAGATTGATGGTTCAAATTTTATGTCCACTAGGTATTCATCATTAGCCGGACTTCCTGAAAACAGCCAAAATTCTCTTTGATTTTTCAGTGTACATTTATCCTACCACCCATTTAGAAATGACAAAATACTGAATGTTCTGAAGGAAAACAATATTGGGGTTCAGACTGACCACAAAACAATCACCAGCATTGGCTTCATTTTCCTGAATTAATCAGGAAAATTGGGAACCAGGAGAAGCTGTGTGGACAGAAAGAGAAGGCCAGATGTTAGACACATATTCTTTTTCTAGATGGTGTGAGTAGGAGTCCCACCATCTGATGGATGAGATCAGCATAGGTACTGGGAAGAGAAATTCACTCCCTCTCTGATTTCCTTACAAGAGAAGCATAATCACTTACTATGTCTGACACCTGGACAAAATTAACCAAATAACCACAAGCTTTGCCTTTCTCTTCTTGTGTATGGGAGACAATCATCTAAAAAATAATGGGAAGCTGTAGTGCTAATTACAGCACTGTTTAAAAAGAACTTGAAGAATAACAAACCCCAGTATTGGATGCTATGGAAGATATGAGTTGAGATGTTTCCATACAATACCACTACAGAAATGTGCCCAGTGTTCCCAGAAAGTATTGAGTTTGATTGAAACAGAGATTAGGTACTGAGCAGATGGAACCTTCTTGAGACTGTTCGGCAGGCTTGCCTGTTCCACTGAGGAAATGGAAGTAGTGAGGGGAGGCAGCAGAGAAAGGAGGCTTGGAAAAGGGAAACATGTCCAGACCAAGCAGACATTTTCCCCAAATCCTTGACTCTTTAATATTATTTGTTACTAGAACTTGGAACTGGGTTGTAAAACAACAGAATGAATAATGTGTTTTGCCCTGGTCAGTGGGGTTTCAACAGGGGTGACCTACCTGTGGGAGACAATGAGAGACAGAGGACATGAGAGACTGACAGCAAGACAAGATTCTGATCAAGCTGCCAATCTATATTTCTCTCTGCAAGGCTTATATAGCATAGGAGGGGAGGGGGCAGGAAGGGGGGGAAGTGGAAGAGATATGGAAGGCGTGCAAGATGTGGTAGATGTCCAGGTCGTGCTACTGCAAGACGTTGGCTAAGGTCACTGGTCAGGGTCTGTTTGTTCTGTTGCCTGGCTACCTGACCATGGAATGCTCTTAACATTTGGTTGCCATGGCACCTGACTGTGGAATGTTCTTATCTTTGGGAGCCTCCAGTTAGTAAACAGGTGTTACTGCTCTGGGGAAAGGCAGTGGGTTTATGACTTGTTCTCTGGCTTAGCTAATACTTTCCATGGTTCATGTTTGGTTCCTGAAATCTTGGTCCCTAACAGTGTTTGCCTTTGGTCTAGTAACACAATAAGAAGGCAAAACAAAAAACAAAGATATACCAAAAGAATATCAAGGCTAAGCACAGCCTTAATCTAGGTTAGGTAGACTCCCTAAAAATCCAGCTTCTTTTCATGGGAAGTCAACCTGGGAGTGACGAAGCTTACATATTTCTCTTCTTTCTAAAGCCCTTACTCAATAATTCTAGGCAGAAAAAGGCAAGTTCATATTCCTTGGTTTATACACTTAGATAAGACTTGTCTATGGGAATATTCTTTCTACAACCTTCCACTGTCTGATACAGTAGCTCCTAACAGGTGGCAACTGAGCACTTGAAATGTATTTGGCGGTTTTTGTTGTTGTAATAGAACAAAGCTTAATAAGGAAGAAAGCTCTCTGGTAAGGGGGAAAAACATTAGCAAGCTTAAACTCAGTGTAGTATGAACTAAGTGTAGAGGGTACTATTTCTCAACTGTAAGAACATGACCAATAGGGAGCCAGTAAACAGACAGAATAAACACTGAATAATGTCCAGCTTCAAGACTTGACAGCTGGTTTTGATCACAATCTTAATCCATTTGCTCATCAGGAACACAAATATGTTTCCAGGGTGCTAAATTTCTTTTCCCTTTATGAAACCACAGTGACAGGGCATGACACATTTTGAATACCCTTACTTGGCAAAACTAAAAACTGATAACAGATCACTTTTTCAGTTACTTTCCTCTTTGCCGAGACAATGCCAGTTAAAGGCAATTTAAGGAAGGCAAAGTTTATTTGGGCTCCCAGTTGGAAACGGCAGTACACCTATTATGACATCAGGGGTTTGAGGCAACTGGTCACAGTGTCCACAGGCCAGAAGCAGAGAAAGCTGGATTTCAGCATGCATGGCTCACTTTCCCATTTTTATGCAGTCCTGGTTCCAGGAGCACACATTCAGTGTGTGTCTTCCTACCTTAATTAACACAATCTAGATTTGCCTTATAGACATGTCCAGACATTTGTTTAGCAGGTAATTGTAGATTCTGTAAAGCTGACCATCAATATTAATCATCACAATCTTATACCTGTTTAAATTACTATTGGATAATAAAACGAAGAATCTGTGGACTACTACTTTAGTTTACTTTTTAGTTTATAAAGGAGGACATTGAATTCTGGGAATGAGGAATGACTTTCCCAGACTTACCTTATTCCCTAAGCAACAATTAAAGTTTATCTAGAGAGAAGTAATCTTGCCTCCTTCTATGTCTATAGTGCAGCAATTATTTCCCCAGAAGTTTAACAAGGCATCCTAGAACATATAGAACACTCACACAGGCAAAACAAGCCAATCTAGAGCACACAGAACTTTCACACAGGCATAACAAGCCAAACTAGAGCATATAGAATGCCCACATAGGAATAAGCCAGTGTTTTCAAGCTTAATTTCCCATTGTTACTAAAAGACCATGAATTTTGGGTTTGAGACTTACATCCAAAGGATGTAAGAATTCTACAAGTTTAGAACCTTTGGGTCTTATGAATAAGTTGTAGAGATTTCAATAATACATGCTTTGTGGAGGTAAAATCACCTTCTGGAATGCTGTCAAAATATGCTTATGTGCCAATTTTAGATTCTGTTAAAGACAGGCCAATTACTCAGTATTGGCCCCTCTGTTAGGGATGACACTTAGTGCCACTCTGGAGTCTACTATGTTTTATTATGATCACTATTTTTAAAAAATGAAAAAATTTTCATAGTTTCTAAATTGGTTTCATAGGTGTGAGCTGGCTTGGTTGAGTTTACCAAAATACTAATTGAACATGAATGATGGGCTTTGACTAAATTTGGTTGTTTACCAAAACCAACTATTAGGTGGAACTCAGTGTTTTAAAACTTCAGTGTTTAAGCCCACATTCAGAGTGGGTCTTCCTACCTCAGTTAATTAGTTTCTAAATTGGTTTCATAGGTGTGAGCTGGCTTGGTTGAGTTTACCAAAATACTAATTGAATGAATTATTCTAGGTTTTTAATTTACCTATTGGTTGAAACTGTGTCTCTCTTCAGGTCCTCATAGACTCCTTTTACTGAAATCTACGTTTCTGGACCTTCCTTTAGATTGCATGGTGTGTCATTGGATGTAGCTTCCCTAATGATTTTCTTCTGTCAGGGAATAGTTTTTTCCTCTTTAGTGGAATGTAATCTTACTTCACAGAAACAAAGGGGTAGGAAGCAGCATCTCATGTACTGTGCTCCGCAGCTCTCTCTTTGTGGATGTGTGTGTGTGTGTGTGTGTGTTGGTTGTGACTTGTGTATTCATCAGTGCATTCTTTTGATTACAGTGAGTTCTACTGAGCAGTATGTACTACAATGTGGACTTCCTAAAATTTTGTTACACATGTAAACATCAGACCAGTTTTTTTTAGATTGTTTTGGGAGTCATAGCAAAAATAAGTATAAGGTCAGAAAATTTCTACACATCTATTCTCATATACACATATATACTTTGACCTCATAATCAATACCCTCCACTGAAGTGGCACATTTGTTTTCTGATGACTCTACAGTGACATTTTATTACTATGCAGAGTCTGCAGTTTCCCTGAGTGTTTTCATTTGTTGCTGTACACTCCATAGATTTGGACAGACGTACAACGATGGATAGTCACTTGTGACAGCATCCTGAATCCTATGCCTTTTCATCTTTCACCACCAGCTCCCATGACCACTGATCTCTTTTGTTGTATCCAAAAATTTGAATTATCTGAGGCCAAACAGCTAGAATCAAACAGTATGTAGCCGTCTCTGGCTTTTTTCACTTAGTAATTACATTCAAATGTTCTCTGTGCCTTTTCATTGCTTAATAGCTCATTTTTTTAAAACTGATATTATTCAAGATGTACTACAGCTTCTTTGTCAGTAAGTAATCAAGATGGCTTTGGTATGTGGACAATAGAACACAGTTTTGGATACAACAAGTAAGTTGTATCTCCATGGTTGCTGGCTTGTATGGCTAGAGTATGTTTAATATTATAAGAAATCACCTAAGTTATCTTCCAAAGCACTTTGTTTTTGATTTTTTGAGACAGGGTCTCTCTGTGTAGTTTTGGTGCCTTTCCTGGAACTCACTTGGTAGACCAGGCTGGCCTCGAACTCACAGAGATCCACCTGGCTCTGCCTCCCGAGTGCTGGGATTAAAGGCGTGTGCACCCCCACCGCCGCCCAGCAACCCTTCCAAAGCATTTGAACCATTAATTCATCATTTTTCCCCACTTAGAATCACTGACTCAGGGTTGTGAGAGACAAGAAAACTTTATTCTAGTTTGGGGGTACATTTTTTGAGAACAGAAAATGTGAAATACGAAATTCAGCTCCATTTCAAATTAAGAAGAGGGAAATAGATTTCAAGATACAAAGTGAGGGCTTGAGTTCACACTGTGGCTAATATGAACAGGGTTAAGAAGTTAGGTTCTCAGAGATAAAGATTAGAACCACATTAAAACCTCTGAGGAGGCCAGTGGAGGTCCAAGTCATTTGGAAGGTGCCCGGAAGAGCAGGAAGGGAAGAAAATGAGCTCCATGAATGAAGTACCTTTAAGCCTCAGTCCTATTTAGGGTAGACCTTGCTTGTGAGCTTCTGGGTAAATACCATCTATTTTTTCTGCCTCTTGAAATTCAAAAATTCATAGACCTAACTCTCCAAGGACTGACTACATCTCCCGGTGAATGTCAATCTCCAGCTTTCTGTGACTTGAGCCAGAGAAATGTAATCTCCCAGAGCACTTGATGCAAGCACAATGAAATCATGGGGACACCCTGATCTCCTTTACAATTAAGGCCTTCAGAGAGACCTTAAGAGTTCAATGTAAATGTGGATATAGAAATATCTCATAGATTTCAGACTCTCCTTAGAGAATACAAGACCATAACACAATGAATAGATTACACTGTACCATTAGCAGAGTCTTATGCCCTGTAAAATGTGTTATTTTGCCCTATATTATTTCAATTTTCATAATCTCTCCAGAATCCCAGTGTGGATAAAATGCAAATAACTTACAAAATACTTGCAAACATGTTCAGTGTCTAGAATATCAGCTGATTGAAGAAAAGTTTCTCTAGATATAGCTGTGGAACTGTTGGGTACCCTATATTATGATTGTAAGTGATCCATCTGGGACATTAGACAACCATGTTAGTCACTGAGGGCCCTAAATTCAAATTATAAACAAAGGAACAGAAATTATTTGAAAGTGTTTGGGGAAGCTCCACCTCAACCCCTGGCATCCTGGCATCCCTATACCCATAGAGTCTGGAATGTTCTGGTGGAAGATCCACCCCAAATTCCCTCCCCCATCTTTTTCCCCAAACCTGCCTCTTGACTTGAAAGCCCACTAAACACAGCTCCTCCCCCAAAGAAGCTCAAGACCACTCCCACAGGGTATATAAGCTTCATCCCCGAAAACAGACACATGGTTTTCCAGTCTCTCTTTCCTGTCTCCTCTCTTGGGCACTGGGAATGCTTTACCTATTAAAATGGGGCCTTTCTAATTTGGTCTGATTTGGATTGTTGCATTGGTGGAGAGTCTTGTTGGGGTGTAAAAAGCTAATCAGAAAGCCAGGCAGAAAAAGAAATGGGAAGAAACAGGAGGGGGAAAGGGAGGAGAGAGGAAGAAGAAAAGAAACAGAGAATGGAAGAATAAAAAGGAAAGAAAAGAAGAAAAGGAGGGGGAAGGGGGAGAGAGAGAATGGAGGAAAGAAATCCTTAGATAGCCAGGAATATTATTTCTACAAGTATCCGAGAGTGATCTCTAGAAGAATGTAGCATTTTAATCAGTAGAAAAAAAAAAAAAAAGATTTGCTGACCACTTTATTTATTTATTTATTTATCTATTGATTGATTGATTGATTTATTTATTTATTTTTGGGTCAACTTGACATAAGCTAAGATCACCTCAATTGAGGAATTGTCTCCATCAGATTGGCCTGTGGCCATGATGTCTGTGGGGGTATTTTCTTGATTAATGGTTGATGTCAGATTGTACAGCTCCCTGGGGGCAGTGTAACTTCTTCTCACTTGTATAAGAAGCAGTGTGAACAAGCCATGGGGAACAAGCTAGTAAGCAGTGTTCCCCCATGGTCTCTGCTTCAGTTCCTGCCTCTACGTGCCTGCCTTGAAATCCTGCCTTGGCTTTCTCAAATGAATGTTTTCCTTCCCCAGTTCCTTTGGCCATAGTGTTTACCACAGCAGTGAAAAGTAACTAAAACAACCTGCACAGATGGGGTGGCTCCCTCTAATCCTTCCCTGACATGTGTAGAACAGTCAAGTTCATTCTTCTTTATTTCTCTCTGTCATTCTTCCCTTGAACTGAAATGTCTCTCCAGTCTTACCCTTGAGCATCAACAGTCCTGGTTTGTGAGTCATCAGACCTTTACATTTACTGAGAAGCCTTCTTGGTCTTTCAGGTCTTTATACTCTGACAGAAATGCATCACTAGCTCTCTCAGGATTCCAGCTTGCAGGTGGCAGACCATGTGACTTCTCAACTTCTAGAATTTCATAAGCCAATTCCTGTAACACATCTCCTCTTATATACATCTCTTTCTGTTCTCTTTGTTCTCTTTTCCAGAAAACCTTGACTGATATACTGTGCCACCAATTGCCTTCTTTATACCCTTGCACATAGCTATGTGTCCAACAAAACACTTACACCTATTATACACATGTCTAAAGATACAAAGATTTATCAGTTCAATTGCAAGATGTACCCTTGAGCATGGCCCTAGAATAATCTCTTTGTAAAGTCTGTTCTGAATTATGTTCAAGTAAGTAAAAGAAAAGTGTGATTAGAGTTTTCAGTTAAAATAAAAATTATAGCATAAGAACAAGAATAATTAAATGGCATTTTGAAATATTTCAAGCCTAGAATTTTTCTTCACTCCTTTCTAAATCCATCTTGAAATATGTTTGGATTTCTCTTTTCTGACAGCTTTTCCACATTTTCTATCAATTACGATGTTCACAGACCGTAATGAAGAAGCTCGTTTGGCCTTCCTTTGACTGCTTTCAGATCCGCTTTCAATCTTTCTATCCTGTTACATACAGTATATTGCAATTTAAAGAGAAGCAGCAAAATACAGCATATGCTCCATTGTCTGATTTGATCTTAGCCAGAAGCCGGAAACTAGTTTAGTTTCATTTCTTGCTTTTCTTGGGAGAAATGACAGGGTACTCCACCATTCCTTCTTTTGAGTTGGGGGAAATGATTTCTGCAAATTAAACTAAAACAAAACAAACAACAGAAAGCAAAACCACAGACATAGAAAGACCAGAGGTAAGAGGTGCAGAAACAAAGCACAAGGGAATACGGAACAAATAGTTAAAAATAAACACAGGAAAGATGATGCTCCCATTGTAAGGGAGCCTAACTTGAGCACATCTGGAGTCTGATGCCATAGAAATGGCCCATGGCTCAGGCAGGTTTTGCAAATGGCCTCCATTGGACTCTACCTTCTGCTCTACAGGGTGACATACATTTGCATGCAAAGACATGGGTCCTACTGCCATGCTTTTCTCTGTAGCTTTCTTGTGACAATTCTTTCTGTTCTGAGAAAAGCAGCTCTACTTTTTAGAACTACAGCAAATTTCCACTCTCCATTTTCTAGGTAGTGGAAAGGCAGCTTCATTACCTTAAGAGCACATTGGTATATCAATCTAGAAACTCAGTGGGCTTGAGAGCCTTGGCTATACGTCTCTCTTACATCACATCTTTAGCCAGTTTGCTCTGGAACTGGAAATAATGGAAGCTAGCTTAACAGAGGACTGCTGACACTGCTGTACCTTTATTCCTGCAGAAGGAATCGTGGATTAGACTTTCTGATGTCCTCCTTGGTGAATCCAGCATTTCGCCTGGGCTGAGTTACTAGGGATAATAGACTGAGGAGTGAGCATCATTACGGTCCATATCATACTTTCCTACCAGTGACTCACAGTTACCAATGGCCATCCCTGCTGAATGCACAGTGCATACAAAGACCAACATCTCTTCCTTAAAATCTCTCCTCAATAGCACAAACCATGGGTTTACAGGGAGATCACTGAAAAAAACTCATGGTTATTCAGCAGTGTGGATGAAAATAATAATGTTAAAATTGAACTATCTTAGTTACTGCTCAGTTCCTGTGTAGAGACACCAAGACAACTCCTATAAAAGAATGCATTTAGTTGGGGCTTGCTTACAGTTTAAGAGGGTTAGTTCATGATCATAATGGCAGGAAAAGCATGTTGCTGGAGTGATAGCTAAGAGCTTTACATACTGATCTGCAGGTAAAGAGAGACTGTCTGGACCTAGCATGAGCTTTTGAAAACTCCTCCTTCAACAAGGCACATCTCTCAATTCTTCCTAAACAGTTCCACTAACTAGGATTAAGCATTCAAACATATAAGTTTATGTGGGCAATTCTCATTCAAACCACCACAATACCAAAGTGAGTTTTTGGATTTATCTCATCTATGCCAACAGCTCCAGGTGCTACTGTAGACATGTGCAGCCTACACTGTATCACTTCATCTCAAATGGCTCTCCCCAGCACTCAGCCACATTTCCACCTAACCCCTATATAATGTTTGGTGGCTATCCTCATTTCAGATCATTAAACCTTCATTGATGAGATGGCCATAAGATAAAAATGACAAAATATTCATGAATCCACTGTAGCTGGAATTTTCTCTCGTCCCGCCTGGGTCCACAGTTGCCCAGACCCAAGTAAACACACAGAGGCTTATACTAATTATAACTGCATGGCTGTGGCTCAAGCCTTTTGCTAGCTAGCTCTTATATCTTAAATAAGCCCATAACTATTAATCTATGTGTCACCACATGTTCTGTGGCTTTACCTGTGTCCTACTACATGTTGCTCCTTGGGCAGCTTGCTGGCATCTCTTCCTGCCTTCTTCCTGGCTCTGTCTTTGAATTTCCTGCCTGCCTCCAAGCTACATTGCCATAAGAAAAATGGCTTTATCAACTAATCAGAGCAACACATATTCGCAGCATACAGAAAGACATTCCCTCATCATTTCCCCTTTTCTGTCTAAACAAAAGGAGGATTTAACTTTAACCTAATTAAAATTACATATAACAAAACAGTTATCAAGCAAGAATTATAGTTACAATATTTAGTCTATTTTTTATTTGGCAAAATTAAAGAAAATAATCTATCTATCCTATATTGGTGAGTCTAAAGTTTTATAACTAATTTACATTTTATTATAATCAAGCCTTTCATTATAACTATCTACCCTTTCAACTACATTGAAGACCTCAGAAGGATCCAATATTACCTAAATAAACAGGAAATACATTGTAAGCAACTTCCAAAACTCTGGAAACAGTAGAGACAGTTGCCTGCCTGGATAGTCATCCAAAGTTCTTCTGCAATGCTGGAGCATCCATCTTTAACTCATAGGCCTAGTCTCTCAGTCATTTTTTTTTCTCTGTGTCCTGTAGAATGTTTGGCAGTCTCCTCTGTGAAGCAGGAACCTGAAGGACCATCTCCTCTTGCAAAGTTCAGTGGTCATCTTCCTATGGGTCCTGCATGTTTAGCTGATAGAACATTTTGTCAAGTAGTCCAGGCAAGAACAGTTTCTTACTCAAATGGCTATTTTTGCCAAGAAGAAGATAAACTCCATATGGAGTGTCTTTGATGCCCATCTTTCTCTCTGAAGTAAATCAGTGTTGTCAGGAGTAGACATGTCTCATTGTTTAGGAAAGTCTAAGTTTTTAAAACATTTTAAATGCCATAATCTGTAGGTCTTTGAAGTGTTTGAAGTTTACCTACCTAACTGAATTATATCTATGTATACCTAGAAAACTTAACATAACTATAAGTTTGACTATCAAAGAAGACTAATTATTAATCTGTATTTCTTAATTATCCATTACAATTTAAATGAGCTGCACAAACATAATACTCAAATAAGAGTAGAAATATACATATAGTATAACAAAATTAACATTAAATTTGAATCAATAAACTAAAATCTATACCAATGTAAAACATTTTAAACAAGTTTCTCTTTAAAAATAGTTTTCACTATCCACCCTCTTGTCCTATTCTATCTATAGCCTATATTTTTATATCATATCCCCCTTTCTTCTTTTAGAAAGATTCTCACTATGTCTAATAACAATTTGTAACCAACAACCTAAACAAAGACAAATATCCATAATCCATTTTTTGGGAATGTGGGTATATTTTTTAGGCTACTTCCTGCTGATAAAGAGTGCTGGCAATCTTATGGGGACACAAAAAATTTTAGGATCATGGTCAAGTCCTGACTGGAGCACTCTGTGAGGCTGCATTCTCTGAGCCAGTTGCCTTGAAGTTGATTTTGGATGTTGGATGATCTGGGTCATGGTGTCACTGGAGATCTTTTAGGGGGTCTTGGCTGGAGCTGGTCAAACCTGATCCATCTTAACCTGGAATAAATCCATAGCCTCTTGTTTCCTGTGGAAACAAAAGCAGAGCCTCCTTTCCAAAGCAACATATCCTTAGATCCAAATTTTGAAGTCAAGATACATTTAAAACATATATATTTGTTTAATTGAGCAGCCTTTACAATCAAATATCTTTCTGTAGTTAGAAATCCCAAAGACAATGCAACCCAGATTCTCTGTGTAATATCTGTCTTTATGTGGCTTATTTTTATATTGCATTTACTTTTTCTTAAAGGCTTTAGTTTTTTAAACTTTCTTTATATAACTGTCTATATTCATTTTCTTCTCTCTTCCAAGCCTATTTACATTTTTACACACATTGTAAACCATTTAAAGTCTTGTTCCATATGAATCTGCCTTATTGTGTAACTATTGCTTTAAACTGCATTGGCTAGTACTGTAGCAGACTGCTGACTCTGCCCATTTGAGCTTCCCAACATGACAGAGGTAATTCACCTCCAGCTCAGGGATCCATGCTTTCCACTGACTCTGGGAGGCAATGGGTCCAGGCCTCCATCCAGTATCACAGAAAACTTTTTTTTTTTTTGTACTAGCAAAAATTAAATCTGCTTTGCAGTGCTCTGTGAGGCTTAGAGATACCACTGTATACCACAGCAGGAATCCACAGCCCTGCTGCAGGTCAAGCCCTCTTGCCATGTACCCACCATAGAGTAGCTCAAGCCTGCAGGCTGTGGCTGACTTCAGAGAGACAACTAGGAAGCTGTTTTTAGCTCCGTTTTAGAATCTTTTTTTTTTTAAGCTTTCTTATGTTTTAGGTTTAAACTCATGCCCCACATCTTGGTGCCATTTGTAGCTGGAGTTTTCTCTGGTCCTGCCTGGGCCTACAGCCACTCAGACCCAAGTAAACACACAGAGGCTTATATTAATTATAACTGCATGGCCATGGCTCAAGCCTTTTGCTAGCTAGCTCTCACATCTTAAATTAGCCCATTACTATCAATCTATGTATCACCACATGTTCTGTGGCTTCACCTGTGTCCCATTACATTTTGCTCCTTTTGGCAGCTCGCTGGCATCTCTCCCTGCCTTCTTCCTATCTCTCTGAATTGCCTGCCTGCCTCTAAGCTGCCTTGCCATAGGCCAAACAGTTTTATTTATCAACCAATTGGAGCAACACATATTTGCAGCATACAGAAAGACATTCCCCCATCAATCTACCATTCAAGATTTTCATGTTCCAAAAGTTTTGCCAAAAGCACCGAGGGAAGAAAACAGTGAACCCAGCAATGTGAAGATTTAAGGTTGTTTCAATTCTGACATTACATGATGTCTGGTCAGAATCCTTATTTTGCTTTGAACTGTAGTTTTCTCAACTTAAAATGTGAGTAATAATTATACTAATGGCTCAAAGAATTTTAGTAGTAAATTATATCATATACATAAAAATTCCTTGTGTATTTTATGCCATAAATTGAAAGTGTTTATGTTTCTCTTAAAGCCTGAAATAGTAAGTCCTTAAAGAAATTTTTCTAAATGGAACTAAAATGTGAAACACAAGCTACTGGCATTGTGTTTCTTGATCCTGATGACATTCTAAGGAGGCATTTTCTTTCTTTATAGTTAATAATGTTGAGGCCTTTATATATGAAGTAACTATGGGTAGAAACAATGGTTATAAATGGCTCAGTCTTTCTACCAGAAAATCAGGCTGTTTATTTTGTCATTTTTGTTAGAGGCATATATCTTTCAAGGCAATTATTAATGGTGAAAGAGAACAGAGTTCAAAGGTATTAGCTAAAGTATTAGCTCCCTCTTTTGCTCAATGTGGTTTCTAAGTATGATATTCAATCACTAAAAATGCTAAACACTTCAAAATTCAAGCAACTTTGTAAGAGTTGGCTGAATATTTCATGTGGTCTAAAGAGGTTATTTTTTTAAACAAATAGAAACTTCAGGACATCTAGACAACAGAAAGTGTTTGGATTCTCTCACTTATAGCATGCTATCTAAACCATCCCATTACCAAAGTAATTCTGTACAATAAAAAAATCAAAAACAAGAATGTTGTTTTTGCTTATCTGTATTTTTCACTCCCATCATATAAAATAAGTGCAATGATTCTAGCTTATCATGTATATTCCTATCTAGCATGGTGTGTATTGCCTCCAAAGACTAAAATCTCCATTAAAGTGGAACCTTGGAGCTGTCCAATATTGTGATGTGTTGAGAATTACACAGATGTTTTGTTTATGGAATAAATATAATCAAAGAAATGAGTACAACAAAGCTTGGAAATGTTCCAGAGAAATTGGAGAAGATGGTAGAAGATGGGCAGATCTTCCATGCTCATGGATTGAAAGGATCAGTATCTTACCAAGAGCAAGCTATAGATTTGATGCAATTTCCATTAAAAGTCCCAATTCCAATCTTCACAGAAACAGGAAAAATGTATTTGGAAGCATGAAATAGTCAACATAGCCTGAGCAAAATATGATCATGAAGATGATGATAATGATGAAAGTATTACCATACCTGACTTCAGGTTATACAACAAAGCCTTAGTAATAAAAAGAGCACACAATTTGACTAAAATAGACATTTACATAATGAAACAGAACATAGGCAGACATAAACCCATGATACTGATTTTTGACAAAGATGCCATGATCATTGGATAAAAGACAGCCTTTTGAATAAGCTGTGCTGGAAAAACTGAATATCTACATGGGTATGAATGAAACCATATTCTTATCTCTTACCCAGCATGAAAGCCATCTCCAAATGGATCAAAGACTTTAATGTAAGAGCCCAAACTCTGAAACTGGTAGACGATAAAGTTTTCAAGATAGAGGCACATGTAGTGATTTTCCGATTAGGACTTTGGAGGCTTAAATGAAGAAATGAAAACTAAGGAATTAAAAAGCTTCTGCATAAGGTAGAAAACAATGAACTGAGTGAAGATCAAACATAGGAGGTGGGAGAATTTTCTGCCAGCTATATGTTGGACAGAAGATTAATATCTAGAAAATACAAACAACTAAAACAAATAAAAGAAAAACTAAAGAGGAAACAGAAATCAAATCCTAAGCAAAGCTAAGACACAAACCAGAGTTCTGAAAAGGAGAGATATACATGCCTGATAAATATTTTTTAAAGTGTTCAACATCTTTAACCACAGAGAAAGGCAAATTTTAACAACTTTGAGATTCCATCTCATCCCAGTCAGAATGGTCATGATCAGGAAACAAATAGCAACAAACACTGATGAGGATGTGGAAGAAAAGGAACCCTTAATTCACTGTTCTTTGGGGTGTAAACTGCTACAGCCACAATAAAAACACTAACTTCTGACCATAGGACCATTTGACTTGGTATTATCCCCAAAGGGCACTTTATTCTCCTCTGGAGGTACTTGCAAATCTGTCTTTATTGCTGCTCTGTTCATAGTATCAAGGAAATGCAATCAGCCTAAATACCCAGGAACAGATGGAAGAATGGTGAAAATGTGGTACATTCACAATGGAATTTTACTTAGCTGTAAAGAAAAATAAAATCACAAATTTTGCAGGAAAATGGAGCAAACTGGAAATACATATTAAGGGAGGTAATAAAGGCTCAGAAAACCAAAAACAACACTTTTTTTTCTCATATGTGTATCCTGGCTTCTAAATTCTATATATGTGTATTTACCTGGGATAAGGGATCCACCAGAAGGGGAAGGTGAGGAAGTTAATAAAATGCACATGATATGACAGTGGAAAGGAAGTGACTTGGGGTGGAAAGATTTAAGTGGGTGTGGAGGGAGCAGGGAGATGGGGGAGACGAGTCAACTAACATTGAGAATTTGTGAAGGTGCCATCAGGAAATCTTGTACTTTATAAGCTAATTAAAAATGTGTTCATTGGAGTCTTGTCAATCTTTAAAAGGTTAGTAGTATGCAGCCAATGAAAATGAAAATGTAGCTATATGGACTGACTCCACTGTGTATTGACACAATCTGCCAAATGGGGGACCCCTGTGTAAACTCGAATGAATACACAGATAGACTGATCACATCACCAAGTGTTCTCAAAACGTTGCATTTTTCAGGATTTAAAATTTGTTTCTTAATATGACTCTGCGTGATAAATCTCCCTAATACTTTGTAACAGATATTTATAAATTTTAAAATCAAGGGAAAATATTTTAGTTTGAAAGCAGAAGTAAGGCTAATCATAAAGGCTTATCTTATGCAGACTAAGGCATAGTTATGACATGTAATGAATGGAAGACAGAAAGCATACAGATGTGTGTCCAAAACTGGCTTCTGAACCTGTGCTCTGTTAACCCACTAAAGAAGTCACTGAGAAAGAAATAATCAACGTGTTACAACTGAAAGAGGTAAATGTGGGACAAACAATGGAGAAAAACAGTAAATTAACATCCCTGTGCGGTAGGCGAGGTGCCGTGACATTTTGAATGTCCCGTGTAAATGTCAAGCATATACAGTAGGCGGTTGTGCATGGCTTCCGTAAGTGGAGACCGTCCAGTAATTATCAGTTTTGTATGTCCAGCACAGGCCGTGCTTGTTCAAATGCAGACCCAGGCCAAGACGAAGGCTGTGGGCTCCCAAACTCATAGGCCAGGAATTCCTCAATCCAAAACCAAACCAGAGCCTCCTGCTCATTGGCATAAGCTTAGGCACCGTTTGAAAGCCTGTGCGTGTGCCAGCATTTACAGGGATTTTTTTAAAAAGGCATCTGGAGAGAGGAAAATACCATTTTTTTAAGCCGGTTTTGTTGGGCCTTAATTAAAGAGGCCTTTCCCCCCTTTCCTACCACTTCGGCGGTGGGATTGCGGCCCCGTTGCTGGCTTGGAGAACTATTTCATTGGTCCACAGGCTAATTAGGAAGGACTCACACTGTTCCTCAGCCTCCTGGAAGGCCAGAACAAAGGCTGCTGCTGGTAGATTGCGCTTGTGCCTCAATTGCAGAGGCTCAGGGGTAAAAGAGAGAGAAAAGCTTTGGAATAGAAAAGCCTTTTGATGCTGTGAAAGAAATTAAGAAGTAAAACAGAGGCCCAGGCACTGCTGCACACGGCCCTCCACACAGACTCATTGTGTTTAGGAACAAGGTCAACAAAACCCTGTCTGCTACCTAACACCTCCCAGTAAAGCAGCATCCACTTATCCACTGCCTTTCTGGCTCTCCTGGGATAGAGTGCTTTCCCAATCAGACCGTCTGGTGCTGCGATAAACATAGATAAATGGGAACAGCATCGTGCTTTCAACTGCAGGATTAATGCATGATTTCCTTGTTGACTGTTTGCAAATACAGCCCAAACAATTGTGTTTTCTTTATTTGGGCCAAGCAAAAATAATACTGGGAAGACTTTTTTGAAAAATGCTATATCGGCATCTCACCATTCTACCAGAGTATCACCAAATCTCTACCATGCTTTCAGATAGTTATATTTTAATAAAGCAATGGGAAGTTCTTCTGTGTATGTAGGTGGGTCGATGTATGCATATGTCCATTTACAGGTCCTCCAGCGGAGATTAGAGGAAGATGCCAGGCATCCTGCTCTATCCCTCTACTTATTCCCTTGACAAAGTCTCCCCCAGAGCTAGGCTGGTAGCTAGAAAGCCGCAGTGATCATCCTGTCTCCACCCACTACGGCACAGAGGATATAGACTCTAATGTGCCCATGCCTGCATTTTTGTGGGTGTTCTGGGATGTGAGCTCCAGTCCTTACGCAGCCCCAGCCTCTAGATTTTTTGTTTTAAATTTTCATAGAAAAAAAGAACATGTTAAACATGTTAAGTGCCAATGGCTTCCCTTATGGCTAAATTCAGTTAGAAGCAAACTTACCCATTTGCTCTCCTCATGGCTAGATAGAGGCTTCCAATGATACTTCCTTTGTTGACTCAACTTCAAAGACTGGACATCATTTCTCAGAGTTCTACTCAAAAGAGTGGCAAGCATTCTTTCCTGAGTCCTTGCACATCAGCAGCTGCCCTGCTGAGGACACCCCATACAGCATCATCTCCTTTACTTCTAAACATCTATAACATACTCACTATGATGATCAGCAACTTAAAAATAGGGGGAACTAGGGTTCTCAGACACTAAGCATAAGAAGAAGGTACAACTGTTAAGGGTTTGAAATCTGGGCGTTCCAGCTTTATGGTAGATGTGATGTTTTAATATGTAAATATTAGGTCAGAATTACAGAATGGAAGATGTTTTAGAAACCAAATCACTGACAGGCTTCAACTGGCAGGTAGGAAATAGATCCTAGAGAAGTTAGATGATTAGTTTTTTTGTTCACAACCTGACTGGTGAGTTGTAGTCTTGTATTGTAGGGGATTTTAGTAGGAAGGTATGAAATGATGGAATGGTTCTAATCGCAACTCTGACAGATCATCTTCATTGTGAACCTGATTTGATTAACAGTCATCTAGGAGATTACTAAAGTGTGTGTGTGTGTGTGTGTGTGTGTGTGTGTGTGTGTGTGTGTGTGTATTTGTGTACACATGCATGGGCCCATCCTAGTGTGAGTGTTTATATGTGTAAGCATTTCCAGAGAAGATTAATGGAACTGAGGAGGGAAGACTCACCTTGGGTAGTCGCAGCATCCCCTGGGCAGAGCAGACAAAATAAAAGATGGAAGCAATCTCAGTGCCTTTGTTCTTCTTCTTCCTCCTCCTCTTTCTCCTCTTCCCTCTCCTCCTCCTTCTTCCTGGTCAGCCATGAAGTGAATAGCTCCTCATGTGCTTCCATTGCAGTGATATTCTGCCCAAGTATTTTGGTCCAATCAGCCCTGGATTGAGCTCTCTGAAACTCTGAGCTCAAATCAACCAATAGGCCTCTGAGTTTTTTTTCTCTTGGGTGTTTAGATGCTCTGTGATACAAAGGTAGCTAATACATATGTCATTCCCCACTTTGATAAGTAGAAGCCAGCTTAGGCATAGATGGCAGGGCCCACCATGAGCATCTGCTTCAGCCACATAGAGTAGAGTCTGAACACTGGCCTCTCCAACAACTTTCCAGTCGACACCTGTGTTTCCTGCCCTGGAAGCAAACTCCACAAACCACAGTCTCAGAGTACCACATGCTCCTAGTGTAACTGAAATAAATGAAGAACAAAACAGAGGAACCAATGAAAAAGAGAACAAGCAGAGTTGAACCGTCATCTTCACTCATTCCATTCAAATGTGCTCTAGAGGTGCCCTATTGAATATCGCCTCCTCATCCACCTAAACAACATTGTCACAAATTTTGTGAACTCTATAACAAGCTAGTCCTTTCCAGCAATGTGATTCCCAGAGCAAACGTTTCTTGGAGGTTATTTCTAAGACTTCTGGACTCATTTCTCCTTTTGAAAGATAACTCTGAAGGCTAGAAGTTTCCCACATGGTCTGAGTTCCCATGACAGCTCCCTGCATGCCATCCTCAGAACAGAGATGTGGATAACACAGCTGTTCAATTTATCTTTCAAAGGATGTGCAGATGACTTGGCATCGAAATTTGATTTATCAAAATGATTAGGATCTGGTAAATACATTTCTTTTCTCAGGAAAATTGAAACATCAGCCAAAGTACATTTTTCTTATCCCCTTCTGCAAAATTATATTTACCTATCCAAGTTACGATCTGTAGCTGCCAAATCTGTACATTAACCCTACTCGAACTTTGTTATTCTACGAATAAGTGAACCAACTTGGAAGAAGCAGATGATCCCTGCTCTGTACCAATGGCCAGATCACCAGGTCACACTTCTATCTGCTCATCACCGACTGAATGTGAGAATTGCTCAGGGGTGTCATCAAGCTAAACAGGTGGCCTCACTGCAGTTAGCGCCAAGGATAATTTTTATCACTTGCTATTTTGGGGAATTGTTGGTGCCAGAGAGCAGTTTTAGAGACAGAAAAATGTTAGATTTTTTTTTCAAATGAGGTGATCTTCCAAGGATTCTGGAGGACAGTTGAATGAATAAAATAATTACGATGTGAAACACAGTAATTATGAAAGCACAGCGAATGAAGTTCATGTCTTTTTAATCTAACACTCCTCAGAGAGTCTTGTGGGCTGCCTTCTTGCTCTGGGAGCATAGACATTTCTAGGCAATGCTACTATTGTATAACTTACTTGGACACATTCCAGGGACTTCAAGGGGGAACTGCAGGGCAGGGCAGCTCCCACGGTTACTATGACACTTTAGATGGATGTAATCTCTGCAGGACCAGAGTAGGATGTTCATAGCAATGACAAGTATAACACAGCACATGGATTTGGAGTGGCAGAGACAACCTGTAATTGAAGGCTTTCACTTGTGGATGGGGAGTTTCAGAGTTCAGCTTAGGGATTTCACAGCATGGTTTTATCAAGAGGTAGCATGCAGAAGGGACATAGGCCAGAAGCAACAGCTCCTGGCAGAGATAAACAGTGGAGAACCCTAGTCAGGACCAAAGTGGGGCTCCCCAGTTCACAGGGAGAGACAGACTCCTGACTGCTCAGCAGAAATTGTGATCATGGAATGTAATTTGGAAAGTGTACCTTGGGAAGATGATTCTGATATCACAACTGCTGTTTTCTCAGAACAATACAACTAATAAAGTGCAAAATGATTCATTCTTTATGGGTTTTAGTCAATTCTTAGTCAATTTGCAGTGCTTATATCAAATCTCACATTCCATTTACCCCAATTAATCTTTTAATTACTTTTATATAATCTGGAAATAAAGATCATATTCAAGCACCATTCAGAAAAGATGTAAGAGTCAGGAAAACCCACTGATATTTATAGTAACTATTGATGTTTGCTTTAGGGGATTTAGATGAAGATCAGTTACAGTTATACACTTGATGATTACCCTGTTCATTAAGATTGTTCTAGTGTCTGAATAATTACAAGACATCTCAGCAAAGCTGTATAAAAGGTAAATCTATGGTTTCCTTCATCCCAAGCCTTTCCTCTACCGTCCTGCTTAGCCAGTTCTGGACTGTTACTGTCTGCTAATGTTACATGTCTCAGGGACTCTCTCTGTTCTGCACACACTAATTCTTGGGAGTGTTAATTGGTGCTCATGGAACAAAGAGCCTCATGGTCACGAAAGCTTGGGAAATGTGGAACACTAAATTCCCTCTGCAAAGTCAGCGTATCATTAGCATATTAAAGGCTCTGAAAGCTTCTGCAGTAAGAAAGAGACCTCCTGTCTAGCCCTGTTTGCCAGTTAAACAAACCCATTTGAACCAGTCACAGAACCCTACCACAGAGTACATTATCCTTGACCCCAAACTAGGAACTAGAACCATTATCAAAAGTCCAAGTTATAACTACCTCCAATACTTCTATTTTTAGCAGAATACTTTGTAAAGGCTTGAAATGCAAAGGGAGGGTAGTGTGATAAATGCTGAAGTTGTTTAACATCTGTTCATGAAGATGAACTTGCAAAGAAATAACCACTATTCTGCTCCCTAAACCAGGAAACACTAAAAATAGTGCATGCACAAGCACACACACACACACACACACACACACACACACACACACACACACACACAAAGTCACTTATTCATCCTATTTATCTAGTGTGGTCCTACTCAGTGTTTTTGAATAATGTAGGCTTTAGAAGCAAACTGTGTGATTTCAGGTCTACACTACTTAACTGAATTCAGACAAATCATCCTGATTCAGAATTTTTTCATCCTCTCTGTAAATTGATGCCCTTTTAATCTAAGAAATGTTGTTGGGAGTCAAGGAAGAAACATGAGCAAGGTGTCTAGCATATCACACACAGTGTATAAATTCCCAGGTTCCCATCACTCACCTCATCTCCGTCCATATTTTTGGAATTAGTGAAGGTCCTGATATTTCTTGAATGCTAATAATAAACCACTGTGGCACTGGATAAATTATAATAAAATCAGTGTTCTTGTCTACCAATCCATTGAGGCCTCTTCACAAGCAGGACCCGTGTTGGACTCAGTAGGCCACTCTTTGAAGTATCAGGTATTCTGTTTGTGAAAGAAAGAAACGGGTCTCCTAAGTCACTTTTCTTTGTCTTCCACAATCCTCTTTCTCTAGTTGCTAAAGATGGTCAGTCACCACAACTCCAACTCAAAGTTAATTCCCAGTGATAATATTCTCATCTAAAATAACATGCACATCAAAATATCAGCTTAATACACATAAATTAGTGGTTCATTGCACTGCAATATTAGTTAATCTTGAAATTGCATTATAGATTTCTAAATTAAAGAGACTGCCCGCCTGTCACTCACATCACATACAATGAATACCAACATCAGGCATCACCATTTCCGGCTTTGCCAGGCTGAAGGTCATTATCAATTGCTGTTTAATCAGCCAAGTCATGCATATAGACAAAGGTTAACTGTGCATGGACCAATCTGACTTCCTTTGTCATCTCAAGACAATTTGCAGCTTAATAAAGCTGCTCTGATTGCACTTAACAACACCTGCTTTAAAATCCAGCCTCATTAATAGCACGCTAATGAGTTAGGGATCTTCTGGCAAGGGCATGATCAAAGACAAATGGTTTGCTTTCTGACTCAATGACCTAAATAACCAAAAACTACTTTCCTTTAAAGAAAATTCATTGGAAAAAGTTATCAAAGATGTTGGTATCATCACATACTTTTGCTCTAAGAATAGGAAAATGGACTTTTTGGTTCTTTTAACTTGTGTCTTAAGAACACAATGAACAATGAATAAACCTGAGCTAAGTGATGCAAAACTGTAATCCTAGTACTTGGAAGATGAGGCAGGAGGATTGCTGAGAGTTTGAGGCCAGCCTAGTCTGAGATCTGGTCTCAATAACAATATTAACAACAAGGACAACAACTTTTAAATGAAACAGAACAACACTAAATCTTTAACCTTTGAAGTCTCATTTCTAAACAAAAGCTATTCACCCAGTTCAAAAGCAAAAAGACATAAAATTCATTAAGTGAAAAGTTAACGGAGCAATGTCTGTGGAGTTAGTATGTTATATAAAGACATTGTCTTTTTTTTTTTCCTCTTGGAGACATGTTTTCTCTGTGTAGCCTTGGCTATCCTGGAACTCTCTAGACTAAACTGGCTTCAAACTCGGGGATACACCTTTCTCTGCCTCCTGGAATTAAAGGCTTGTGCCACTACACTTGGCTTAAGACTTTGTCCTCCAAAGAAGTCAGTTTGTTGGACTGGAAAGATGGCTGAGTGGTTAGGAGCACTTGCTGCTTTGCCAGAGGACATAGGTCTATCAGCGGTATCTGCATGGCACCTAACAACAGTTTGTAACACCAGTTCCGACCCTCCTCTGGCCTTTACAGACACTGCACATATTTGATACACAGAACACACACAGACAAAATAGCCATTCACACAAAACTAAACGAGAAAATCTACCTGAAATTTGTCATAAAACAAACAAACAAACAAAAAACTAAAACCAAGACAAAACAAAGAAAACAAAAAGAAGAAACTTTGTTTGTGGTATAATAAAACTGTTTTCTCCCTTTCGAATGCACTGGAGTTTATTTAGTATAGTGTTAGCATTCTGTGGAGTAATAGGACATCACTTTTTGTACAAAAGGAGTCAGTCAAAGGAGTCAGTATTCTGAGTCAGCACGTCCTTCAACTTAACCCTGAACACTGTAAGACCTCTTCCCTTTCCCTTTGCAGTTCTATGATTTTCTTATGTGTATCAGACCTGTCAGTCACTGCTATCTGTGGGCCTTTGGCCTCTGGTGAGGAAAACCACTCTGCTTCTACCTCTGCTGCACAGATAGCCCAGGCTGGAGCTAGGCCTTGCTGGCACTGCTAGGTGCCTGCCTGGCAGCAAGGTTTGTAGTTGTTAACTGGGCCAATCTGAAGCCTTTTCAGACTGGAAAGGGCTGGAATTCCAGAGAGAGTTAGAAGGACTGGGAGAGAAGCTGGAAAGGACTTAGGGACAGAGATCAAACATCCAGAGGCTAAGACCCCTCAGGATGGAACACCAGCACTGGTCCTACTGGCTCTTTTTGATTGTTTGTATTTGGACAGGCTTAGAGGACATGACACTTTCCACCCACAGTTGCTTCAACCTACTGTTTTATTGCTACTTTCTCTCAAACTTTCAAGCTATCTTATGAATATATATATATGCATGTACATTTATTTGCATCTACTATCTATCTGTCTATCTATATCTATATCTATATCTATATCTATACCTATCTATATATTTTTTCCCTCCAAATGTAAGTGTAAGTCCATGATACCCTTTGAGCACTTTAGGCTCTATTTCCTATAAGCAAAACATTCTCTTATGTAATTATCCAGACCAAGAAGCATGGCGTGATAATGTTATCTAGTGTGTCCTTCTTATCCTGATTTTCCTGATAGTCCTAATACCATATGCTACATCCAGACCATGTGCTACATCCTGTTGTCCCATCTCTTTATCCTCCCTCAAACTGGAAAACTTCCTTTGTACTTTGTTCATCTACCATTTAAAATGATTTTTATTAATTCTTAGAGAATTTCATGCAATGTGTTTTGATCGGGTTCATCTGCCACCCCCTACTTGCCCCTCCCCTTCCATTCATGTCTTCTCTTTAGAGAGGTTGATCTACTGAATGTCCCTTGGGTCCTTCTGATGATCTCTCAGGACTGGTTTTAGGCTGCAAGCAGATCCTGGTTTGTGGAGCTAGCTGCTCTGCTTGACAGTGACCATACCACTCGGGCTCTTGAAGTTCCTTCCATGTATTCTCCTCACATGGAGGAAGTACTGTGTACTGGTGTGATGGTGCACATTTCTGCCCTCCTGTGTCCAGGGAGGCTAGCCTGGTGGTTTGACATTGGCCACAGGATGACTGTTTCCACAAAGGAAACCAGTAAACCTCACAGGACTGACTTCCAGCATTTGTTTTCTTATTCTTCCTGCCTCCTTCTTTTCAGAAGTTCTGCTGTTAAACATTTACCAACACACCACCACCCACAAAAATGAAAAGAAAGCCAGGTTCCTGTATCTTATGAGTCATGGAGCTGGGAATTTCCCTGCAGGTTCCCTCTCAATCTCTGGTAGCCAAGGTCAGCGATAATCACCTCACAAGGGTGGAAAGGGAGTAAAGACTGTCTATTGTGGAGAAGAGCTGAACTGGAGAGCTCTCAGATGGGATATTTCCTTCTTCTTCTTCTTCTTGTTCTTCTTGTTCTTCTTCTTCTCCTTCTCCTTCTCCTTCTCCTTCTCCTTCTCCTTCTCCTTCTCCTTCTCCTTCTCCTTCTCCTTCTCCTTCTTCTTCTTCTTCTTCTTCTTCTTCTTCTTCTCCTCCTCCTCCTCCTCCTCCTCCTCCTCCTTCTCCTCTTCCTCCTCCTTCTCCTCCTTCTCCTTCTTCTCCTTTTCCTTCTCTTTCTCTTCTCCTCCTCCTCTTCCTTCTCCACCTCTTCTTCTCCTTCTCTTCCTCATCTTCCTCCTCCTCCTTCTTCTCCTCCTTCTTCTTTTGTTGTTTTGGTTTTTCAAAATAGGGTTTCTCTGTATATCCTTGGATATTCTCAAATTTTCTCTTTAGGCTAGGCTGGCCTTGAACTCATAGAGATCTGCCTGCCTCTGCTTCCCAAGTGCTGGGATTAAAGGCATGAATGACCACTGCCCAGCCCTCAGACTGGACCTGGCTCCTTGGCTTCAATTTAGGAAAACGAAATTATTCTCATGGGAAATAAACAGGAATATTTGTCTGGCATATCTTTAACAATGACAATTGAGGAAAATTTAAAAGAAACCAATCCTCAAGAGATTCCTGTCATTAATCCATACTCAGTTCAGCCTTAGAAAGAACTTGGAACACCCTGCTTAGTCCCAAACTCTTTAAGTTAGCCCTCCATTCTTAGTAGGTGGGAGGAGGCCTATGACAAATGCCAATGTCCTTGTTCTCTGATGGAACATATTTTGGCTTTCCCTCTAAAGAAATCCCATGAATGATAGTTTAAAGAAAACAAAACCACAAATCAGAAACCTGTAAAAATAAAAGGGAACAGACATGAACAGAAACTTCTCAATAACTGAAAAGTACATGTGAAAAGATAATGAATAGCACTAATAACAGGGAAGTGCACAGAATAATCTAAATGATACACTACTCCTATCCACCGAAGATACTGTTACTAAGACCAATGGCATCAAGTGTTTGTGAGAGTGTGGCCCAACTGTGCACTGGAAAAACAAGGGTGTTAACCTCTAAACAGAGCAGAATCATCACAGCTTTAGTATGTCCAGGAAATACACTCTGGAATGGAGTTAGGGCACAAAATCCTGGGGATAAAATCCTATAAAAAGAAGAGGAAGGAGTTGGGGTGTTTATACTGTGGCATTCCACTGGTGTACATGCCTTAGTATACAAATCATTAGCCACTTCTCTCTATGTGGTATTGTTTTCAGGAACTTGTATTTTTCTAAACTTCTCAATACATTACTATTTTTAACATTGATTTATATATATTATATATTTTAGCAACCTTCCCCTGCAGGAGCTTGAAGGAGAAACCCATAGAAGAACACTGCTTAGCTTGCTCCCTCTGGCTCCTGCCCAGCTAATTATTTCATGTAGCCCAGACATACCTATTACCCCCTTTACTCCCCCCCTGCTCCCACCCCCTCAACAGTTTCACCAGTAGTGGGCTAGGCCTTCCTTCTTACATCACTTAGCAATCAAGAAAATGCCCCACAGACATGCCCACAGGACAATAAAATCCAGCCAATTTCTCAGTTGAATTTACCTCTTCTCAGTTATGCCAAGTTGACAACCAATTTTAGTCACCACACAATCTATTGTTCAAGACTACCTTTCTCCCACCATCTGAAGATCATGGATATTTTGCTTCCGTGCATGCCCACTGCTGATGCATACCATGTGTTTTTGTTTGTCTGAAAAAGTTTTCTTTTTCTAGAGGGCATTTTCTGCCATGGTGGAATTCTAAATCTGCAGTGACTGACTTGTCCTTATTGCTTTGTAGAGGTTATTTCATTGGCTCTAGCATCCGATATGTCTGCTGAACAGTCCATCAGAAGAACAAAAGCTTCTCTGGGCATCCTCCTTCCAGAGGTACCATTTTGCTCGCTTGTTCCTCACATACCTGATTAAATAATTGTCTCTATTCAGCTCCTGAAGATCAACCCTCAGATTGGTTTTTCTTTTACTGCACAGTGGTTGATAGATACAATGCAGCCATTTTAAAGAATGTATTTCCTGCTTCCAATTTCTGAGTCTACTGTTGGCTGACTTCCTTGTTTTGTTGACAAGTTGTGTTATTTCTTGTATGCCTCTTTTGCTTGTATAATTGCTACATTTCATGTATAGTTATGTTTATATACTTAATTATATGTGATTTTTTAATATGCATATTAAATGTTGATGTATTATGATGGATTCCTTGCA
This sequence comes from Onychomys torridus, assembly GCF_903995425.1. Classification (NCBI taxonomy): domain Eukaryota; kingdom Metazoa; phylum Chordata; class Mammalia; order Rodentia; family Cricetidae; genus Onychomys; species Onychomys torridus. The sequence goes on along the minus strand of NC_050446.1, from coordinate 28,431,917 downwards.
TGAATTATCTAGTAACATCTCCATGGGGAGCTCCAACTCCTCTTCCTTCTTTTTTCCTTCCTGTCTAAGAAGACTAAGGTTCAGAATATTAGTTGCTTGTACAAGACTAAAAGATTGCTAAGCTGAGCATTAGTGACAAGCAGGTTTATATCACCCTGATCAAAGAGCTGCTGAAGTCTATGCAGACTGCCTAGCCATAATAATGGAAAAGTCACTTGTAGTGGGTAGCTGTTCTAGGAAAACTTCAGCTACAGTCACTTTTACTCAGTACATCAAATGTAGCTCCTTGATACTCTACTCTTGGGTGCATTGTTCATGTCTGTATATCTGTAATAATATAGAGAACAACATCTTCTTTTAAGTTTAACTTAATGCTTGGATAAAGTGATTATTTCAAGAATGGATGATTTATGGGATAGACATCAATGTCTAAGAAAAATGTAAATATAATGCACTTTAATTATTGCAACTGAATAAAAGCTCAAGATCATAGGATGTTCATTTGGCATTTTCATGATGGCTTTCAAAAACAGAATTATTTTCACACTTTAAAATACGTTTTGGTGATCTGTTTTTCTATTATAGTTGCTTAATAACTGGGTCTACAGGAATCCAGTGTACCTAAGAGGTAGTCTTTTCTGTTTGATCTCAAATATCTTCTGTTTCTACCACTATTAATTGTCTGCCTTAAGTAAGACACTGTGTTAAAAATAGGGGTAAAAACTCAGGTACAGGAAGAATGACTCAGTGCTCACAGTTAGGAGGCCTTCATTAGATAACACTCTTTTAACAAGGTGAAAGAAAACAAGGGGAATTTTAGCTTACAGCTATTCAACTTTGTTTTAAAAGCCCAGTGAGTCAGACCAGGAACACCAGTGAGATACTAGACAGGGATGTACCAGAATTCAATGTCTGAAGCATTTTATTGTCAGGTGTGAGGAAGAAGGAAATCAAGAGGCCCCAAGCTATCCAATATAGCCATTTTAGAATGTCTCATGCAAGTCCTCTCTCCTTTGATAAATGTGACCTCTTCAGCCTTTTCTGACTTATAAGAAATCTACCTTCATATCCAAAGTTTGTTGTAAAGCACTGAGTTGATCTGCTCTGTTTTCGTTATCTTGGAGGTCAAGAAGAACAAAAACTTTTCAGAGTATAAACACCAAAGCTTTCACCGCTTCAGTGGTCCTTGAAGGTTTAGAAGAACCCAAAATAAGGGATTGGCAGGTATTCTTACAGAAAGACTGTGGGTAAAATATTATTTCCAAATTCAATATTAAAAGTGAATTATTTCCAGGGCTAGTAATGATTGGCTCAAACAACTTTTAGTTTCAATGTGTCAGTATTCTGTCATTGTGATAGAATACCTGTGACAAATAAGTCAGAGGAAGGATGGATGGCAGCTCACAGTGTTGGAGCTTCCAAATCCATAGACTTTTGCTCTCCATGCTTCAGACTTGTCACGAGACTGAACATCTTGAGCATGAGCTTCTGGAGCATTAAATAGATCATCTGATGGTAGCCAGGTAGGTGAGAGAGAGGGAGGCCAGAGTCCAAATCTCCCTGGAAGGAATATATCCAGTCATCTGACTTCTTAATGTCTCCTAAAGTTAGTTCCTACCACCTTCTGGTTGTACCACAGACCTAACACATGGCTTTGGAGACATTAAGGTCTAATCCATTGTAGTCAATAGCTAAATCCTTTTGCAGAATTGGTCCCCAAGTGTGTTTCTTGTTTCTTGAATGATTCCAAAAGGCATATTGGTCAAAGTAGAGTGCTGGACAAGCTAAAGTCATTTGAAATGGGGGGAAATGCAATTAAGAAAATGCCTCTGTAAGATCAGGCTATAGGCAAGCCAGTAGGTCATTTTCTTAAATAGTGACTGATGGAGAGGGCTCAGTCCATTGTGATTGATACCATCCCTGGGCTTATGGTCCTGGGTGCTCTAAGAAAGTAGGCTGAGAAAGCCAGAGAAGGTAAGGCAGTAATCTGCCTACTGCCCTACTTGAGTTCTTGTCTTAACTTCCTCCAATGATGAACAGTGACATAGACATGTAGGCCAAATAAACCCTTCCCTTTCTGAGTTGCTCTTGCCCATGGTGCTTCATTACAGCAATATTAGCCCTAACTAAGAATGACAGAGAGTGCAAACAGATGAGTATACAGTGACTCAGGTCTGTGACTTACTCAAGAGTGGACAAATTGGGGTCTCTGTAAGATTTGATCTTCTCAGGATGAATGGGGGGTTTTGCGTGCTTAAAAAAAAAAAAACAAAAACAAAAACAAAAAAAAAACCCAAACACTTATTAAACAGTTTTTTTCAGTGGTGAAGGAAGCAATGACCTTCCCAGTGCCTGTTTATTTCCAGTATTCTATTATGCTAACCATCCACACAGATGTGGAGGGGTGCTGTGGTTGACTTGTCCCATCTCCCAAGGACTGAATTGTAAACTTTCAAGGATATCATAAGCTGACAGCGAAACACACCAATTACAGAAGATTAAATTATGTAAACTTAAAACTAAATAAATTAGACTAAAATATGTGTGGCACACAATCAAAACACATGGCCTGCTAAAATTACTTTACTATATTTTATTATGCCTGTACTGTTTAGATCGTTTAAATCTGCTGGATGTCTACGTTAAAAACACTGTACTGATTAACGGTGGGCTGTTTCACATCTCTTCCCAACTCCGTAGTCAGTGAGCTGTGTTGCAGGCTTGCAAAGGGCCATAGTGAAAGCATTTACACCATGAAAACTGGCAGAGACTAAAAAATACATTTAAAAAATGTTTTTGAGACAAGGTTCCTCTGTGTAGTTTTGGTGCCTGTCCTGGACCTTGCTTTGTGGACCAGACAGGCCTGGAACTCATAGAGATCTGCCTGGCTCTACCTCCCGAGTGCTGTGATTAAAGGCATGCACCACCTCTGCCCAGCAAAAATACATTTCTTTTTTGTTTGTTTGTTTTTTGCAGGATCGCCAGGTATGTAAACATTTACAATACCCCAAAGGCTTTTCAATCACTTTATCATCAAACCTTGAGAAAGGAAAGTACTAATCCCAAGAAGACGCTTGTGAATCCCACAGTGTGTGGTGCAGGATTCAATCTCTTGTACATTAGACCCTGTGGAGAAGTCTGAAATAGAAGTCACTGGATACATGGACAACTCATCGCCAACATTTTGACTTTTTTTTCCCAGAGTAATATTTAAATTCATTTATGAAAATTACTTCTTGAAACTAATGTGCATCAAATAAAAAACTTCTTAGTCTAAATGTCACCATGAAACCATTTAGTACTGACTAAGCAATCACTGAGGGGACTGGGAAGGTGACTCAGTGAGTAAAATGATTGCCTTGCAAGCATTAGGATCAGAATTGTAAACCCTATAACCCATGGACAAGCTGGGAAGACATGGGGGCCACCTGCACTCATGAGACAGACAGCCGATCTCTGGGGCCAACTGTATAGCCTAGACTACTTGGGATTGGTGAGCTGCAGGGTTTGAGAGAGATCCTGCCTAAATGAAGAAAATGGAGAGTGGTAGAAAGGAAACACCAGGCGTCAACTTTGGACCTCTACATTTATGAGCACAAACATACACATGTGCCCACACACAAACAAGGGCCCCACACATAGGTATACAAACACACACACACACACACACACACACACACACACACACACACACAAATAACACATGCCCACACACATATGGGGAACACACACACACACACACACACACACACACACACACACACATACAGACACACATAAATATGTGCTCACACATATATGTGCATGTAGACATTCACAGACATACAAACACAAATATGTAAGAAAGATATTAAGACAAAAGTTTACTATAAATAAGATACTATAAAATTCTTCTATGAATACGATTTCTTTGAATTTCTTTTCCTTAATTATTCTCCAAAGCTTGTCTTGTTTTCAGGTGTGCGCTTCAGAGGGAAATACAAAGTAGATTTACTTTTTGCTGGATAATTTTAAAGTTTTGTATCATGAACAGACATATATTCAATAGATATACTTGATTTTAATGACTTTTTTGTTATAAAACTGATGGCTAGCAAATGAGCTTTTATAAACATAATTTTATGATTTTTCAACTTGATTCTCAAAAGTTGACTTTTAGCAAAATTTGTTTTTTTTTGTTTTTTGGGGGATTTTTTAGAATTATTTGAAACTCATTCACAGGATCACAGAACATGGTTAAATAATATTCATGACAAGTTGTCATATGCTAGTTTTGAAATCCTTAATTTGGAAAACAAAGTTAATATTATTCTTAATCAACTGCTGTAAAGAGACACCATGACCATGGGAACTCTTAGAAAAGAAAGGATTTAATTGGAGCTTGCTTATATTCAGAGGTTTGGTCCATTATTGCTATAGTGGGAAACATGGTGGCACATAAGCAGACATGGTTCTGGAGAAGGAACTAAGAGTTCTAATTCTAGATTGGCAGGCAGCAGGAAGAGAGAGGCATTGGGCCTGGCTCGAGCATTGAACCCCCAAAACTCATTCCCAGTGATACACTTTCTCCAACAAGACTGCACCTCCTAATCTCTGTCAAGAAGCTCCACTCCCTAATGACCAAGCATTCAAATAGATGAGCCTATGAGAGCCGTTCCTATCCAAACCACCGCAGGGATTAAAGGTATACATGAACTACTTTGACACATATTGGCTTAGATTTTCCTGAAGGGCAAAAACGTTTGAGTAGTTTTAAGGCTATGTGGGCACACCTCAGTATTTGAGGACAATGGTGGGCCAAACTATCGCTGTCCAAGGTACTTTCCAAGACTCTTTTTCAAACAAACATGAGACTTTACAATATTACATACAATTCTGAAGATATTGAAGAGTTATGTAGTAAGTTACATCAATCCATCATGCTTAATCCTGATTCTACTCGTGTTATATGAAACTATATAAATAGATATATAGATATAAATATATAGATATATATATGTATATATATATACATACATACATATATACACACACACATACATATATATATAAAATCACAAATATTGAGACTTGGTTTCTTGTCTGTCAAATGACATAGTTATAAAACTAACCTTATATGGTTTAATATCCGAATATAAATATAAATATACACAAAACAATACATGAATTTTAAAGATGTTTATTAGCACTTACTTTATCCAGTATAAAGCTGAGTCTCCAAGAGAAAGCCTAAGTAACCAGACCATGGTCACACAGGTTTTTAATTAAAGAATTAGATTGCATAATGCTGACATTCACATAATTAAAACTCTTCAACACACTCAAGTAACATTGGCCTCATGAAAAAAATCCAAAAGCTTAATTTTTCTTAAAAATTTTAACTTAATTTTTGTTCACTAAAGTACATTTGCAAATGAGATGAATGTTTTATTTTAACACTAAATTATGATTAACAAATAAATTATATCAAGATTCAATTAAATGAAGGCTTTTTAAAGTCAATTTGGAAATATGGCTCTTCATTTTTCCCATGGAAATTGAATAATTTAATTTTAAGTTTGATAATGACTTTAGAATTAACTGATTAATGTGCATAGAAAAGTTCTATAATCCAATTTCATGTTTAGTATAACTTGAATCTATTTTTAAATATATTGAAAAATCAATCAGTACTTCTTTTTTATACCCACTGACAATTATATTTAATGAAAGATAAAATTGAATAACATTTGTGAAATTATAGTAACTATCTATACTTTTAGGGAAGAAATCCATTATACACTGAGAGTTTTACCTATAGCAGTAAGAGACAATTAACTTAAAAATATCTAAAGTAGAAAACAGGAAAGATGCACAAGCAACTCTGCAATTGACTCAAATCACAGAGTGAAGGACATCGAGGAAGGTAGAAGCAAGCACCTGATGACAGCTTATGTGAGACCTGTCACCTAGTTCTTGGAGGGGGGACAAGAAGGTAGGAACTGAGGCCCAGCTCTCAAGTTCATCATATTATGACTATGAGAGAGAAGACAGTGCCAGTCTAAGCAATGATGGCCCTTCAGGTTGCTCTGATGGGATACAGTATAAGCCAGTGATTCTTAGCTTATGGCAGTTGTGATCCATCTCAGAAAAGTCTGGTCATCTCTGACCACAAATCCAATCTACTCTTGCTTTTTAAATGAGGATTTATTGAAACATTCTTCATTCATTTACTTATTGCCTATGTCAGCTTTCACACTACAGGGGTAAAGTTGAGCACTAACCGCAGAGATCATATGGCCTTCAATGTCAATAAAGCTTAATTCACCAGTTAAAAAAAAATACATAGGCATCACTATGATATTATCAATAGAAGGAGCAAGTAAAGCTATTAGAGCAATCAGCCGTACAGTTTAAAGTGACCATCAATATCAGACATGGGTCAGTTAAAAGGAAGAAACTAAGGATTTTATCAGAGCTAATTTAATATATGCATTTATTTGAGTGGGTATTGGAGAAAGAGTTTAAAAAACAGGGACCTCTATAGAATAGAAACAGAACCAGGAGGAAGAGCCCACTACTTAACAGAAACAATGGAAGTCAAAAGACAATGGAACCACAGCCTCAGAATTAGAAAGATAAACAGCTGCCTGCTGAGAATTCTATTACCAGCTAATTACCTTTATAAAACAAATGGAATTTCTTTCTGAAGATATTGTTATGCAAATGTAACATGATATAAAAATGATTGGCCCTAAAAATGCAGTTAAGAATATGTACCGAAATTTGGGATGATAGACAAGATGTTATTCATAGAAATGACTGATTGCATCTTTGTGGCCTCTTTTAATTTAAAAAGAAATATAAAAGTGATTTAAGAGTTTTTTAGAAACTAAACAAGCACAGTTTCAGAGGACTGGCTGAAAAGCGCACAGAAATCAGTGAATTTGAACCCATACAAACACAGAAAGGACTTGAAACTAGAGTGGGATCAATAAAAATCCATGTGAGTTAGTAAATAAAATTAAGTAAGTTTTTTTTCAGTTAGCAACAATCTCATAATCCACTCAGCTCTTCTTTCATGACATGGATATGCCTATGTCTACAAGCACAGACCATTTGCACACTGGCAGCTAATGAACTTATCATGCAGCTTCTATTTTGAAATAATTACTGTATTAGGCTGGCCACATGGTGAGGTGATTGATTCCTGGCAATCAGCCATTCATACAACGAAAACTCAAAAACTGAATGAACAAATTACCACCATCAAGGCGTCACAGCTATCACCAACTTAACCAGGAGTTTTGTGAAAGGCACCGAAGATTCAGTTCTATGGTGTTCCAAAGCAGAAATCAACCAGCATAAAATAAATAAAATAAAACCAAGGAGCTGTGTGGGCTCTTTCCTTGGAGCAGAGTTTAATCATCTCTCTGCTGGCCTGAGTGTTTGCTGGCAAGTATTTGGTGGGGTTGTGTTTGTGGATATTAAACAATAGCTCCATTTACAGGATTCTTCAAGTCTCTGGGAAACCCTGGCCATCCTCCCACTTGAGACTAAACTTCTGTTTTGGATAGAATTCCACATGTATCTTTTTTTGTCTCTTTTATGTGTCTGAGAGTGTCATGCTGTCAATCTTGTGACTTTGCCAAATCTCTGATACTTTTAGCCACATATTTCAATCAAATGGCCATTTTATTTGGGCATTTCACCACAGGACTAGAAACTTTTGGGCACTGGGTCAATTGACCAGAAAGTTGATAATGAATCTTATTTACCACAATGCCGGGAAACAGCTGATCAGTGGCCTCTTTGAAAAATGGATCTTACTTAATTAAAAAAACAAAACAAAACAAAACTCTATTTTCATGTGCACACGTACAGGTAAATGTGACCAAAGGCAAAGAGAGGGAGGGAGAGAGAGAGAGAGAGAGAGAGAGAGAGAGAGAGAGAGAGAGAGAGAGAGAGAGAGAAAACAAATAAATAAATTATTTAATTATGCGTTCAGCCTCATTTAAATACAAAGGCAAATCACTGATGATTCGAGGTGCTACAAATTAAGATTCCTTGTCAAAACAAGGGGTCTGTCCTAGAAAGCCCTGAGATGCTTTTCTTTAGCCAAGCAGCCCACGTGATCAGGAATTCAGCCTGTTTTGTTTACACTGCACATAAAAATTTCCTTAATTGCACACCTAAAGTTTCAGAGTTAGCATAGGCGAGTAAAAGAAAAATGTTTTTTCTATATTGTATTGATAAATTCCAGTGCACTAGCAATGACTTCAGGTTGAGCATAAGCTGATAAGTAAATGATTGATTGGAGAATCACTTCTAAGCATAGAGCTTTAAAAGTTGGTGGGGTTCCAGGGTCAACAAGACAACTTCAAAGTCTATCCATCCTACAACCTGTTACTTCTTCCATCCTGAGGGAATATGTCTGAAGGATGTCTTAAAGTATAATGAGAATCAAGTCAGCTCCTGTATACTGTGCTCTGTCTCTCATAGAAAATGCCAAAGGATATCATGCTATCATCTTGATTCTGGCAATTTTTTAATGTACAAATGTACTCAGCTATGTATTTATAGTTGTGTTATGATCAAAGACAGCCAAGAAACTTGTTTGGAGTCATTCTCTGCTTCTTATAAAATAGCTCCATTGAGAAGACATTGCCAAATTTATTCCACTCAAGGCAGGGTTCCCATTCCAGGCAGAAGGTAAATGGAGTCTATTGAATAAGGAGGTCATGTCAAATTCTGTTGCCATCCCTAGTCAAATTCTGTTGGAATTTGAGTTGCAGTGTATAGAGTTTCTGATTCATGTACCATGGTCAGCAAAAAGTACATTGCTCTGAAAGCATATCATGGATTAAGTCTTTTTCTAAGTAAATGGAATTTAGCCTTTGGGGAATAATGTACTTCTTGTTCAATATTCCACTGCATGAGCTCAATTTTCCCCTTTGGCTCAGGAATGTTATCTCTGAGAATGCAAAGAGGAGAGAATTTTCTCCCTTTATTCACTATAGCACTTCACCCTGTACCTTAGGAGTCCGTTGTGAAGCAGATGCCCCTGAGAGCATACACTGTTTCCGGAGGTCAAATGGGAGCCTGGAAGGCTGCTTGAGTTTCTTCCCTCCAGTGAAATGGGAGCTCGGTAGTGAGATGATACTGTGCTCTGGGTGTCTAAAGCCACTTTGGGGACGCTGTACTCTTCTTCCACAGGGCAGCACTGTGACAACCTCCTTCCTGGGGTTTCACTCAAACTTAAGGTGACGATTGTCTTATCCAATCTGTTTCCATAGAGACAGTTGCTCATACCCCCTGTTAGTCCTAAATGTTGCTAAGGTCTTTAGATAAGTTTCCATACCCAATCTAGCATACTATGGTATAGTGTGGATTACCTCAAGAGTCCATTATTTTAAATGATTACAAGCAAACAATAATCATGAGATAATATTGAAGAAAAGCTTAAACCAGCTTCAGCTGGATGTATATATATACATAGACATTTTACACTTTTTGGTGTAGTTTTTATCTGTTGGTTGTTCCTTATTTTTACATACACACAAGGAAATTGCCCTCCTTTTTTCTCTTTGGCTAAGGGGAGTTTTATGTGAGCCAATGTGAGGTTGGCGGGAAATAGAAAAGAAAGGACCCATGCCAGCTAGTTTTTATGTCAACCTGAAACAAGATGGAGTCATTTAAAAAGAGAAAAATTCAATAGAGAAAATGCCCCCATTAGACTGACTTGTAAGGCAGGCCTTGGGGGCATTTTCTTAATCGGTGAGTGATGTAGAAGGCCTTGCCCTTGTGGGTGGTGCCACCCCTGTGTAGGTGGCTCTAAGCAGGCTGAGCAAGCCACGAGGAAAAAGCCCATATACAGCATTTCTCCATGCACCCACCGCCCCTGCTACAGTTCTTGCCTGCTTGAGTTCCAGTCCTGACTTCTTTCCGTGATGGTCTGTTACCTGGAAGTACAAGATGAAATAAACCCTTTCCTCCCCTAGTTGCCTGTGGTCATGGTGTTATATCATAGCAATAACAACCCTAACTAAGATGGGAGCCATGGGGGGCAATATGTGAAAATAAATGTATGTCCTTGCTGGTTTAAGCTTGAGATTCAGGCTTGTATTAAAGAAGGCTTTCCTGTCAAAGACTGGAAAAGTTTTGCTCATAAAAAAAAAACTTTGCCAGTCTTTGTATTGGCTTCTGTAGCATAGTTAAAAAGCTTGGAGGCAACATGCAGAAGGCCTCTAGAAGTGAACAGCCGTAAGTTTTCTGCACAACTTCAATTTATGCTCTTTATGAAGGCATCTCCTGAAATGTCCTCTTTTCTGTGTAGTATGTTAGGCACTTGGATGAAGCTCAGTGCGTGCTACAACCCTGAGGGATGGATTCCTCTTTATTCCTGTTGATTTTCTCAGAGGCAGACAAACTAGGCCAATAGGAAAAAATCTTTTATTAATGAAGAAAAACTCTCTCTCTCTCTCTCTCTCTCTCTCTCTCTCTCTCTCTCTCTCTCTCTCTCTCTCATCCTTTTGGTGCTCTATGAACCTATGAACACCACTATTTTGGAGGCAAATGACCTAATTTCTTCTGTTATATATACCAAGAATTTATTTTTCATAAGAGCACATTTATATTGGATTTTCTTGTTATAACTTAAAGAGTTATGACAAGTGCCATTCCCTTACTCTCTATCTATTCACCCTGTATTACACCTTTAATATACAGGGGTCTTAGAACATCCACTGGAGAGAGGTCTGCTAGGGCAGTGCAGTATTCCCATGACACTCACTGCCAGCATAAGCAGGTTCTAGGGTTGTTGATGAGGCAGAGGAACAGGTGTACACTTGTTTCTTAGCTCAGCTCCAAGCCTGTCACCTTGGGGATTTCCATCCTTGTTGAGGGACATATTCATCGAGGATAGAGTGAGCTCTTCCAGCAGGAATAAAAAGAATTCTTGAATCTAGCCTTGAACTTAGTTGCCTCCTGAGCTTTGAGCATGGTGTAGGAGGTCACAGTAACATCACTGCTAAAAGTCAAAGATGTATCAGCAGCAGTGGATACTCATCCAACCCTTCTTACAGAAGGTTGTCATGTTCCTACTGATGGGAGTGATTTCTCCAAGCTGACACACCCTGGGAATAGCAGAGAGTGTTCAACATAAGGGCTACTTTTCCTCAGTGTTCTAGCCTTTCAGCCAGCCATGCTATCTTCTTTTCTTAAAATCCCATGAGAAATGAAAGTGGGTTTTGGCAAAGCATGTCTTACCAGATCCAATGACAGACTAAGTCAATGCTCCCGTATGGTGAAGAAAAATCAGTAAACACTTAGAGTAATAGAAAAATCAAAATATAAATTTAATTCTTTGAATTTCATTATGAAAGTTTTGTGGGAAGTATGAGGTATAGATTTCTGGAAATTAATAGAACTTGTGAACATGGAAATGTTTATTTGCAGTGGATAAGTATTGCCCTGCATTTTTCCATACAGTAAACTCTCCATATATACATATATGTGTGCATATTTTATATGTGTATGCATGTAAGTGTGTATACTCTTTATATGTATGCATAATCACACACACACATACATTCATACACAAATTCACATGGTGTACTCTCACACACAGGTACACTCACACATATTTATACACTTACATATGTACTCACACTCAAATACACACAGAGTGGGAATGAGAATATATGGGGATTATTCCTGCTTCATGTCCACCCATTTCTTTTCTGTAGCAAAGGAAATAGTTGGCCTCTGGATTTAAAGCCTTCTTTTCCGCACAGAAGCCAGGCACACATCTTTTTGTTGTTTGATGACTCATATATTGTGCAGAAAGTCATTGGAGGCTTAATTCACTGCAGCTGTTATTACAGGGTGAACAGAAATAATGGCCTCTTGTCCTATTTATTCAGGTATCCTTGCATTTTTTGAAGATAAAAATGGGTAGGAGAGACATCAGGCTGATGAATGGAGATGGGAGCACATCACCAGATGGGAACTGCATCCATTTGCCCATGAGTCTCAAACAAGATGACTCAAGGAGGCCACGACCTTGAAGGGAGTGGGCATCTATAGTTTCCATCACGGTTGTTTTCCCTTTATCTAAGGCTTCTGAAAATTCTCTAAGAACATCTGAAATAAAATTTCTCATAAAGATTACTTTTAAATGGATTTCCGAGAATAATTATAACAGTTCTAGGCTGAGGTAGGTAGAGATGACTGTCACTCAGACACTAGTTTGAAGAGAATCCATCTCATGTTTAAAGAAGAGTATGAGGCCAATTCATTATGGATTTAATAAAATGGAAGGTTAGCTCGGGGAACTTCTTGTATACTGGACCCTTACAAGGCTGTTTGGTGGTTGTGTATTGAAATATTTTGAAGGGTTTACTTGGGCAGCAGCAATTCATGAATTGGGCAGGCAGCACAATCCACGGGCACAGCAGCACTCCAGAGACAAGAGTAGGAAGAGGGCAACATCCACAGTGTCTTCCCAGAAGGGGCCTGACTGTCACAGTGAATACCGAGCTCAGGATCATTTGGCAGTTTCTGATTGGTAAAGCTTCAATTGAGATTTGCTGTGACTCGCTTACTAAGTCACAGAAGGCTTTGGAGCCATGGCTGCATAAAAGCCTGATCCTTATTTTATTTGTTTGTTTGTTTATTATTTTTTTCTTTATTATTATGTGTTTTAAATTTTATACATCAGCCATGGGTTCCCCTGTCCTCCCCCCCCCCCCCCACACCCACCTTCCCCCTAGCCCCTCCCCTCCATTCCCATGTTCTCCAGGATCAAGGCACCCCTGGGGATTCATTTAAACCTAGTTTATTATTTAATAAATGTGATTTATTATACTTGCAGAAGGTCTTACAGCAGGAGGTTGTGGGATATTTGTATTGTGTGAAAATGTATTGCTGTGATTGGTGTAATAAAAAGCCAATGGCTAGGCAGAAGGTATAGGCAGGACTTCAGGGCAGAGAGAATTCTGGGAAGAAGAAGGTGGAGTTGCCAGCAGACAAGGAGGAAGCAGGATGGCCAATATGGAGAGATGAGGTAACAAGCCATGCAACAGAATGTAGATTAAAATGAATGGGTTAATAGTTATAAGAGCTAGTGGGAGCAAGCCTAAGCTAAGGCCTAGCTTTCATAATTAATAAGACATCTCCATGTCATTATTCGGGAGCTGGCTAGTAGGACAGAAAATGATTCCGTACAGGTGGAGAGGCTTAAAGCTTTGTATATTTCCTCAACATCCCTGCTCTGGAAACTTCATCCCCAGGTGCATAGGTGCTGGGTAGTAGAGCCTATCTAACAGGAAGTATGCAGGTATGTATGTATGTATGTACATATGTATGTATTTATCTAGCTATCTATTGTGTTTTTGCATGTGCTTATGCGTATGGATGTGTGTGTGTGTGTGTGCATTGGTGTAGTGGGGGCAGGGAGGTGCATGTGTAAGCATGAGCATACATGTATCAGAGAATAATCTCAGGTGTCTTGCCTCAAACATTTTCCACTTTAATCTTGTTTTTTAGGTAGGGTCTCTCATTGGCCTGGAGCTCACCAGGTAGGCTAGAATGGCTTGCTAGAAGGCTCCAAAAATCCACTAGTCTCAATCTTCCAGCATGGGGACTATAGGCACATGCCACCATATAGGTATTGTTACATAGGTGCTGGGGGTAGAACTCAGGACCTCGTGCTTACAAGGCTGAACTGACTGAGCTGTCTCTCCCACCTGGTCTACTGTATTTAACTGTCTTGTTTTTAATATATCTTTGCTGATGCAAACAGATATGTTTAACTGCCGAAATCAGTAAAAATGTGGTTTTGGAAATTAGCAGAAAATACTTGTTTTAAACATTTTTTTTTCTCAAGGCATCAAGCATAACTCAGCATATAAAAATTCAAACGGCACCAGGGCATGGCTACTCAGACCAATGGCTCCTGTGCTTAACTTATTGGGACTATCTTTGTATATCACAATCACTATTCTGATACCCTACTAGATGAAACAGCCATGCACCTGTGCTCATGGCAACAATCCTGGGTGGGGACAATAGCAAGACTAACAAAATCTCAGGAGATCTGAAGAAGCAAGGAGAGCCTAGCAACGTGTGCCACCATCACCTTGTGTTTAGTGGCTACTTTAAAGGCGATGGTCATTTCAATATTATTTCAAAATCAACTTTAATAGAGAGAGATTTTATTGTTTTTTTTTTAAATAAACATTTTCAATAAACATGGACACATTGGTTATTTCTGCGGTGGAAGAAGGAGTTCAATGATTTCCTTCACAGTCAAACCACTGTAAAGATAAGCAGAAAGAGAAGCTCAATAACAATGTGGGTCTTCTGACGTCCTGAATTGGAACGTGAGTTCTGGAACCAGGGTATAGGGTGGGGGGGTTGGCAGTATAGGGGGTATGGCAGTTGGGGATGTAGGAGGGGTGTGGGAGTTGGTGGTATAGGGAGTGTGGGGGTTGATGGTATAGGAGGGGTGTGGGAGTTGGTAGTATGGGGGTGTGGGAGTTGGTGGTACAGGAGGGGTGTGGGAGGTTGGTGGTATAGGAGGGGTTTGGGGTTGGTGGTATAGGAGGGCTGTGGGGGTTGGTAGTTTGAGGGTGTGGGGGTTGGTGGTATAGGAAGGGGTGTGGGAGGTTGGTGGTATAGGAGGGGTTTGGGGGTTGGTGGTATAGGAGGGGTGTGGGGTTGGTGGTATAGGAGGGGTGTGGGGTTGGTGGTATAGGAGGGGTGGTATAGGAGGGGTGTGGGGTTGGTGGTATAGGAGGGGTGTGGGGTTGGTGGTATAGGAGGGGTGTGGGGTTGGTGGTATAGGAGGGGTGTGGGGTTGGTGGTATAGGAGGAGAAGAGATAAGGAATGTTAGCAGACAGAGGAGGGATAGAAAGAGGAAGAGAACTTAATAGTAATTGGATTTTGGCAACAATTGCAGGTCAAATATATTTTAAAAGACTGGACCACTGAAGCCACTTGTGGCTGCTCCTCCCTCCTACAGACCTCCATTAAATGCCTCATTGGCTCGCTGCCCCACTAGAAGACGGGTAGTTTCCCTCCTCCACTCCAGCATCAGGACAGCCTGTATCTCCCCAGCTGCAGATTTCATTTCACTGCTGCCCTTCCCCAGGCAGCTCACAACTGCCACATTCACGTCTCCATAGCAGCTGAGAGGAAAGACATGATAAAATGTTTTACTGGACTCCTGTGCACACTCTTTGGCGATGACTTTCTCTAGACCATTGGAAACAAATGCTGAGCAGCTGCTCTGGGTTTGCACAACCAGTGTGTGTATTAACATGCGTCACATGATCCCAGCCTGAAGCACAGCAGTTGTAAATGTGCGCGAACCACATAGTCACTGAAAATGATGCAGGCATTCACCCCAGTGTGCACAAAGCAGCCTTGATGCAGCGAGAAGTCTCCACTAACTCCTCCACACTGGACCATTGTCGATAAATGCAGTTCTTCAGCTCGTTTCGAAAGCCCAATTTGCTTCAGTCTTTGGTTTCCCACTTCCATTTTCTTTTCCTCACTGGAAAGCAACTCAAAAGGTCTTAAATTTCATTTTCACACCTCCTTGGAGGGTTGGTGATCCCCAGTTATGGAATAGTTGTGTAGGGATCGCGACAGGAGGAAGGTAGTTTCTTTTTCAGTCAGGACCCTGGAGCACTCTTTGGTCTGTGGCCTGGGAAAGGGAGCACCCAGTGCCATTTCAAGGCCTCTTCTCTTTCTTCCTTAAGGCATTCCTGTCCTTGCCCATCCCATGGGCTAAATTCCCCAGTGGAAGGTTGTCCTGGCAACCCGGGCCGGTGACTGTGAGGATAAGCCAGACTTATGGGAAGCAGGAGAGGCAGCACGGGCGAGCATTGAGCTCTTTAGACACCCGTCTACTGTAATGCATGCGCTAGAACACTGCAAGGACTGGTTGAACCTTCTGTTGTGGATTTGCTTCGGGGCGGGGTGGGGGGGGGGGGTGGGTAAAGAAATAAGCGGACAAGTGAAACGGGGTGATGTCCTCAGCTCAGCACAACAGCCTCTCACTGCCCGTGAGAATGCACTCTCATCTTTATGCCTTTTTTGACTACCTTGACTTTTCCTCTAACAGGTGTGACAGGTTTCAACACTGCTATTTTCTTCTGTTGGGGTCAGAGTACATGTGGTGATTGTCTGTGTTATCTTTTCCAATCTTGCGGCATTAGTGTTTCAGAATCTAACTTTCTCTTGCCTGGCTTGAGATCCTCAGGCTCCGGACCTCTCAATTGCGGTGGTTACCATCTTATTTTTGCACTAAAAGAAAGCTTTAAAGACTGGGAGATCTACCGGCCCAACAGGTATGGAGCATTCTTGTCCGGACTTTCCCAGCAGCCCCTGCGGCTCAGATAAGCTGTGTCTGGTCCTGACTGACTGTTGCTCATTTAGGCAGTCTTAGCTGGATCAGTCATCAGTCCCTACTCTATCTGCTACAATGTCTCCATAGCAGCCACCTTCCTTGCTCACAACTGTTCCCGTTAAAATTCAGTACCAACACCCAGGCTAATTCCAGAGTTCAGCAGTTGTGGCTAGAGCTGCAATAGCATAAATGTGCAGGTATCTCTATGATACATTGACTCAGATTCCTACACTCACACACACACACACACACACACACACACACACACACACACACACACACAGACTCATGAGTGGTACAGCTGGATCACAGTTGTTCTATTTTTAGTTTTGAAAAGAATTATCATAATGATTTTCATAATGGCTAGACTAATTTATGTTCTCACATATGGGGCATAAATTTTTTTATAGATGAGTAAAATAATTTATATAATGTTATAAATAATAAATTTATAAATATAAATAAATAAATAAATATGGCATGAATGTAGAGAGAGTAGGTAAAGGAAACAGATAAACAGAAAGAAGCAAGGAGGAGGGAGGAGAAAGGGGAGGACCATAGGATGAATATGATCAAAATATATGATATAATTGAAATAAATTGTTATCATGAAAAACAACAGTATGCATACAGAATACTACACACCAACATTCTTTTTTTAAAATTAGTACCCAGTTTCTTATCCAAGTAACTATTTGACTAATAGTTCTGACTTTTTACCTTTAAAATCCTTTTTTGTGTATAAGAAATAAACACATCTCCAATGAATGTTTAAAGGATGAGGATTGGGACAAAAATATCATAGGGATTTCATAAAGGGTCACACATCCCCATCACTATGTCCACAAAAACAGAGCCACACTTAGCAAGTCAGTTTTTGGAGAGGCCATATCTGGATCTGGAACACACTGAAAAACAGATGTGAGTTCAGCAGCAAAGCCAAGACAGGAAGTGTGTCAAAAGTGAAACCCAAGCAAGTTATCTGAGCCCCAAATCCAGCAGCTAATGGTGCCATGTGAGAGGCACAGTTGAACAGGAAGGGGCAGTCCTTCCTGGTACATTTGGGATAAAATATTAAGCATGTTTTCATCGACATGATTTTAGCTGTGCCTAAGCAGATCTCATTAACATCTCCCAAGTTCACTAGGAATGAACAATTAAAAAAAAAAGTACTCCAGGAAATGAGTTGTGTTTTACAACCTGGAAGGGTCACCTTAGGTTGTCACAGAACAGGGGAAATGGAGAGGTCGAGTCTGCTCTTGGAGGCATTAGTACCATGACATCTGTCTCCAGGGACAGTTCTGCTTCATCCCAGAACCACTGAGAAGGTCTGAAGCTGGCACTGTAGAGACTTCATAGGAAAGAAAGAGTCCTGTGGGCCAACGTGTCTCTGCTGAGTCATATGATATCTCCAGCTCCAAGTTCGCTATCCCCAAGGACACGCAGAAACCTTTCCCTGTGTTTTCTCAGAGATTGGTGGAAAATGCTCAGACTTAGTAGTTGTGTACCAGTTTCTCTAGTGTCTTTTAAACCACAGAAGAGATTTAATGGAGAGAAGGAGGAAAAAGAGACAAAAATCACTATGCAAGTGGCTTAGTTTCTGTTTCTATTCTCTTCTTGGAAACTGACATGGGCTTGTAAGACCTACTTTAAGGGGGTTTGTTTCTAGCAAACACAGGTATTTGAACACAGAGGGAAAGTGTGCCAGATTCACTTTTATGGAGAAATTTACAACATTTCATTTAAATAATAAATGCTACAGTTCTGGACAATGCTCAGATGCAAAGCATTTCAATGAAGTAGTTAAAACAAAGCAGTTGGCCAGCTCACTATATGCCTCATGTCTTGCTCCTTGAGAAAGGCAGCCTGTGTATGAATGATGGGTATCAATGGTGATCAATGATAGTGGGGTTTGTTAGAAGACATGTGTCACTGGGTGTGGGCTTTGTGGTTTCGAAAACCCATGACAGCCCCAGTCTCCCGCCTCTTTCTCTCTCTCTCTCTCTCTCTCTCTCTCTCTCTCTGTCTCTCTCTCTCTCAGCCTGGAGATCAGGATGTAGCTCTCAGCTACTGCTCCTGTACCATGCATTTCCACCACGTTCACACCATGATGAAAACAGACTAATCTCTGAAACTGTAAGACCCTGTGGTGATATTATGTTCCCCCAAAATATACCCATGCACCCTAATAAATTTATCTGGGGCCAGAGAACAGAACAGCCACTAGACAGACATGGAGGACAGAAAATGGTGGCACTCACACCTTTAATCTTAGACTTCTGGAGGCAGAGATCCATCTGGAACTCTGTGAGTTTAAAGCCACACTGGCAACACCCAGGCAAGGTGACTCACACCTTTAATCCCATGAAATGAGCCTTTAATCTCAGGAAATGATGGCAGAGAGCAGAAAGGTATATAAGGCGTGAAAACCAGGAACTAGCTGATTAAACTTTTAGGCTATTGAGCAGTCATTCAGCTGAGATTCATTCTGGATGAGGACACAGAGGCTTCCAGTCTGAGGAAACAGGATCAGCTGAGGAATTGTCAAGGTGAGGTGCTGTGGTTATTTCTGCTTCTTTGATCTTCCAGTGTTCACCCCAATACCTGGCACTGGGTTTGTTTTTGTTAATAAGCCTCTTTAAGATTCATGCTACAAGACCCCAATTAAATGCTTTTTTAAAATAAGAGTGGCCTTGGTTATGGTGTATCTTCACAGAAATAGAACAGTGATTAAGACACTGGTCCTTACAATATTCCCTTGACCTCTGCTAAGAGCAAGGGCTCTAAATGTAGATGAATCAAGTGGGAAGCATCCAGTTACATCTGTGATAGGCTTTCTTAGACTCCTTCCAGTTTGTATCCAGGAATGAAGGACCTGGATCATGGTTTTATTTTTTAGGATTTTAGCAATTGGCATGCTGAATTAATGTCTCTATCTTTGGAGCTTAGATTTGTTATAGAGATGTAAAATTATTTATGTATAGAGATGGCAGGAAGGGAGGGTGAGAAACTTATTTATTCATCTAAGCAGCCACACCTTTATCTATAAATGGAGATAATGAGAGTACCCATGAGACTGTCATGAGCACTTGGTCAGGCCCGACTGCTATCACAATGTACTATAGATGGAGGGACATGGAGACAACAGAAATTACATCTTTGTCTTTTAGTGGCTGGGGGTCTGGGATCAGAGTGCACCATGGTTGGATGCTGCTGAAGGCCCTCTTCCCAGTAAACAGAAACTGCTGTATTCTTGCTCTGTCCTAAGCTTCTAGAAAGAGGAAACAAAAGTTATCTGGGGTGTCTTCTATAAAGACAGCTCTCTTTCTTGAGCATGGAAGTTCCCAAAGGCTGAACTTCCTAGTGCTATCCCATGGGGGTTGGAATGTCAACATGTTGATGGGGGAGATACAATCATTCAGTCCATTGAACTGTCACAGGGATAAGACAAGACAGTGTAGAACTAACTAATTGTATGTAAATGGATTCTGGAATAACCAAGGCTAAGTAAGTACACCTAAGAGGGCATTTCCAAAGACCCATTTGGAAAGGCATCCTGGAATGAGCTCTTGTTAATGTTTTTACATTCTTCCTCTCTCTAGCCATTTCCACAAGACTTGCAAAAGAGTGCTGGGAAGTCTAAGATCCAGATACTAAATACAGTGGGTGCATCTAAATTCCTTGAAAGCATAACTGTGAGTACTTTATATAAGAGAATTTCTAGTGGAATGCAGACAATTCATACTATAACTTGTGGCATCATGGAGAAAAGTTACCAAGGATCATATGGTACAGACAAAGTGATGTGTATAAAGAAAAAGTAGAAAAGTGAACTAGAAAAATTAGAATAAAATATTTTAAATTTAAATGGTATCCATATCTGACCAAAAAGGTGTATAGATATTAACAGAAGGTGTAAATCAATGTTCACAACATGGATTGCCAGTTGCCAAGTGTCTACCAGGCAGCAGCTGTTGCCCTGAGAGAAGAGCACCCAGGGGTGCTCTTTACCATGAAACTAATAAGGATGAGCTGTCAGGGTCCCTCACATGTTCCTCTTTGAAAGTTGTAACTATAACTGCTAGTCTTCAATCCAGGCAGGAAGTATGGGCAGGACAAAGAGGGAGGAGAATGCTGGCAAGCAGAAGGCTGAGGCAGAGAGATGCTGCCAGCCGCCTCAATGAGGAGCAGGATGTAAAGTACTGGTAAGCCTCGAGCCACGTGGCAAGGTATAGATTAATAAAAATGGGTTAATTTAAGATACATGAACTAGATAGCAAGAAGCCTGAGCCACTAGGCCAAACAGTTTGAATAATATAAGTGTCTGTCTGTTTATTTTATAAGTGGGCTGCGGGACTGCCGGGGCTTGGCAGGACCTGGAGAGAAACTCCAGCTACAGATTCTGATGTGCTAGGTAGTCTTTTTCCTCCTCCGAGGAAGGAACAGGCACCTTCTTTGATGTACCATGCTCTCAGTCAACAGGTGTCCAAGCCTTGTGCACCGCTCTTTCCTGGTTGTTTGCTTCCTTCACTAACGTTAAAATGGCTGAAGTGATAAAATGCCACTGGTGAGGACTGCGGAGTGAAAACTCTGGCTTGAATCTGGTTTATTTTCTCTCATTATCATTGAATCATCCCTCTAGGAAGCCAGTCTCGACATCATGAGCAAGCTGCATGAGCACACTCAGGAGCTCATCTTCTGGAGCTTGCTGATTTGGGCCTGGAAGTAGATGGTCTCCTTTGAACCTTTGTATATGAACACGGCATTGATCAACAACAAAGATTCTGTCTGCTGCTGTGATAAACACAATGACCAAAATCAACTGGAGGAGGAAGGGGTGTGTGTAGTCTGTTATCCAAAGACGTCAGATCAGAAACTCAAGGCAAAGAACTTGGAGGCAGGAACTGATGTAGAGGTTACAGAGGAATGCTACTTACTGTCTTATTCCCCATGACTCACTCAGCCTGCTTTTTTTTTATAGCACCCAGGACCACCAGCCCAGAGTGGTACCACCTACAATGAAGTGGGCCCTCCTGTGTCAATCACTGTCTTTGTTAGGGTTTCTATTTCTGTGAAGAGGCACCATGGCTATAGCCACTCATAGAAAGGGAAACATTTAATTGAGGTGGCAGCTTACAGTTCAGAGGTTTAGTCCATTATCATCATGTCAGGACATGGATATGTGCAGGCAGACATGGTGCTTGAGAAGAAGCTGAGAGTCCTACATCTTGATCTACAGGCAACAGAAAGTGAACTGAGACACTGAGCATGGCTTGAACATATATGAGACCTCAAAGCCCACCCCCACAGTGACACGCTTCCTCCAATAAGACCATACCTACTCCAACAAAGCCACACCTTCTAATAGTGCCCTACTCTATGAGCTTATAGGGGCCAATTCTACTCAAACTGCCACAATCCCTAATTAAGAAAATGCACTACAGACTTGCCCACCTTTCTCAATTGAAATGTCTTGGGACAAAAGCATCTGTGGTGGTTTGAAAGAGAATAGCCCCCATAGGCTCATATGTTTGAATGTTTGGTCCCCAGTTAGTGGAACTGTTTGGGAAGGATTAGCAGTTGAAGCCTTGGTAGAGTAGATACTGCCTTTTTAAAGGACATGAGTCTTTGGGGGTAGCCTGTGAGATTTCACAAGCCTACACCAAGCCCAGTATGTGTGTCTCTCTCTGTGCCTGCTGTCTGTGAAGCAGGATGTAACTCTCAGCTACTGTTCCAGTGCCATGTCTGCCTGCCATCTGCCATGCTGCTTTCCATGTTGATTATCATAGACTAACACTTTAAAACTGAAAACAAATCCTCAATTGAACACTTTATTTTACAAATTACTTTGGTCATGACGTCTCATTACAGCAATAATAACTAAGACAGCAGGTAAGTAAATTTCAGTTTCCTCACCCATGGAAATCATGGAAATGAAGTTCTAAATGCTTGTTTTTCAAGCTGCTGAATCTCACATATTTAGATACTAATACAAGACATTGGAGAGATAATGAGCATTTTAGGGAACTTTTTAGTGTCAGTGGTTGTTTCAGCCCATTTGGGGCTACAACAGAATACCCAAGATGGTGTAATGTACGAAGACAAGAGGTTTATTTAGCTCACAGTTCTGGACTCCAGGACTTTTGCAAGTTTGCAGCTGTAGCTGCCAAAAGCCATGCAGCCTCCTAGCATAGTCAATGGTCTCTCATCAAGTGTGTATGCAGCAGTGTGCTGAGCCTGTGTGTATGAAGGAAAGGCGGGGACCAAGAAACTGATCAAAGCTGTTCGTGCCCTGCTTTAGGAAAGAGAGCCAGAGACCAGACACTGCTTCCATTATTTTCTCTAATACACAGTGCCATATTTGGGGACAATGTTTCCTAAAACACAAATAGGCACTATTCACCTGAATCATGTTTTTGTTTTGGAAAACAAAGGTGTTGTTATTGTTTGCTTTTTCTTAAAAATTGTTTCTGTTAGCAAGGGATTGGCTTATTGTTATCATTTTCTCATGAAGTGCTATGGCTTGGAGCAGGTCTGGAGTATCTTCCAAACACTCCTGTGTCAAAGGCTTGGTTCCCAGGAGATAACATTAGGAGGCAAGACTGAGTTAGAGGACAGAGGTCCCTGAGCATGCCCAGAAAGAGTACATTTGCTCCATTGTATTTTCCTCCCTTCCTATCACATGCTCATCGGGTGTTCTGCCTCATCCACAGGCGAGAAACAGTGAAGTCATTAGACCATGGACTTCCCCCATTAAGGTAATTTTCTCAGCTATTTTGCCCAATAACAGAAAGCTAATAGATGATTTCATAAATATTTTAAATTCTAATACCTCGTATGACACATCAAATAAACCTGGACAAATAGAAAAGGTCTTTGGTGTTCTCAATAATTAATTAACATGGATAAGTGTTCTGAGATTAAGAACCTTGAAAGTAATATAAATACAAACTTCAAGACAGTGGCCTTCTGGGCAGGAGACACGCTTCTGATAAGCATTCCAGACAATGCTTTGGTGTCATATTGAAAAATCACTCTGGGCCTTGACATGACTTCCCAGTCCTACATAAGTGTCCTTAGCAAGAGCGGAGACGGAACTGGCATCCAGGCAAGCAGTTAATGTAAGTCATCCTCTAGAGGCTAAGTTTTCTTATATGTAGAAGTAAGATGCAAAGGTCAGTGAATGGAGGGCCTGCACTCTAATGTAAAATTCTGTTTTCCAGAAAATAGAACAAATCACAAGTTAAGTTAAAAAAGAAGTGTCAGTTTCAATCCATCAACTCAGGGATTCACATTTACTATGACTCTGATAGATGGTTTGGGATTATTTAGTATTCTGAATTCCTGGACTTTACACTTATTAATTAATGAAGCAGTAAAGAACTTGCAACAATGATTATTCTGTAGCCAAAACAGACACTTCTGACCATCTGTTAGCAACAGAGTTTCTCAGAAAAGTTACTCTAAGGGAGGTTGGGTGGCAACCTGCAGTTGGTAAGAACACACCCTGACACCAAATTCTCAGCACAAAGCAGATTTTATTACCACAAAGGGCAAGAAGAGAGAGTGGGGTGGGAGTGAGGGGGGGGGGTGGGAATATGGGGTGTGTGGCTGCTTCTGGATCAGGCAATGGCAGACAGCAAACAGCAGCAGCAACAGATGGTATTTTTTGCAGCAGGAGTTTGTCTGCCCTAGGCTGAGTTGGTAAATCCTGGTTGTACATGTTAGCGAATTTTGATTGTTGGACCTTGGTGTTTTGTCTCAGGAATGAGTAGTGGCCAAATAAGGGAATGAACCTTGGGGTCTAGCTTTAGGGATGCAATCTAACAGTTTTTAGCAAGAGAGAAAGATAAAGGGCAAAGCATGTCATTACCATGTTCACCATGCTCAGGCCTGTTAGAGTGCCCTCCGGTTACTGGAGGTGAGCATTCAGAGTTGAGCATTTCCCCACACAGAAGCATGAACTTCAGTAGCAGAAAGGGATGACAAAGCTTTTGAGTGGTTTCACTCGAGTGTCCTTGGTAACTGTGACTAGAAAGCAGCAGATGCCTGTGGAGGCTAAGCCTCCCACCTCTCTAATGCATAGCTCAGGATCATGATCCTCCTGCCTCTGCCTCCTTTAGCAAATCCTACTGCCATGCTACCACAACCAGCTTGACTTCTTGTGTTAATCTTGTACTCTCAAGCAGAATCTACCACATTGCACATATGTGTTATGGTTTGAATGGCAATTCCTGTCCCTATAGGCTTATATATTGAATACTTGGTTCCCTGTTTGCTAACCTGTACTCCTATGAAGAGTAATTAAGACCTACAAGGTTTATTTTTTTGTCCTTTTCTTACAAATCCCAATTCCACCCATTTCCAGTGGGACTTAGGTCAATATCTTTTTCTCAGGCTCCTTCAGTGGTTTGTCATAATCTGCATTCCATTCTCAGGTAAGAAAGTCTCCTCGGTGATATTTTGTTTGTTTGCAATAGTTTGATGCTCAGTTTATATGCTGTGATGTAAAACTCCACCTGGTGTTTCAGTTCACAACTTTAAAAAGTTTCCACAGTTCTGGCATGTTCCGAAGTTTTAAAAATTTATTATTCTCATATTTTAGCTTGGTAAATCTATTGCCCTATTGTCAAACAACCTGTTTCCATTGGTCATACCTATTCTGCTGAAGAGTACATAAAGGCCATTTTCTACTTCTGCTGGTGGGTTCTGGTATAGTTGTATTTTCCTAGAATTTCCATTCCACTTCTTAGCCATCTTTTCTCATATATTTTCTACTTTTTCAATTGGACTTTTTTACACACTAGTCACAATTATTTCAAATTCCCAAATCATTTCAACCTCTGTTACAGGCAAAACTGATCGACTAGGAGTGTTGTCTCTTAAGGTCTGGGGTTTTATTTACTTGTATATTTTGCTTTTTGGCTGGCAGATTAAATAGTCCTCAGAGGTAAAGGGTTTGTTGTTGTTGTTGTTAATTTAGCCCAAAGTTAGATTGTATTTAGTATTTTGGGCGGGGATTCAAAGTCTGTGTGTTCTGACTTTGGCCTTTTCTGAATGCCCTTCAGAGAAGCACGTCTTAGACTGTTGCAGCTGCCCTACACAGTAATTGTTTGGAAGCTTTGCTGGTGTCAGGGTAAGTCATGGGAAAGGGGAATGTTCTATAAGCTTCCAGTTAAGAACCAGGCTTTTAGGAAGCCTTTGTCTCCAGACATCACAGGTACTTTTCAGCACTGTACCTCTGTAGGCAGGGCCTCCGCTCTCTAACTTATAGGCTGCAGCATTCTTAATTCATTTCCTTGAAGTGACGACCTCAGTTGACTACACACATACACACACTCACACACACACACACACACACACACACTCACACATACACACTTGCACATACAGATACACACATAGGCACACATACATAGACACACATAGACAAACACTCACATAGACAGACACCAACACATGCACTCATACACAGAGACAGACACAAACACACATACACATTCACACTCACACACACACACACACACACACACACACACACACACACAAAACTTTTTGGAGAAGAACCAAGGCTAGATGGAGATGCAGTTGGGGAATAAATGAAGATGGAGTGTCAGGAATGTCCTTCTCCAGCTTTGATAAGAGCCTGAATAAATCCACTGTTTTCCTTAAGGAGTAAGCCTTTACTATGGAGAAAGCTATAGGCGCATTTCCTATGACTACCTTTTATTTCTCCTTCTGAGAAATTTGTGAAGATCTTAGCTAGTGAAGATCAGGAAAACTGCATGAGGTTCTGAGAGCCAAAGGCCTTATAAGTGCCCTTCCACTTTCTTAGAGCTCCTATCTAGGAGTTCTCGGCAGGGACTCCTCATTCAGTCTCCAGCAGGTCAGGAAAAGAACCAGGTATTTTCTCCCTCATTGGTGAACTCCTGCTCCTCTGCTCCTGGCCAGGCCAGTTGCTGCTCTGTACCCATGTTTCTACTGCTCTCGGGTTGTTGATTGCCCTACACTTCAGGGTTCTCATGGCTCCAAGAAAAAAAACCAAAAAACCAAAAAACACTGGCTCTCAATTTGTCCAACTTTTCTTGCCATAAGACTTGAAGGCCTAGGGAATTAAACAGATTCCTTATTAGGCAGACAGATAAGGAGATGAACCATGACTGAGTAGTAAGACAGATGGTGAACTTCCAACGTGGTTGGCTTCTTCATCCTCCTGACCTGAGACAAAAAACTCACAGCTTAAAACAAAGGCCTGGATGGCTTTTTCTCCCACTGCTCAAGGCTCTGGATTGTGGAAATGGTCCAACAAGTTGAAGGTCAGACCAGGACATGTTTACTCCAGACCTATAACCTATCAGTCTCTGTGTCTTCATTCAAACCGACCAACCCTAAACTTGGGAAAGAAGACCCCCTCAAAAACCCTTAAAGGCCTCCAACCACCAAGGAGATACCAGGCTTTGGCTTGCTTCCCCAGTCTCCCATTCTATTCTGCAAAGTGTGTGTGTGTGCATGTGTGTGTGTGTGTGTGTGTGTGTGTGTGTGTGTGTGTGTGTTTCTTCACCCCTAATGCAACCCTTTCAATACCATCTGATTCTGTCCGCTATAGTTGAGCCTTCCTCCTCTACTCCACTACTAGATGTTCCTGCCTTTTAATTCTTCAATTGGCAGAGAAAAGGAACCCAATTAAGATGCCAGCTCATAACAGAAGGAGAGGGATCATTTTTATATCCTCTCTACTCAGAGTTGAAACTAAAATTTTCTAGCAATGATTTTAAAAGTCACCTTTAGTACAGCTTCAAAGAAAACAAATAAAACTTGGATATTTGAGCTCCTGTTCTACCAAGAAATGTCGTTTTTGCCCACTAATTGTCAGTTGGTATAAACCAAAATGTGGACACTGTTGATACACATGATGGTTCTAAGAGGGCTCATGACGCATTTACCAATGTTTGCTTTACCCTTTCCTGCCTCTATGTAAACAACAACAACAACAATAATAAATCTAGCCACATAGCTTGCCGGTTTCATACTCTTTTGGATAATAGTTTCATGGGGCTGACCATTCAGTCCCCTCAGGCATGCCCTTAGGTAGCAGTACCATAGGCTACAGAGATATGTGATAAGTATTATGAAATATGGTAAGTTATGAAATTCCCTGGTAGTGGGTAACTCTGCCGATGCAATAAGCCACATCAAACTGAATTAAACTCCAGGTTTTAATCTGAGCAAAGCATTCCCTGGTCATCTCAAGGGAAGAGGGGAAACCTCATGGAATAGCTGTAGACTGGATCTTAAATAACCTGTAGGCGTGGTCTTGAGGAGCCCAGGGTGAGGAGCCAGTGCTTGGCGGGCTTTCATTGGGCGGGGTCTGGAATGGGGGGAGTGGGGCTGAGTTCCAAGCGGAGCATCTGGGCAGCTGGGGTTTGGAATGGGGCCCAGGGGTAGAAATTTCTAACAGTATGTTAGATGAGGTTAGAGAGACAGGCTGTCTGTGTGTGGACTACAAGGTATTGCCCAGCTTCCGTAGGAATCTGTTTTCTCTCCTGCTGAAAAATGAAATAAATAAGATGACTCTTGGGTTCAGAGCTGAGTAGAGTCGATGTAGATGGTGAAGGAAGTGGTGGTCCTGGCACTGACCCCTCACACAGGGCAGCCTGCTGGACTCCACCTGGAGATAGTCTTGTGGCTTTGTGGTTGCATCATTTTGGTCTGCTTTACTCTTTCCTCAGCGTCTGCCCAAGATGATGCTTGGAAAGCTACCCCTCACCACCATGCCTGAAATGCAGCCTCTAAGACTGCCACTCTCTGCCTCCCAGTCTGCTATGCAGGAAGAACATAGGAATAAGTATTTTCAAGCACATAAAAATGTGCCACATAGAGACAATATTTCTTGTTCTGGTTTAATTTCTTTAGCTCAATAAGATGGGGAAAATTAAATGGTCTTCCATTCTCCCTCCCTGCCTCTCTTTCTTTCTTCTCTCTCCCCTCTTTTTTTTTTTAAATTCATTCCCATCAGAATCATCTAGATAATGGGGAAGGATAGAGCTTTGTTATAAACTGAATGTATATAATTGTCTCATTTGTGCTGGGAAACTCTCACAATGCTGAGCTAATGAGTATTATTTGTGAGATAATCAAGAGGAAAGGGTAATTCTCTCAAGACATTTTCTGTGTGACTCTGCTTAACACAGGAGTATGGAGCATGAGCCCACTTTGCTCTGCTGTCCCAGACTAACTTCCTTCAGAAATGTGAAATTCCTGGCATTTTCGAAGGATCACACAGCAAACCCAGACTGCTTTGGAGTCACTCTCCTCAATTTACCACAAATCTCTCCTCCAGTAAACATTGTGTGTTCTCTCCATTTGATTAGTCCTTTTGAACAAAAGAGGACAGCGAGGAGATATGGACTTTCTCTTGCAGCTCTTGTGTGCGTGTGTGTAAGACAGAGAAGGAAATTAGATATTAAACATCCCTGCCTCAGATACTTACTCTAATGAAATTACAGCAGTGTATGCTTAACACACTGGTGCATGGTTCGTGCCGAATAAGAGGCAATACAAATTAGAGCTTTGCATAAAACTAAATCATTTCATATATGTTGGTAATTCATATACTGTTGGGTTACCTGATGTTCTCCATGTTTATTTTTATATTGCCCCAAGGGACATGAGCTCCTGAATGTGGGAGGGTCGTGAATGAATGCTCCTGCACATACATATGTCACTGCTTGACAAACCTGAAAGGCTGACCTTCATTGTGTGTGTGTGTGTGTGTGTGTGTGTGTGTGTGTGTGTGTGTGTGTGTATGTGTTTGAGTGACTGTTGTACAGTTCAGAATACAGGAAAATTAACTGTTATTTCTTTTTCCCATGGAAAGACTGGTAACTGTTACCCAGATGAACGAAGATCCTTTTGTCTTTGGCTAATTCTGCTGCTCAAAGTTGTTCATGGCGTCCTTTGGAGCATAAAAACTCAGAAAGTGATGGGCTATTACTGTTTGAATGAAAAAAAAAAAAAGCAAGCCTTTTGTATGATGTCAATGTCCTACATTTAAAATTAGTAAAACATGGGGAAACTCAAGGTTATATATTAAGAGCAATGATGTATTTTTTTTTTCAGGCATTCCAGGTTGAGTCAGAGAGTTTGAGGGACAGGGGTGGCATATTTGATTAAATACTAATATGGCTCCAACAAAAGCTATTATCTGGGGCCAGGGTATCTTCCCAGACCATTGACAGTGGGTTAAGGTGAAGATGGAGTTACACACAAAGACACAGGGTCAACTGGGGAATGGTCACATTTGTGATTCTGAGTGTAGAACCATGATGACATTAACCCAAATTTGAAGCCAGCCCGATGCAATGTGTTGATGCTGAGCAGAAACTCTGATGAATGTGAAACAAAGCAACCCAAAGTAGAAGGATCTGTTTACCAGGCACTCTAACACTGGTAGGGCAAGTAGAACCCATCTGAGGATTGAATTCCTTAAAATCATCCCGTAAGACCTTCGTTATCCTGGTTCCATCCTGGTTCCATTTTCTATCTGCTATCAGTAAGAAATAATCTAACTGAAGCCCATGCACCTAAGTAGCTTTGCTCAGCCCATGTTCAGCACTTGGTTAGAGATTAGAGGATGTGATGGGGAATAGCGCAAACACGGAATGAGAAAAAGTGTGGGCATCATCACTGAGCAATCATTCCGTATTGGCTCAGTTTTTTGAGGTACTGTGGTCTGTATTCATGAGCCTCTGCCTCTAAAGGTGTAGGGAAAGGACCCTACATGGTTCCACAGACCCCTGGATTAGCAAAAGTAGTGACACTTGAAAGTTTGCTGTGAGCCCCTTAATTCCTACACAGTGTTGAACACAGTAAGGCAAGCCACGTTCTTACGTTTTGTATTTTCTAAGCACCAGGAATTAAACCCAGAGCCCTGGACTCCCAGAATGCTAGGCAATGCTCAGCCACTGAGCTATGCCCACAGCCATGCCTTTCATACTTTGATGTCTGTGCTATTTCCAACCATAGTCTCTAATCTCCATGCCGGTTTCAGTGCTGAACATGGGCTGAATAAATCTACTTGTGTGCATGGAATTAAATTAGATTATTTCTTAATGCTAACATAGAGAAAATGGATGCAAAATATTTGGGGAGATTAGTAATCTATGTAAAACTACCCTTTTTAATGTGAGGGTGTCTGATTTGGACAATTCCCCTATGCGTATTTCAGAACTATGTTAACTGTAACTG
Organism: Onychomys torridus; assembly: GCF_903995425.1. Lineage (NCBI taxonomy): Eukaryota > Metazoa > Chordata > Mammalia > Rodentia > Cricetidae > Onychomys > Onychomys torridus. Next base: position 28,401,273 of record NC_050446.1, on the reverse strand, counting down.
TGTCAAGACAAGCAGAAGAGGCTTTTTACAGAGGACTTCAGCATCATTTTCCTATCGCCTGACTCTATAAGAATTAATCAGTGGGATATTGAATTAGCTAACAGTTCCTATGCAGCATTAACATAGTACTCAACTCTCCTCTTCCCTGTTTCAGTGGGAGGAGATACTGGTTTCTTCCTCTCTTTCACTTCTTTCCCGTAGCCCTGCAGCAGCCTGCACAAGACATGTGGGTACAATCCAGCTGTGATTGAATTCCTGGCCCAAGGTTTTCTTTTTAATTCAGTAATTAGAAGCAAATTCTTGTGGGTGGAAATATTCAGAAAATGTCTACAAATGTAAGTCGTTGCCAAAATTAAAACTTTAAAATCATATTTTTAATTAGGGTCCAAAATGCTCATAGACCATTTCTAGGAGAACTCTCGTAAATATTGTTTTTATAATTTGATTAAATATGTGACTCTCATGAATGGATCTAATTGTCCCTCATATTATAAGGGAGGAGATCTTAAAGGGCCATTTTACAAATAAAAATTGATGGTATTTGTCCTCCTTGCTGTGCTGAGCTACCTTGGCACAATTGAACTGGTGAACTAGGAAAGAGTTGTAATGGCCTTCGGAATTAGGGCAAGCCACTTGTTCACTCTATGACAGACATTGACTTAAAAATGTAGTAAGAGTCACTGATGCCAAATGCCTCCCTCCCTTTCATCATCCTCAACTGTATGGTCATTGATGGAAAGGTGGAATAGAAATAGACTTTCACATCTAATCCCAAAGAAAAAGTGGCTCTTAACATAATTGGTCACTAGAATAATGTGTAGGGCAAAATCTGGAAGGATCTGAATCTTGTGTGGGGTATATTAATATGTAATAATTCATTTTCCATGCAGAGCATCTCAGATTTGCTGCTTGTGACCTATTTACTACAAGGCCAATCATGGCACTAAAAGTCACTCTGCAACTTACATTGGTGCTGTCTCTCCCCCGCCCCCTGCAAAGCCAAAGTGCATATTAGAAGCAAAATATTTTTGGCTAAGTTTCCACAATAAAAATACACAAAAGTTTATTGTGGCAACTGACTAAATAATATGCTGCACATGCCCAGCCTTTAAGTGCTAATTGTAAGAGCTTTAGACATGTCTTTTTCCTCACTAACAATTAACACTTATTCCAGTATGCATTTTCTGGGATTCAGCATGTGACTGGGTATGACTGCTTCTTTTCAACTGGCAGCTGTCACACCATTAAAAAATCTAACAAGTTTTCCAAATACCACTTTCAGTATGACAAATACCAGCTGGGGTTGTAGCCAGGACCTGAGTCCAACAGTTGATTTAAAGAATCCTAACTATCAGTCGTGAACTTTGGAGTGTGTCTGCTCATTTTGAATGGACATCTCAGGCTTTGGCTTCTTCCTTACTTGCAGAGTTTCTGTCTGAAACATGCAATGGGGTAAAATATTTGAATGACACCTGTCTTTCTGTTATGGTACACGCCCGTGAAGAGTGTGCTGGTGTCTCTTACACTTAACAGCTTTATGCTCTGAGCACAGTAATATTTTTTCAAGTGGTGCACTGGCTTAAGAGTTGATCCTTGGTGTCCTGGTCTGCTAGGATCAAATGACCAGTGGAAGATTTTAACAACAAGAAAGAGAATATAAAGAGTTCAAACAATTTTACCAAAAAGGAGGGAGGGGAGGAGGAGAGAAGCAGTATTAATGAAGAATAGATTTGCCTTTAAGATGGCATTTTTTTGAAAATTCATTTGCAAGCTCCTCTTTCCTTTCATTATGGTTGTAACAACTGATTGTGTTGTGAGTAAGTTTATATTTGCTGAACCTGTAGGTTTTGACTGTACATTGTTCTAAGTCCTTTTTAGTTGACTTGCATTTTAATCCTTAGGTGCATTGGGTCTCTGCAAGTACACATTCTTTCAGAGTTTAAAGATTTAAGAAGCTAATTATGTGCATATGTATGTTGGGGGAGTGCGTGTAAGTACAATGTCCTGGGGATGACAAAGGTGTTGAATCTCCCCAAATGTGTGAGTCACCTGATGTGGGTGTTGGGAATGAGAGAGGCTCCTTTACAAGAGCAGTATTTACTCTTATTCACTGAACTGTCTCTTCAGGTCCTCCTTCAGGGTTTTAAAATAGTAGTAATATATAGTAATAAATAGTAGTAATAAATAAGAAGTAAAATAGAATTTACTTCCACAAATAAGGAATTTGATGACTCTAACAATGTGATTTTTATGGTTCTGCTGTGGAGTCCGAACCAATGAAGCTTGTTTCTGTACATCTCTGCATGGGCAAACCTGGGACAGACATCATCATGTGACCTGACTTTGAACAGGGTGTATGGACGGGGATCAACAATGTTGATATAATAAAGTATTTAAGACCCTGAGTAGTTAATACTAAGGGCTGAGTAAACATCATTATTATTGTCATTTTAAGGTATGTAATATAATGATGCTTTCTACTTAAAGTGCACCTATACTAAGTTGACCATGTCTATGGGACTCAGTATTTGTATGGACCAGAGAAAGCAACAGAAAAATGTGTACCAGAAACATAAAGTATTAGAAAGTAGATTGGCAGCAGGCAAGTCTTAAGTACCCAAGTAAAACGACTCATATAAGAAATACCCTGATAATGAAGCTTAATATACTCTTATGCTTTGAATTAAGATACCACAGAATTTTAGAAAAAGTGGAAATACCCTTCTCTACACACATACACAGGGGCAAACAGAAACAGGAGAAAGACCATTGAGATCTCTAGTGCAGCATAGCTCCACCTTCTAGTTTCATTCTGTTGCTGTGCTAAAGCACTCTGTTTAAAAGCAACTTAGGGTAACATGGGTTGATGGCAGTTTACATGTTCCCATCCATCATTAAAGGAGTCAAACTGGGAATTCCAGGAGGAACTAGAAGCAGAAGCACTTGAAGCATGCTACTTGCCATCTCAAACAAGCTTGTGCTTAGGCAGCTTTCTTATACAGCCCAGGACCACATGCCAGGGAATAATGCCACCTATGGTGGGTTACAAACTCCTACACCAATAGACCGTCAAGGGCAGCTCCCACAGACATGCCTCCAGGTCAATATGATCTGAAAATTCCCTCAGGTGTGACCCTAGGCTGTGTCAGTGGCAGATAAAAGCAACTATGGCACTGTATTTTATTCCTATCTAAGGTCAGAGGGATAGATGTTTAAAAGATATTACCGAAGGAAATAATTGAACAATGATGCCATTGGCTATGTCTACCCTCTGCCAAAGTGCCAGTGGCTGTGAAATCTTTCAAAAGGAAAACTGAAATATGGATAACCTAAAGACTCTACAGCATGAAACTATGTAACCCTCTTGTATCTATTTCTTGCTCCCAATGATTCCTCTCTCCTTTACCCACTGCCCTCCCAGGAAGGTCTGGGCCCTCCTTCTCTTCTACCTCAGCACACTCCCACATCTTCACTGAGCAGTAACTCCTCTCCTCAAATCTAGAAACAAACCTACAATAGGCAGATGCTCGTGGACCCTCTTTATGAAGCAATGGCATTATGTCCTTATCCATGCTAATAACCCACCCATAAGCCTTTATCTGAATTGCCTGTTTCTGTAAATGGCAGCAAGTGGCTGCCTTCAGAACTCAAAGTGACCTTTGCTTCTTTGTATTTTTTCCCTTTCATCATGCAAGACACTGAAAAAACTATAGAAATTTCCTCCTTAATATTTTCTCTTCAAATGTCATCATTATCATTTTAATATAAGTCTTTGGAGATTCATTTGTAATAGCTTTAGCTTCTGAGGAAGCTAAAACAATCGCCTCAATTTTAGTAGTTCTCAATCTATTTCCTTGTTTTCCATCTTACTATCAAATCCATATTTTTGTAGCAGCTGCAAGAATCATTACATAATTTCATTCATATACACATGCATCATTTGTTCAGAACCTTTAAAAACAAGTTATCATCTATTAGATGTCGTCAATATTTCACCATATCATCCACAGAAAATTGCATACTATTCCAAGTTAACACTTTTCCATGTGCTTACAAGAATGAAAGAAAACTTTTTCCATTTCTTCTCTCAGGAAAGCATAGTGAAAGATAAACCAGTGGTGAGAGAACAGCAATTGGAGAAATATCAATTTGAGAAAATCTATTGAACTTCAAAACAGCCAAAAATTCCTGGTGCTTGCTTCATAATCTACCTCACTAGCCTTTGTCATCGATAGTCGGAGGCCAAAGTTTCTACTCAATAGTCTCCTAAGAGACTCCTCTTCCTTTTGAATCTTGGTCTGTGAAAAGGGAAGGCCACAGCCTTGCTTACTCTACACCGGCAAGGCTGTATTTGAGGCAAGCACAGCCAGGACAGGAAGTCCATGTTCCACTGTCATGTTCCACTCGGTTCCTACTTACAGGATAAAAGCACAGAGGAGTGGGAATACTAAGACCATGATGTCCCAAATTTCATCATGGGGTAGAGTTAATACCTGAAGGAGTGGCCATCTAGTCCCCAGTGCATATTCACAGAGCTGGCGTGGCACTCCCAGAAAAGTGGTCCTTCTGTTCAGCTCTAAGCAACTGGTGCAGGGTTGCCATACAAGCGAAAAGGAAGGTCCTAACAGCAAAGAGCTCCAGAGCTCTGCCCATGGGGAAGATGCAATAGAATTTCTTTGGGATAAAGTGAACTGCACCCTTAGGTTCATTTTCTAAATAATGGGGATTGTTACATACACATTAAAAGAAACTAATAGAGCTGGCAAAGCTAAAATGGAAGGGCAGTGTGAAGTTCAACAAAAGGATACAGGGAAAGAATGGGTAAGTGGAGGATCCTGATAGTGTAGACAATTTCAGAGGTTAGAAAGGCATAAGTAAGAACTAGGTTAGATCATTCAGTGATAATCAGAGCAGGACATGGGCCACACTTAAAAGCCTTCTTAAGTCTGATCAAACCACACAGTAACTAATGAACACATAAAAAAGTTTCCATGGAATTTATTAAACAGATCGAACAATATGCTACTTTGACCTGGAGCAACTTCCAGAAGTCAGGCTTGAAAATATAATCAAACAGTCTAATAAAGGCCACATATGGAAATCCACACAGTAACAGTGCTTAAGAAAAAAAAGACAGAATTCTTTCCCCTGGGATCAGAAAAAAACAAACAAAAAAAGGATATTAATAATTGGCAGTTCTAGTTATGGGTCAAGTAGGAATAAATGCAGGCATACATATTTACACACAAACATTGCATTTATACTAGATACATTATAGCCTTACTTCCACCAACACCGGCAAGCACAGAATACTAATTCCCAAGCTCCACCCTTGATAGCCATGTTGGCTGCCTCCTGTCATCAAGTTGTACCAGAGAAAGCCAATCAGAAATGAAGGATTTTTATCACATAATTGTGAGAGCAAAGTAATCTCTTTTTCTGTGATGTAATGAGTACAGAGGAAGGAACAGTAGTGAAGCCACAGGGAGATCAGCAGAGATAGTAGGGAACCTTCCTGTCAGCACAGAGGGTTCCCCTTATGGGCTAACACACACTTGAAGACAAGCCCGGAGACCATGCATTAGCTCTCCTACCTCTTTCCCTGTGCTGGAAATGTTACAGAAAGTCAGCAAAGCATGATTTTTAAATATTAGCCGATGTCTCCTAATAGAATGCCTCAAATATGGTCCTCTGTTTAGAACTTCTGTGTCATATCAAGAACTAGGGAAATCTCAAATCCATGGAAAAGATAAGCCATGAGAATTACCATGCAAAGGTGGTCCAACTGCTCTGTTGAGGCAATGAGGAGTCGTAACACAATGGGAGGACACCATGGAGAAGGTAGAAAGGTTTCGGAAAAGAAACAGAAGATGGAAGGTACAGAAATAAGATCTAAGATTTACAAGTACAATTTCTTAAACAAACACCCAAGCAAGAAGAGAGGGTGAAGAGGACAAGACAGAATCCATGCACTGGGAGGTAAGAGGGTAAAGTTGCTCAGTCTGAATGAACAATGTAGAGATGGCAAACTGAAAAACAAACAAAGAAACACATTTTAAAAAACTCCCAGGACTCGGTGAGTGCATCACAAACTATCTACTATTTGGTGTCTCAGAAGGGGAGAAAGAAAAGACTGGATCTGAAAACAGTACTGGAAGACAGGAAGCTGGAAGCCCCTTGAACTTGATAAGCTTCAAACTCCAAAAACAAGAAAAGGAATACATTCTAAACAAGGTGAACTCAGTTTCCCACTCACACACTTCCCAGTGAAGCGGGTAAAACTGAAGACACAGAAACTACTGTAGACAGTGACAGCAAACAATGGGGGAAACACCACATTTCTCTTTTAAAAAAATCCTAAGTTCCAGGAGTAAGCAGCAGAATATTTTTCAAATATTCAAAGAAAATAACTGTAAACTCAGAATCTCTTATGCAGCAAAAAATGTTTCCCAGAAATTGAGGATATTTTCAGGAGAAAGAAAGACTAAGCAAAATTTTAATCAAGTATATTATTTTTTTTAAATCATGAAAGAAAATAAATGTGTAGAAAGAAAGCTAGTAGGAAATGTAGAACACATTAAGGAAAGAAAGGAAAAGAAATAAACCCCAGACAATGAAAAAATAAAAAGCTGTATAAATATAATTCATTTTTATTTTCTTTTTGTGTTATTTGACCATTGGCTGATAGGTGAAGTTCATTAAATTCTAGATTAATGTAAGAAAGTGTTTGTCAAGTGTATGAGGTAAAGAGCCATAAGGGGATGTTAGGTGTCTGTTTCAGTTTATCTGGTAACATATGTCATCAGCCACAGTGCTGTGTAAGGTATTTCCTTGGAGAGGGTTCATAAGAAAGCTTAAAACTGACACTAAAGATAATCCTTAAGAATAAAAAGAAACAAACAAATAAAAACCTAAATAGAAAATAAAAATCAAATGGCTGAGTTAATCTTTAACAACCATTATATTAAATAAAAAATGGCCTAAATATGCCAACTGTAAGACAAAGATTTTCAAAATTGATTAAAAGCATGACACAACTATATTATTTCTATGATGTGAGCATGTTTCTTGCTAAACAAAAATAAGAAGAATTGTATCATGTAAACATTAATGAAATGACATTAGGAGTAGCTATATTAAAATGATATAGCTAGATTTAAAACAAAGAATATTGCTAGCAATGGAGAGATTTGACCAAATGATAAATAGACCAGCCCACCCAGGAAATAATATTATAAATGTCTATTTACCAAAGCAGAGCTGAAAATTTAATGTAATGAAAAACAACAGGAATAAAAGGGAAAAATACATGAAACTACAAGTGCAGTTACAGATTTAACATTTATTAACTAGAAAGAAACTCTGTAGAATATAAAAGTCCGCCATAGTGTCAATCACACTGGTGAACAAATACAGAACAGGTCAAAAGACAACAGCAGAATGGGTTCACATTTGCTTCAATTACCTACAGAATATATTCCAAAGTTGACTATGTCCTAGGTTGTAAGCCAAACCAAACCAACTTAAAATAATTAAAACTATACAATGTGCTCAACAACAAATTTGAAACTGAGCTGGAAATCAACACTAGAAGGAAAACAGAAACATTCTTAATACTTAGAAACTAAATAGCACATTTATAAACAATCCACGGGAAAAATAATTAGTAGTAGTAGTAGTAGTAGTCGTCGTAGTAGTAGTAGTAGTAAACAGAATTGAAGTGTAGATGAGAAGAAATAGGAAGAGAATAAAACAGTCTTTATTAAGACTGGAGAACACAAGAGAAGTGTTACTCAGAGGGAAATTCATAGTAAGTAATGTATACATTAGAAAAGATGCCTTAAACTTCAAGCCAATATTTTAGCTTTCTATCTCAACAAGAAAAATAAAGTAAAGCAGAAAGGTCAGATAAGCAATAAGACAGAACCAGTGATCTTAAATATCTGTAAAACTGACAAACTTCTAGAGTGACAGATAATGAACAAAAGGAACTATACAGTTTTCAGTGTCAGAAATGTAGCAGGAGACATCATTATGGTTTCTATGGATACCAACTGTGCAAATGCCATGAACACATCTAGATACAAACATTTATCAAATTTAATAAAATGATTTCTGAAATTAGTCAAACAAAAACTAGCACATATCACTCATATGGTAGAAATATACCGCTAAAGGGATTGAATTAATAATGTAAACAACCCCCAAAAGAACATTTTCAAGCCAAATTTCATTAGAAGATATCAAATAACCTTTTTAGAAAAGCTGATATCAATTCTGTAGTATTTTTCATACAATCTAAAGAATGATAATTTCATAATTCCTTTCATCAAGCTATGATTATTATCCTCTTATAAAAATTAAAGAAAGCCAATACAAAAAAAAAATGCATTCCAAATCCTTACTACAAACAGGTACAAACCTCCCTAACACACTAGAGATAGAGTTCAACAGCACATTGGATGAATATAAGTCATACAATGACTCCACGGGGTTTATTTCAGTAGTGAGAAGTTGGTTCCATATTTGAAAATCAGTCAATGCAATTTATCATATTAGTACTCCAAAGCAAAGGCTTACAAGATCATATCAATTAGAGAAAATAATTTAACAAAACTCAGCATGCATTCAGAACTAGTGGGAAAAGGCAATGTAGGAGTTTCTCAACTTAACAAGAGATAGCTGATAAAATTCTATTAGCGACACCATGCTGAAGAGTAAAGGATAGAAATCTGTGTTCTACAACTAGAAACAAGTCAGGTCAACCACTTATATTTTTTTCTACTCAATACAGCACTTGAAACTCCAGCAAGTACAAGCCAAGAAAAATATGAAAGGCTTATGGGTGAGACACAGAGAGAAGAAACTATGCCACTTGCAAACATACAGAATGGTTTTCTGTATGCTAATTGTGTGTGCATATCTACATGCACACACATACCATTGTGATACACACAAATAAATATGCATCTTATATATCTCCTAGAATTAGAAGGTGATTGAAGTCTCTATATAATAAACATACAAAAATCACTTGTATTTTTATAAACTAGCAAAAACAATGTGGCCATTGGAATTTAAACTATATATTGCCACTAGCAGCTATTCAAAAAATTAATGGGATATTTGGGTACAAATATAACACAACACAGATAGAGTCTATGTTCTGAGATTCACAAATGTTAATGTAAGAAATCAAAGGGGATTTAAATACACCAAGAAACTTATCATGCTTTTGGACTGGAACACTCCATGGAATGGTAACAACAGTACAGGAAAAACTATATTGTTTCATTGTTTCGAGAAATTAAAAATATAGCATCATCCTGAAGAATTACACAGTTTCTTTAAAAACTAAACTTGAGACTAAGTGTAGTCCAGCAGCTCCCCCAGGGATATAAATATTGAGAAGTGAAAACTTGTGTTCCCACAAAAACTAGTACATAAATATTTATAACAAATTCGTTCACAACAGCCCAGTGGGACAGTGGTATAGCACAGCGGCACAGCATTTGCCTAAGATGTGCAGGCTCAGCACGTGAAAAATCAATTTAAATTAAAATGGAAACTTAATATGGGCACCCAATCAGGACCTGAAAACTCTGAATAAAATTGTCATTTTCACTGGTTAAGAATTCTAATAATGTTAAGGAAGACTGAGAAGGTTAAAATAAGGATACTCACTTCAAGAACAATAAATTAAATACCTACAGGAAGATGCAGATGAAAACAGCAGGAAAGTTTTCTTTATTACTCTCTCTCTCTCTCTCTCTCTCTCTCTCTCTCTCTCTCTCTCTCTCTCTGTCACTGTCTCTCTGTGTTTCTCGCTCTCTGTCTCCCCCACCCTCCCATCTGTGTGTGTGTGTGTGTGTGTGTGTGTGTGTGTGCGCGCGCGCGCGCACAAAAATGTAAGTGGACCATGTGAATTCCTTCTTATAAAAATCTTACTAGGGGAAGAAGAAATTCAAAGTTTGAGGATGAATCTGCGATTAGCACTACAGGAATGAACTACTGATTCCCTCAATTACTGGGAACCTTAATTGCTGACTGCTTATAGTTTTGAGTTCCTTTGGGTCAGAACAGATATGTCACAGAGGGTTTGCCTCAGACAGCCCATGTTCACTCAGAACGACAGTGCAAACATATCTCATAATGGTTTTCACCTCAAAGCCTCTGCGCAGGGCATCTAATTTAAACATCCAGTGTCAAGTTCCTCCTAGAAAGGGAAGTGGGAAATGAAACTTTGGACCTGATTACCCCCATCTACAAAAGTTTCACCACTCTGAGCCTCTGTATGCTGTGGTGGTGTTATTGCTAGCTTAAATACTACATGGACTGAAGGAAATGGAGTATTGGTTCAATATATAAGCCATTTGTAAAGATCATGGAACCAAATTGGTAATCAACTGGAGAAAGTTGATGACAAGTAAAAAATAATTAATGAGACAATTAAGAAAAGGTGTAATTCAAAGGGCCTCATATTGCAGGGAGAAGCTTTCATTTCCTACATATGCAGAGGACTAGAAAAGTGGATCTTATGGCACAGAATTTAATTAGACAGACACAGAACACTAGAGAATATTTGTAGCTTCAAATCTAGCAATTCTGTTAAGTTGAGTAAAAACCTAGAGAAAGAACAGAATTTCTATACTTAGGGAAAAAAAATTGGGTTTGATGCCCTCCAGAACTTTGGAATCTTTGTCATCTGAGACTTGAAAACTTTGGGAAATGACCCATTCATCCTCACACTTGCTAGGGAGGTGCCAGCTCTAAAACTCAGTTATAGCTCTCTCCATGACTGTATTCTGAGGTCAAGCATGGGAGTTGATGTTGTAAGACTGGGATTTCTAGAAATGATGAAATGAGAAGAAAAACAACTTTGGTCAGTTTGTGACACTTAAGCATCAGAAGAAAATCAGTGAGTCTAGTAGAATATTATTTTAAGATGTGTTACTTTTGTTTATATTGCATTTGTTTAATTCTGTGAAGCTGTGTTAATGTGCCTGTCTAAAACACCTGATGTCTAGTAAATAACTTAATGGCCAATAGTAAGACAGAAGAAAGGAGAGTTGGGGTTGGCAGGCAGAGAGAATATACAGAAAGAGAAAACTGGAGGAGGAGAGCTAGGATCCAGAGAAGGAGGAAGACTCCAGGGGCCAGCCTCCCAACTACACAGCAAGCCATGGAGTAAGAGTAAGATTTACAGAAGTTAGAGAATGGGAAAAAGCCCAGAGGCAAAAAGTAGATGGGATAAGTTCAGTTAAGGAAAGCTGGCTAGAAACTAAGCCAAGCTAAGGCCAGGCATTCATAAGTAAGAATAAGCCTCCATGTGTGATTTGGGAACTGGGTGGTAGGTTCCCCCAAAAGAATGAAAAAAACAAACAACAACAAGAAGTCAGAATTTATAGACATGGACAAAATGTAAGTCTTGGACCCCAACTCAAAGTGTGGTGATGATTGACTCAACTTTGAAGGCCAAGGACAGTAAGGGTGGGAGACCCCCAAAGATATTGTTTCTATGAACAGAAGAAATCAAAGATGGAAGATCAGAATCTGAGATCAATTTCTCCATGTAAAAGTCCTGAACCCCTTGCTTACTTTGCAGGAACAAACCAATTAGAACATCCAGAGGCCATTTTCTGAAGAGAAGCTGAGCATAGAGAAGGACCTTGCCCCACAAGTGTAAATTATAAGGATTTTTTACTTCCTAAAAGCCTATTTATTCAACCATAGACTAGGTAGAGGACACCTAACAATAGCTGGATACATGGTTTAACTAGAAACCCATATTGAGAGACACAAATGTCCATAAAGAGATCTGAAGGGGGCATATAATAAATGGAATCCTGTCACAGGAAAGATTTTTTTAAAAAGGATTTTCCGGACCTGTGAACCTAGCTCATAGATAACACTGCCACTACATGTACAATACAGGCAACATGACATAAGGCTTATTAATGTTAACCTGTGGGTTTAAGAGGTATTCCATAGAAGATTCCAGGAGGCTGACCCACCCTAACTGAGATATCAAACCCACCTGGAGACATGAAACAGATTTAGTGCCACCCATAGACTGTTATAAAATACAGATAATATTTACCACCATGTCCCTATATCAACCAATCTTCTATCCTCTATAGTGATCAGTACACTTGGAATCTATCATGATCAGAATATGTTGTAAGGAGGTTATGTAATAGCCCTTCTTTGTAAATGAGAAGTGGTGCATGTAGAATTACATACAACTATAAGTAAACTTCCTAGACAGGTTGCATAAAGCCCAAAGAGCACAACCACAGTGGTCCCTGTTGTGAGCCGTGTCCTCCAAAGTGAAGCATGTAATTTGAAAGGAGGCTCCTTAAGATGCAGAAAGGAAAACTATTTTGTAAGATCTACAGGGCTCCAGGTTGCATGAGCAATAAGGACTACCAGGAAAAGGAACAAATTCTCTGTGGACCTGCCTGCAAGCCATTCACAGAGTTCTGGGAAAGTGCCTTTTGTGAGTTTTTGTCTAGGTTATGATGAGGTTTTCCTTGATGCAGCTGCCTTTGGGTCCATTCATGCCTCTCTAAGTAACTCCTCATCCATGCTGTATAAGCAACCTCAATAAACTCACTGGTTCTCTAAACAAGACCTGGATGAAATCATGGTTTTGGTCTGTTTCTGGTGGCCTGTCTGGGGTGAGTAGAAATTATTTAGGTGTTCCAGGAAAAGTCATACAGCAGTGCCTCATCCTCAGACCACACAAAGGCCATGTAGGGATTTTCTCATGAATATTTCCCAAAGGAGGAAGGAATTAAGTTTGGCTTACAGATCATTTAGTAAGTGAGAGCTATATATGAACTGTTCCTGAACCATGCTTCCTGTCTTAGTTAGTGTCCTGTTCTGTCCTACTGCTGTGAAGAGAAACCCTACCCAGGGCAAGTTCTAAAAGAAAGAATTTAATTGGGCGTTCCTTGTAGTTTCAGAGGGTGAGTCCATGATCATCATGGCAAGGAGCATGACAGCAGACAGGCAGGCATGGTGCTGGAGCAGTAGCTCAGAGCTTAATCCTGATCCATGGGCAGTAGGAAGAGAGAAAGAGCCAGAATAGGCCTGCTGTGGGCTTTTGACACCCCCAGTGACACACCTCTTCCAAAACGGCCATCTCTCCTAATCCTTCCAAAACAGTTCCACCACCTTGTGAATAAACATTCAAATATATGAATCTATTGGGGCTACTCTCATCCAAACCACCACATTCCCATCTGAGCCTGGAGAGGCCATTCTCATTCAAACGACCACACTCCTCTACTCAAAGATGATGCTGAAAGGGAACAATATGGGGAATCAAAGAGTATATCATTTTCAGTAGTGAATCTTTTCCATTACTTTGTAGAAAAAAAAAGTGGTCTAGGTAGGAAAATATGTGACTTCTTGGTCCAAGTCCTGAAAGAAAAAAGATGGTAAATTTGAAGACAAAAACTTTTGCAGTAGAGTTAAGTAGATACACTTAGGGAAACAGGTATGAATGTTGAGCATCATTGGCCCAAATATGGATATCTGCTGAAGACCATCCGCAAAAGGAGAGGTAGAGTATCAGCAGACAGGATGAGGTAGTGACTTACTTACTCTACAGCCTCTGTCTAAGACTGTCAGTAGAAGAGCTGTTATAACAATAAAGGAGACCACTCACAGGCACCACTATCCACCACCACTCACCAATGCTCATCCAGTTTCTGGAGCAGCAAAGGCCAATGCTGAACCTCCATTATAGACCCATCCATCAAGAAGAGCAATCAGCTAATTTGTGGTAAGTTGATTACATTGAACTTCTTTCACCCTACCCCAGGGCAGCAATCAATCCTCACAGAGATTAACACATATTTGTCTCTCCTGTAGACAAGTTCTTAGCTAGCACTTCTGTTCCAGTATTTAGAGATTCTTTAGTCAGCTCTCATAGGTCCCTATATATTATCTCAAAAAGAAGAATCCCTTTTACAGTGAAGGAGGTGCAGAAAGGGCATCTGTGGAATATAATGGTTCTATCACACTCTGTACCATCCAGGATGCCAGCTTGACATATTGAAAAATGAGGCAGATGCACATGGAATGCCAAAATGAAAATGTAACTGTGAAGGCTGCAGTGTCCTTCAGAATGGAGTACATGCCTGCTATGGTTAATATTGACTGTCAACTTGACAGGCTCTAAAATTACTTAGGAGACATCTAGGGCATGTGTGGGAAGAATTTTCTAGATTGGGTGAATTGAGGTGGGAAGACCCACCCTAATTGTGGGTGGTACCTCCCATTGGGCTGGAGCTGGACAGGGGAGAGAGGAGAGAGGCAGAGGTAAACCATTGTTCTTTGCTCTCTGTTTCCTGTCATGCCTTCTTTCCTGAACCCTCTGGAACTGTGAGTGAAAATACACCTTTCCTTCCTCAGGTTGTCTTTTGATCAAAGTGAATAGCATATGAACTAATACCAGTACATTTCACTGAAAATTTAAAATTTGCACATTTCTCCTAGGAAACAGAATGAAATGGCAAACTTTAAATTTTTATTATTTACTGTATTTAATTAAAATTAAAATTTTATTATTTATTATTAATCCCAGCATTTCTACTAGTGAAGGCTTACTAAATAATAAGGCAAGACTTACAACAGCAATAGCTTAACATTTTACCAAAAATCCATCACGAATTTTTTTTTTTTTTGAGACAGGCTTTCTCTGTGTAGTTTTGTTACCTGTCCTGTATCTTGCTCTGTAGATCAGTCTGGCTTCGAACTCACAGAGACTCCACCTGGCTCTGCCTCCCAACTGCCGGGACTAAAGGTGTGTGCCACCACTGCTAGGCAGGGATTTTTTTTTTTTTTTTAATGGACTACTCTTTGAACATTACAGAGAAAACTGTAATACAGAGAAATTAAGGATCCAAGGCCACAAGGGAGCTGTAGTTTTAAATATAGGCAGTCTTCTGAGAGAGTCCTGAAGATTACACTGTGTTTCCTCACTGCCTGATCACAGGGCAAATGAGAATGAGTCATGTGAGGAGCTAGGGATTGCTGCCAACTTCACAGTCCCCCTGTTACTGTACTCAGTAGGAGCTGCACTTCCGAGCATATGGATGGTGTATTCTCTGGTGGGAAGAGAAGACAAGACATTGGGGTAGGAGAAAAAGTGAGGAAAAGAATAAGGGAGTCTTCTCCCTAGAGTGCCCCTCAGCCCATACCCACAATGTTCATGTCCATTGTCTCTTCATTCTCATGATAATGGTTAGGTAAGGGCTACTCCTTCCTTTGTCTGTAAAGGGAGATGGTTATCTCTCCCAGGAGCACAAGCAACCCCGTAACATCCTCTAGGTATGCCTCACTTGAAAGCCCCTGTGTTCTTTTGCACTGGCTACCATTGAAGGGATTCTAGCCAGCCCAAGCAAGACAAACATGGCTCTGGTGGGCCTTGCCCTTCTTCCCTATTCCCTCTGCCTTGCTAAAAACTGTTAGATTACATTCCAACAGTTACCCACCAAGGTCTATTCCCTTTTTGGGCCACTTCCTCCTCCTCCTGAGGCTGACTACCAAGGTCCAGCGATCAAAGCATTGAAGTGTAGCAATCAAAAGCCCCCTTTGACTCATCTAATTAACATGCCCAATTAAAATTAAACACCTCACCCTAACATAGGGTTCCCCTTTTACCTTTATAAACCATCATTTTCCTGTGTGTCGAATCTGTCTCCTCTCTACCCAGAGGCAGTCTTTTGTCACCCCTACTATGTGCCAAATCTTCCAGGACAAATACTCCTCTCCCCTTACCCCCTTTCTCCCCTCTCCCTGTTTCTTTCCCTTTCTCCCTCTTCATATGTCTCCTGTCTTTGTTTCTTATTCCTGAGCCTGGCCTTGGGATATCTTGAGCTGGCTTTAAGGTTCCCTACAGCTATCATTGCTAATCATCATTGCCATTGGGGTGACTGACTTGTATCTGTCCATAGCTCAGCCCGACTTCTTTGGAGTCATGTTTTCATATGGACTTCCCCCTTGCTCTAGGCCTTTGGCATATTCCCTAAACATCCCCTGTTTATTCCATCCACATGGCAGCTTGCATTTGATGCCACATAGTTTGCAACCTTAGAGCAAGGCTCTTGCTTGCTTTCTGCCTTCTTTTAACAGATCTGGGCTCTGATACCCACACTTTCTCCAGGTGAGTGAATAGTCAGGGGGCCTTGGAGAAACAGGGCTCTTCCCATTGGCCTCTGGCCTTCTTGTGTGATGAGGACTAGAAGGCTTGGAGCTGATAATGAAGAGTGTTCTTTGTGTTTCCTCATTATTTATGCTACATCTGCCTCTCAGCGTTTGTGTCAATGAGTCACTCTAATTACAGCCGTTGGATAATTTTCTCTGCTTTACAACACATACCCGACTGTGTGAGTGCTGCAGCCGAGAAAGACAACATTTATTTCCATGTGGCACCATCAGGCAGGAAGGTCCAGCTTGTTTTAGACACTGTTACTTGCCAAGTCCAATGAAAGGGCTCTGTTCCTACTTACCCAAGGAGGCCTTGAGGAGCTTGGCTGACTATGGACACACAAAGGATTGAAATGAATTCCTTTTTCTATAGAAAAGCCAGAATGTTGGCTTGGGATCATGCTTAAAGATGATTTGCAAAACAACCGGCTAAGCTGTCCCTGGTACGCATGAAGGGGCCCACTGGGCAAAATCATCCTGTGCCATCTCATCCCTAGTGAGTCACTTCTAGCAAGCAAATGTCTGCTTTGATTACAAAGGAAAAGCAATGGTATCGATATGTGAAAATTTCATAACAATATCATTTTTTGTATGCTAACTGGAAATAATAATAATACAAAACAATAGGAAAATAATTCCTGAAAAAGCAAAAATTAAACAACTAAATCTAAAAGGTAACAAGGTTCCTTGGGTGTCGGAGGCCCAGGTGTTCTGAGATTTGTACCTTCCACAGGGATCTGCCTTGTCATTAGGAGGTTCTAGAAAAAGTGGGATTGAAGCAGATACTCCCCTGCACAGGAGACAGCATGTGTCCTGGGAGCCGACTCCATTACAGAAAGAAAAAATGACCTTGCTTTGCGGTTCTCTTCTCTGATTTATGCTGGGGCTGTTTAGAGACTTGAAATACCATTTATCATTCTATTTGTGACTCACAAGGTGAGTGGAGAGACATTGTAAATGAGTTCTCATTTAACTCTGTTTCATGTTTTGTCAAGGAAAACACAAATTCCCATTTGTGCCCTTAGCCCTGAAGCAAAGGCCACGCAAAACACCCCAGAGTAACCACGAAGACACAAGGAAGGGCCACACTGCTCAGTATTTTTGATACTCAGAGTCTGTTTACCTTGCTGCTGATGAAGAATCAATGCTTACTCCCCACTACTATGCTGAGCAGGCTGTTCATGACAGTTAAGATCCTACCAGAGCCGGGCGGTGGTGGCACATGCCTTTAATCCTAGCACTAAAGAGGCAGAAGCAGGTGGATCTTTGTGAGTTTGAGGCCAGCCTGGTCTGCATAGTGAGATCCAGGAAAGGCACAAAGCTACAGAGAGAAAGCCTGTCTCAAAAAACAAAAGAAAAGAAAAGAAAAAAAGAAAGAAAGAAAGAAAGAAAGAAAGAAAGAAAGAAAGAAAGATCATACCAGAAAAGACCATACATGTCCAACCTGCACTGCCACTCTACTTCAGATCTACAAAATTGAGCTGTAGACTCTTGGATATTGTTTAAAAAATTTCAGCATGGGAGAATTCATGCATAAGCCCTTCTACTTCTTTTGGAAAATTTCTGTGATTTTCCTTCCAACTTTTCATTTCTCCAAAGCAGAATATGTTTTGAAAAGAAAATGCTCGTCAGAATCCTCGTACTATAAGCTAAAGAGAGGTAGGAATACACTGTGGGAAAACTGAAGCGCAGATGGGGTGGTTCCAAGTTATTCTGGAGAAACTCTTCCCAGAAGTGACTCATTCCAGGGGGCCTTTCCAGCTCTATGAAACAGTTCCAAAACCACTCAAATGTTGTCCGGCTCATGCAGGGATAACTGACTGATTGAAGAATGCTAAATAGTGATAGTGGGGTAAAATATCAGCACAGAGCAGGAAGGAGAAGCTGAGCCATATCAGTGGAAGCCATTTTCAGGGGAGCCACGGGGAGTGCTTGGGGTTTGAATTCAACTCTCAACACAAATATTGGCAGAGGGTTTTCATGGCTACCACAGAAGTCCTCAATGTCCTCAACTTTTATTCTCATCTCTAAGTTCAGGATGCCAATGATTTGTAGTTGACATCTGGCCGTGTTTGGGGATTCCAGGTAGTCTCTTTTGGCTGTGTTTTGTGTGTTTTGCTGGGAAAAGTTGAGAAGTCTAGATGGGCTCTAAGCACACCAGAAGATATGTTGCAGAACTGTTTGGTGGACATTGTTCTGACTCCTTTGGGGCATGCCTCAGTCACAGAGAAACGGAAATCAAAAGCAAAAGATGCGCAGCTTTTATGTTTACCTCAGTCAAGTTTATGATTGAGGTAAAAAAAAAAAAATGTCTTTGGAAA
Source organism: Onychomys torridus (assembly GCF_903995425.1). Classification (NCBI taxonomy): domain Eukaryota; kingdom Metazoa; phylum Chordata; class Mammalia; order Rodentia; family Cricetidae; genus Onychomys; species Onychomys torridus. The sequence continues at coordinate 28,382,731 of NC_050446.1, read as the reverse complement.
GGAACCTTAAAAACCTTGGGCAACTCTCAACATAGGCTTGAGTTCTAAATCCAAATCTCATAGTGGAGGAATACAAGATATGAGTCACCACTGAGTAAGTAACTGCCAGACAGTGCTTTTTTCCCCTGCAAGAGTGGCTCAGCATCTTTCATGGGGAGTCAGTGAAAGCTTGTTTGTGTTTGTCTTGTTTAGGGCAGGAGTATTCTTCACCACTGAAAAACAAAAAATGGCTTTAGCAGGGTGATACAGATGAAAACGGCTCAGAGCAATTTTGCATAATGGCATTTTACATTAAAAAAATTAACATCAAACCACTGACCTGGCCCGTTGTCTTTCTCAATGCTCCAATTTTGCTTCTGGAAAAGAGGGCTGGCTATTCACGAATACAAGTGTGATTTGAGAATCAAGCCTTTTCATCTCTCACAGGATATTGTCCTTTATCAGGACATTCTTGGTGGATAAATATGTAAATTATTATGCAAAGCATAGTTGAAGTAATTTAAATTGACAGTTGCCCTGTTTAAAAAAAAAATATCAAAATGTGCAAGCCTTGAAATGTGCCGTCTGACAATAAAGGGGGTTCTTGTTAAAAATCAACATCGTTTGATGTGATTTTCACATGTGTGTAAAGCAGAATAGTTCTCTTTGCTCTTCTATTTTAAAACTGTTTTTCTTCCACCGATTTATTCCATCGTGATAGATTCAACAGAAAATGTAAACTTTAGTGATGTGGATAGCAGCAACATGCATTATTTCTTTTGCACTTGTAAGAACCCTAAAGTTGCTTCAAGCTCCCACAATGAAGGTCATTGCTAATACTTGTGTCCAGAGTTGAATGTCGACTCCCACAGCCTCACTGAGAACTGTCTCACTGTCATGACCCTGCTACTCATTCTTCCTTCTCTACACTGACTTTTTGCCCCTACCTCACACCCGGTGACTGTGGTGAATTATTATTAGGCAAAGTTGTGTTACATTTGTTTTTGTTGTAGAATATTACTTTAATGGTGGAATGTTATTTTAACTAGGCAAAGTTGTATTACATTTGTTTAAGTTTTAGAATATTACTAACTGTATAAAGGTGTGTTACATTTGTTTATGTTGTAGAATGTTACTTTAACTGTGTAAAGGTGTATTACATTTGTTGCCACTGCATTTGTAGGATGTAAGGATGTGTTACATTTGTTTCTACTTCATTTGTTTAATTATGAATAGATGTGTTACTGTTTCATCTTCCCTGCCTAAGGCACCTGATTGGCCAAATAAAAAGCTAAGTGGCCAATGGTTATGCAGAGGAGGGATAGGCAGGGCTGGCAGAGCAAAAATGTAAGTAGGAAGAGAAATCTAGGCAAAACAGGGAAGAAGGAGGAAGAAAAGGAGGAGGAGGAAGAGGAAGAGAAGGACACACCTGGAGCCAGCCAGACAGCCACCAGAGAGCCAGACATGAGAAGTAGTAAAAGTAAGACAGAAGGAAGAAAGGAAAAAAGCTCCAAGACCAAAGGTAGATAAAGAGAAATAGGTTAAATTAAATTAAAAGAGCTAGCCAGAAATAAGCCTAAGCTAGACAGACCATTCATAACTAAGAAGTCTCTGTGTCATGATTTTGGACCCAATTGGTGGCCCAAAAGAATACTCCTGGTACAGGTGACCAGTTCGTAGGCATCCACAGCTCACAACTAGTGTTTAAGGAAGAGTTGTAGATGTGAGAGAGCACCACATCATCCTTTGCTGTTGAGCCATCATCAAGCCAATCAGAATCCTTGCTTCCATCTGCTGTATCCTTCCCCAATTCACAACCTGAGAAATTTCAGTTTTGTTGGACACACCCCTCCCCCAAGCTCTACTTCCCCTTCTCTGAGGCTCTGTTTAGACAAAGGGATTTCTTCATTGTTTGTCATCATCATTTTCTCTTATTTGGGGAGACCTATTCCACCATCCTGAGCTTAATGTCTCTCATCCAAAACAAACGAAGTGGCCTTGACTCCAAACTCTATTATTGCTACATCTCTTAACTTCTTTGCCTTGAAAAGTGTTCTGGGTGTCTTTGCTATTTCTGCTTTCATCTTCCTATTCTTCATTCACTCATCTTCACATCAAGTTTATGTTTCTATTCATAAAGGGATACAGCTTATTTACTACAGCCTTTTCATTTTTGGGAGCAGCCTCATAATGTAGCCCAGGCAAGCCTTGGCTCAAGATGCTTTTGCCTCAGTTTCCTGAATGCTGGGATTCAGCAGTTCTCAAACTGAGGGTCATGAACCCTTTGTAGGTCAAATGACTCTTTCACAGGGTCATATATCAGATATCCTTCATATCAGATATTTACATTTCAATTCATTACAGTAGCAGAATTATAGCTATGAAGTAGCAATGAAAATCATTTTATGGTTGGGGTCCCCACAACATGAGGAATTGTGCTAAAGGCTAGTAGCACTTTAACTTCAGGGTTTTGCCTTCTTCCTACTGAATGTCTTAACAATTCTGGGCATTCAGTACACCTGGGACATATTCTTCTCCAGAAAACCTTGTTTTTCTCCCTTTTCGTTGTCTTCCCAAGTCTAGATGCTGACATCCTCCAGGCTTCCCTCCTTAGACATCTTTTCCTGTGTGACCACAAATTTTCACAGATGTGCAATTAGGCTCTGCGCTGCTACCTTCAACTCTGTATTTCCACACCAACCTCAGCTCAATCCAGGCTCATTCAATGGCTTGTTTGTTTCCCCTAGTTGGAACTCTCTAGTTGCCACAAACTTACAATGCCAGAACAAAACCCCCACAACAAACAAAAGTCTTTAAAAAAAAACAACAAACATAAGTTCTCCATATGTAGTCCAGGATGGCCTTGGAATTTTGGTCTTCCTGCTTCTGCCTTCCAGGTGCTGGGATTACAGGCACGGCATACCATGCTGGGCCAGAGAGCAACTCTTAATTCTCTTCAGCTCTCATACTCAACTTAAACTCTGCAATCCTTTTCTTGTTAGTTTTGTTTTGAGATAGAGTCTCTCTGTGCTGCCCAATGGTCTCAAACTTCTGACCTTAAATAATTGTCCTACCTCAGCCTCCTTGAAAGGCTGACCTACAGATGCACACCACCATGCTTGGTTTTATGACATTGTTTTCCTAAGCCTTAGTAAGTATAACTCTTACTGATCTAGTGACTAGGGTCAAAACCTGACCTTTAACAGATCACATGATTCCCATTCCACTCTTTTTTTTTTTAATGTTCATTTTTCTTCTATTTCTAAAATCTTTGGTTTTTTTTTTATTTTATAATTAATTTAATTTTACATATCAGCATGGATTCCCCTGTCCTCCCTTCTCCTGCCCTCTCCCCAGCCCACCCCTCATTCCCATCTCCTCCCAGGCAAGGGCTGACCCGTGGGGATTCAGCTCAGCCTGGTAGATTCAGTCGAGGCAGGTCCAGTCCCTTCAGCCAGGCTGAGCAAAGTGTCCCAGCATAGGCCCCAGGCTCCAAAAAGCCAGCTCATGCACTAAGGACAGGTCCTGGTCCCACTGCCTTGGGGCCTCCCAAACAGTTCAAGCTAAATGACTGTCTCACTTATCCAGAGGTTCTAATTCAGTTCCATGGGGGCTCCTCAGCCATTGGGTCATATTTCATGTGTTTCCACTAGTTTGGCTATTTGCCCCTATGGTTTTTCCAATCGTGGTCTCAACATCTCTCACTCATTCAATTCCTCCTCTCTCTCTCTGACTGGACTTCCAGAGCTCCACTGGTGCCTGGCCGTGGATCTCTGCATCCACTTCCATCAGTCATTGGATGAGAGTTCTACCATGACAGTTAAGATGTTTGGCCATTGGATCACCAGAGTAGGTCAGTTTGGGCTTTCTCTCAACCACTGCCAGTAGTCTATTATGGAGGTTTCTTTGTGGATTTCTGGGGACCTCTCTAGTACTTTGCTTCTTCCTATTCCCATGGGTTCTTCATTTATCATGGCCTCTCTTTCCTTGTTCTTCCTCTCTGTTCTTGATCCAGCTGGGATCTCCCTCCCCTAAGCTCTCTTTTCCCTGAACCCTGCCCTTCATTACCCCCCCATGTCCAGTTTGCTCATGTAGATCTCATCCATTTCTCTGTCATTGGGCAATCCCAGTGTCTTAGGGTCCTCTTTACTAGGTAGCCCCCTGGAGTTGTGAGTTGAAGGGTATCTAGGTTGTTTCCAGATTCTGGCTATTACAAACAATGCTGCTATGAACATAGCTGAGCATGTGCCCTTGTGGTATCATTGAGCAAGCATTCCTTGGGTATGCCCAAGAGTGGTATAACTGGGTCTTGGGGGAGACTGATTCATAGTTTTCTAAGGAAGCCCCATATTGATTTCCAAAGTGGCTGTACAAGCTTGCATTCCCACCAAAAGTGGAGGAGAGTTCCCCTTGCTCCACATCCTCTCCAACATAAGCTGTCTTCAGTGTTTTTGATCTTAGCCATTCTGACAGGTGTACGATGGTATCTAAGAGTTGTTTTGACTTGTGTTTTCCTGATGATTAGGGATGTTGAGCAATTCCTTAAATGTCTTTCAGCCATTTAACCTCCTCTGTTGAGAACTCTCTGTAAAAAACTAGAGGAAAAGACAAATAAAGCAGAAGAAAACAATAAATCAATTCCACTCTTAATATGTCATGGTGACTTACTGTGCCTATAATGTTTACCAGAATTTCAACTTGACTGTTGTAGTGGGTAGCCATTCCAGCTGTGACCTGCAAGTTCCAACCCCATTGAGGCTTCCATAATGGTCACACCTACAAGGCAGGACTGAGAGAGGACACTGAACACCTGGGATCCAGATGCGTGGGCTCTCTTGGTGCCTAGACCCTGAACGCTGGAGGTAGACTGAGCAGAGTTCTCCAGAGAACACTGCCAGACTGTGCCATACCTTTGCCAGACCCTACAACCTACTTATCCCTTCATTTGTAAGTTACCCCACAAAATAAACTTCCCCCTTAACTACATGGAGTGGCCTTAATAATTTCACCAATAGACTGCTACCTTTAGAACCAGAAATATTATTTCCAATTTCACTGCCTGAGCAGTGTCCTTTTACTTTGCAGTGTTCAAAGTTATGTAAAAGTTTTTCACCACGATTAATCCAGATCCTACATGATGTAGCACTTGCCTGCTTCTCAGACTCTCCCACAGGTGATGCTCTTCAGTCTTAATGACTTGGACTTGGTCCCCCAGCACCTGAAAGCTGCTTCTTCGTGTTCACTGTCATTCACTTAAAAGAAGCTTTACTAGGCCAGTACAGCCAACAAAAGTTACCAAATGTCCCCTGCTCTGTTAGTTTTTCTTGCTTGTGTTCCTTAAACTTATTGGAGTACTTAATGTCCCCAAAGAGTTAGTAACATTAAAAAAAAAAATCCCCATCAATGTGGTGGTATTGTGTTCCCTGAAATATTGTGCACTCTAATAAACTTATCTGGGCTCAGAGAACAGGACAGCCACAATATTAAACATAGAGGATGGGCAGTGGTAGCACACACCTTTAATCCTAGCATTCCAGAGGCAGAGATCTACCTGTATCTCTGTGTGTTCAAGGATACAAACAAGCGTGGTCACTCACACCTTTAATCCCAGAAAGTGAGCCTTTAATCCCAGGGAGTCAGGGATGTCAGAAAGCAGAAAGGTATATAAGGTGTGAAGATCAGAATCTAGAAGCTTTTAGCTGGTTAGGCTTTTGAGTAGCAGTTTAGCTGAGATTCATTTGGGATGAGGACTCAGAGGCTTCCAGTCTGAGGAAACAGGATCAGCTGAGGAACTGGCAAGGTGAGGTAGCTGTGGCTTGTTCTGCTTCTCTGATCTTCCAGCATTCACCCCAATAACTGGCCTCAGGTTTGATTTTATTAATAAGACCTGTTAAAATTCCTCTACAATTTATCTCCTCATATCTGAAACATTGTTTGCTTGTTTGTTTTCTGACATCCAGAGCATACCTGGCACATAGTATGTGATCAATAAATATTTGATAAAAGATTGAATTATCATTCCTAGCAACCCATATTAAAATGTTTCAACATATGTGAGATGTATAGATGATATATCTACCTATGCTATAAATAAAGTTTAGAAGGTAGATAGTACAAAACAAATCCTTTTTACTAACATAATTTTTTTATTGATTCTTTGGGAATTTCACATCATGCACACTAATCCCACTAATTTCTCATTCCCTCCATATTTGTCTTTCACAATTGTAGTGTGCCCCCCAAAGGAAAACTAAAAAATTTCTTATAAAAGTAAGACAAAAACTTAGCAAACAAACAAACCACATGGTTTACAATGTCACCCTATGGTAACATTGGCAATGTACATCAGTGCAGATGCCAGCTGTGGCAGGACCACAAACCCAGACATGGCCAGCAGCTGCAGCTTGAACCCAGATGTCACCATGGTCCTGGGAAGCAGCACAGGCCTCTTAGATCAGCATGGGACTAGTGGCAAAGAGATCCCTGGACTCCAACATGGCCACAGGTGGCAGCCCAGACCCTAGGCAGTCACACAGCCTTTGATAGGAAGAGGAACCATGGACTTCAACATAGACCCTAGCTTCAGGAGGGCCATGGACCCAGACATGGCCCAGGTCCACAGCCTAGGTTCTGGATATCAACAAGGCCCCAGTGTGGGCCACCCTGATCTGTAGGGCCCTTGCAACAACATGACCCTCAGGCACCAATGTGGCCTCAGGTGTTGGTCCAGACCCTGGGCAACTGTACTGTCTTCAGTGGTGACTGGAGCCACAGACATTGACAAAGATCTTGGCTGCAGTAGGGCCACTGTCTCATACATGCCCTTTGGTAGCAACTCAGGTCCAGATGACACCATGGCCATGGGCAGCAATGCAGGCCAGTCAAGTCAGTATGGCCAGGCAGTGGTCCATCTCTCAGACATACCCACAGGTAGCAGCTCAGACCTCAGGCATCAACATGGTTTTCAATGGTACCAGGAGCCATGGATATCAACACAGACTCTGACTGAGATATGGTTATGAACCCAGACATGGCTCTAGGCTACAGTTTGGGCCTGGATGTCACCATGGCCCTGGTGGCAGCACAGGGCATACAGATCTGTATGGCCCTGGCAACATGACCCTAGGGTACCAACATGGCCTCAAGTCTCTTCCCAGATACCAGGTGTTGCTGTGGGATGTTCTGTAAGACAAATGTATTGATATGATTGGTTGAAATAAATAAAGTGCTGATTGGCCAGTAGTCAAGCAGGAAGGATAGGGTAGGCAGGACAAGGAAGAGGAAAATTCTGGAAAGTGAAGGCTGGGGAGGGAGATACTGCCAGCTGCTGCCATGACAAGAAAGAGATAAGGTACTGGTAAGCCACGAGCTACATGGCAAAGTATAGATTAATAGAAATGGGCTAAATATAAGAGTAAGAGCTAGACAATGGTAGGCCTGAGCTAATGGCCAAGCAGTTTAAATAATATAAATGTCTGTGTGCTTTTTTACAAGTGGGTTGTTGGACTAACAACAGGGCTTGGTGGCACCTGGAGAGAAGCTCTCCAACTACAAGGTGTCTTCACAGCCTTCCATGGTAACAGGAGCCAAGGAAATGAACACAGTCTGTGGCTATGGCAGAGCCATGGACCCAGACATTGCCCCTAGGATCAGCCCTGACTGACGTCATCATGGCCACTATGCTGACAAGCAGGCCTCTCGTATCACCTTTGCCTCTTCAGATCTGCTTCTCTCTACAGGACATAAACCATTATCCCTCTCTCTTTCTTACCCTGCCATATATTTGCTCACCATTAACCAGGCAGGCCCTTGGTTTCTTCTCCCCATGTAGGGCAAATGGCTCTGGTCAGGCATGTGTATGTCCATCTCTGCCCACTCAGTCCTCATAGTTTTCTCCCAGTAGGCTCCTGGATTGTTCTCCCAACCTAGGGCAAATGGTTCTGGGTGGGCAAAAGAAATACAGAAGATCTTAGACTTGGTAAAACAAAAACAAAACAAAACAAACCACCACCACCAACAACAACAACAAAAAACCTGAACTTCGTGCAACAATGTGCATTGGTTGCTGCAACAAGGTGCATTGGTTGCATTTATGTCACAGCAGTTTGGCTCCTGTAGCAGACCTTGATTAAACGCACAACCAATGGGCAGATACAGCAATGATGCCCCTCAGCACTGGGGCTTTAGCCCTTCCTTCTCACTCTTCTCAAAGTGCTTTGGATTGGCATTCTACAGCTTCTAGGGAGAAACCCAGTGTTCCCAGCTGTGTACAACAATGCATCTTAGAGCTGGAGGATTTGCCTTTATCACTCTAAATAAATAGTAAGATAATAATGTGAATGGACTCTATGAGAATCCCTACTGCAGATCGCCAGTGGAGAATGGTGGCAGCTAACAGAGTCAGGCTTCAACTAAAATTTCCCAGGCTCTTATATAAGGCAAACATGAAATTGTTTGTCATTTTTATGAGCATGGAGATATATTTATCTTTTTTCTTCTGATTTTTTTTTGGTTTTGTGAACATTTTCCGTATATTTTGATCATGTTTTCGCTCCAACTCCTCCCAGATCCTCCTCACTCACTTTCATGTTCTTTTACTCATCTTCTCTTTTAAAAAAACAAAGAAAATTCACAAGAACAAAAATTTAAACAACCAGAGCAAAAAAAAAAATTTTTTTCTCCAGTGGAATGTCTCTGCTAGATCAAACACACTCCAGGCAGGCCCCATACCCAGGAATGGTTGGCGAACTCAAAATGCACTTCCTGGGTTGTTTTGTTTTGTTTTGTGTAGGGGGGCGCAATTTTTATAGTTTTAACTAGCAAGCTTCTCCCATGTCACTACTGAATTGTAGACAACTCTGCAAACTGTTTATAGCTTCCAGCAGAACATAGAATTTTAGAATGTGAAGGAAGTTTCCACTGTTTCTTGACCCAGATTTCTGGGACAAATTGGAGACATTTGTTCCCCTTTACTGTGGGACACCTCTCTGTGCAGGTTTTTCTTTTGGCATTTACCCCCCCCCTTTTTTTTTTATCATTTCTGTGAACAAATCCTGCAGTTTTCTGAGAATGCACTGTTAATTGCACCAGGAGGCCACAAAGATGGCCCTTCGTAGGAAGTGTGGCTGAGAATTCCATTGAGGGTTCTATAGAGCAGAGCCATTCACTTCTCCTCTGTGTGGAAATGCCAGAGCCCCACATGCTGCAGACCAGAATGAGGATCCAGCAGGCCTGCTTACTGGACCCAACAATCTTGTCATCAAGAGATCTTGAAATGGTGGCCATTTGTTGCCATCTTTCTCCAGTACAAGAAAAACCAACTCAGGGTTATTTATTAGTTTGCCATAGGGTGTTCCTGGGCATTCCAACACCATCACCACTTCAGTAAGTCAGTCAACTGTTGACTCTGTCAGTATTGAAAGCTTTACTTAAAGTGACTAGGTGGATACAGAACATAGGCTAAACGGCAAAGAAACCAGTATGTTCTCACAGGATCTTTAGTTTGGAGGACAGGAAAGGGTAGAGAAGAGTTACATAGTTAAATAATAATAACACATTAGTAGAACTGTTCAGAGTTTTGAAAGCTTGTCTACATAGTGCTGCTGAAAACCTTAAAAACATGGCACAAGCTACTACCCAGGTAAGAGCTGAACATTTTCTAATGGCCCAAGAAGTAAAGATTGATCTGAGTGAGGAATCAGGAAAAATGAAGCCGCTAAGGGACAAGTGTCTTCAGTCGGCTGCGCAGACACCACTGCCCCATCATCTAAAACCAGGAGAACAGTGTTGATTTTCGAAGGCAGATTCAGCTTTAACCATGTCCAGTGATTCTCAGACCTGCAGTAGTGAAACAAGGCTTCTGCTCCCAAGGTGAAGAGGGCATGATGTCCAGGTTAATTGTGATAAGGAAGATCAAGGTAGAATTTCATAGTCCAAATGACCAGGTGCTAGTTTTATTATGTAAGAGCCAAAGTTAACTTGTACGTCCCACTTGACCAAGGACAGATACTTTTTTGGAATTCTGGGGGCTGTGGCTTTTGGGAGTTAACAAGCCACATGTTTAATCCCCTAAACAAGTTTGTTTGCCCTCAAAGTGCTTGATTGGATGTGGGCAGGAGGTATGTCAGCAGGAAATACATCAGAAAATACAAATGCTTGCCCCAGATTGGACCTGATGGGAAATATGATGGGAAAAAAGCCTTGTGGTTTTGCCCTTTTAAGCCTCTGCAAAACAAACATGACTTGCGGCTATTTTCCAGGAACCCAGAAATTGTCTGGTCCAGAGTCCATCCTCCTGGACTCTGTATTTAATAAAGCTTGCCTCAAATTGGCTCAAAAATTAAGGAATTGGTCTTTCTCTTATGATTTTAAGGATTAACAATTACTCTCCAGGTACTTTGGGATGGTATTCTTAGAAATGTAGGTTTTTCTTCAGAAATGATATCATCTAATATTTAGTGTCTTAAGATTAAAGGCATCTTATGATCAATGAAATCTGGGCTGTTTGTGGCTCAGTAGGTAAGGTGCTTGCTGTTCAAGTGTGAGGACCTGAATTTGCATCCCTAGAACCCATATCTTCTGGGTGCTACTATGGCAATATGGAAGGCAGAGACAGGAGGATCCCTGGAAGCTCTGGGACCACTGGAGAATTCGGCAAAGAAAGAACAAAGAGACCCATTCTCAAACAAGGTAAAGATCAACCCCTAAAGGTGCCTGCTGATTTCCATATATGTGGTGGGATGTATACACACACACACACACACACACACACACACACACAGGTTTTTATTTTAAGGAATGATTAAAGAAATTAGAATGTTTATTTAATTCAAATAAAAGAATTTAATCTAGTCTCCTGCATTGCTCTGCACTGAAGGAACAGGCCTGTCCTGCCTTATGGACACACTTCTCCATTGCCCTTGAACTCTGGTTCCCATCTATTGCTGAGTAGAATGGTTGTAGCTGTGTGAGGAGCCCCTTTGGAGACTAGCCATGCTTTCCCTGGGCATATGATCAAGCCACCCAAAGCAAGGATAGTCCCCAGGGGCCAGGGCCTCTGCCTGTGCCCTGCTTTGATTTGCCCCTTACCTTCCCTGGCATCCAGGCCTTTTTCTTGTGTAGTCCATATTTTTCACATTGACTCCAACAACCAACCCTTTCCTTCAGCTACTTACTACATTGGAAAAGAATTAACATTTGATTTCCCAATCTAATCTCATCCTCAAAAGAAATGCAGCAGGTCTGAGATTAAATCACTGACTTTACAACAACACAGTAACAGAAAACAGTCTCAATTGACTATCCATTCAAAGAGCTTTTCTGGTGAAATGGAGGCTTGAGGCATTGTTAAACTCTTAGGAGATCTTAAACCCACACACTCAACTTCTTAGCTAGTCGCTCTCTGTGCAAGGGTAGAGTGGACTGTGCTGAATTTACGATGGTATGAGAAGAATTCTAATCTCTGGCATTCCTGAGGTAAGACAAATAAATTGATGACAATACATTCTCATGGAGGTGAAGGACATCCTTCTGTCATAAATAAGTCGTTGGTGTAATTCCTTCTATCAAAAGATAAAATTACACACATCTAATTACAAGAAAAAGGATTTTATTTGTGATTCTAGCCTTGGGCAACAACTCATCTTACAAAATGGAACAGGTTTCTAGTGAATGACATCTAGGAGCTCCTAGTGGCAGAAAAGGGCCTAAGGACAGAGAAAAGCCACACACTAGCCAAGTGACTCTTCTATAAGGCACAGGGGACTTCCTTTGCCACCGCCTTCAGTCGAAAGATTTCTGTGGCTCTCTTGATTTTAGAAAGCTAATCAGACTTGAAGTCTTGTTTCATTATGTGACACTACAAAGCAGCTCCAATTCTGGTTTAATTTGGTCTGCTGTGGTCCAGTGAGGGACAGCAATGCTAGGCTGAAGCATGATCACCACTTAACATTTTTTTTTTATATATACCATTCTTGTTCTGTGACCTGGTGGGTAGTAATTCAAATGCTATGTGACTAACATAGGATATGACAAGCATCCTACACACTGTACAACAGATAGTTCATACATTCATGAGCAAGTTATGTGCATGTGTATGTGTGTGCGTGTGCGTGTGCGTGCGCGTGCGTGCGTGCGTGCGTGCGTGCATGTGTGTGTGTGTGTGTGTGTGTGTGTGTGTGTGTTTTCACAATAGAAGCTGTAAGTGTACACTCCCTCTAAAATGTCATCACTGAGTCTGTGATGCCTTGAGTAGGGAATGGCCAGTCTGAGATTCCATAGTGGGCTTTCCTTGAGCAACTAACAGATTTTGAAAAATAGACTTGAAAGTCTATGGAATCCACTTTGAGAAATGCTATGCTATGATGTGTGGAGAGGCCCCAAAATAGCTTGACCACACAGCTGCCATGACAGGCTTAGAGACCCAGACACAGCTTCTGGCAGGCAACACCTGGACCCAGGGGAAGACCTGTATCTAAGGGGAAATACCTGACATTCCAAACATTCCCTGTACCCCTAGACAAATGTCAGTCAATCAGGGTCCTGTACCCTGCAAACCCCCTCACCCCAACCTCTGCTATGATAAGAACCCCACCCTGCCTGGGCTCTGGGCTCTCCGTTCTCACTGCTGCGTCAGACAAGCAGAGTGACCAACCTCTGAAGGTCATAAAGGCTCTTTGCTTTTCCATATGGGATTCAGTCTCTGTGGTGGTCTTTTTGGGGTTTCTGCGATCTGGGCATAACAGATGCACACCTTGGTTTGTCATAGTTAAATTTGTGTTCCTATTTTCCCCTTTAGACTCAGAGGTCCTTAAGCAAAAGACATCTGGACGATTTGTCTTTTCTTTCTTTTTTCTGTGTGATGTGTATGAGTGTGCATATGCTTGTTTGAATGTGTGTTCACATCTGTGTGGGGCTAGGTATGAGCATGTGTGCATGCATGTGGAAGTTTGCCTTTGGCCATCTTCCTTGATTATTTTCTAGTTTATTTATTATGGTAGGATCTTTCACTGAACCCAGAGCTCAGCAATTATGTCCAGTGCAGCTCTAGCCAGCTTGCTCTGTGTCCACTGCCTCTGCCTCCTAAATTATGGGATTACATATGACTGACTTTTACAGGGCTTCTGAGGATCTGAACTCCAGCTATCACATTTTCTTGATGAGTACTGTATCCATCCACTGAGCTCCCTTCCCAGATCTCCATTGTCTTTTTTACATACCTACAATGCAGCACAGTGCTGCTAAATTAATAAAGCAACCTGGGGAGCCAGACTCAGATTCTCTAGATTTATTGCTAAATGTCATTATTTTCTTCTAAGCAGAAGACCAACAAAACTATGATAAACAGAAAGCAAAGTAGCCAAGAGCATTTGGGTCTATTGCCAACATCCCCCTGGGAGGAAATATCAAATTAAGGACCTACTGTAGAGACATATAGCCACTCAATAAGAACAAAGGAGACTCTATGAAGAATATAGAGGGGACAAGTGAAAGATGCTATTCTAACCAGTAAGTACTTCATCACATCCCATGAATGAGGCACCCGTGCCCCAAAAGCAGAACCTCTAGATCACTCACGGACCACACCAAGGAAATGGTCTACATATTCCACAGTAACCTATAAACTATTTAATAGCCTGAAGCAGACAGTCCTGGCTTAGATGTGAGATGACACAGAGATCTAACTTATCATACAACTAGCACAACACCAATGACAAATTGTTGATAGTTCTTTGGTGAGAAAAAACAGATGCCAGGAATTTACAATTCTGTTCTTCAGTAGAGAATATTTGATTTTTTTCTTTCACATGGATCACTAATAAAAGGGAATTACATAAAGTTAATTCCACCACATGAAAATTTCTATTGTTTACCTCTAGAGGCATAGAAAAGAGATCCACACAACCCCTTACCCTTTAGAATCCTGCATAAATAGCTACTTCATATTAGATATTGAATTTTAAATATAATTATTCACTTAACAACCCCCTGGGACTATGTCTTTTACAAAGTGCCTTTAGGTAGAGACCATAGGACAGTTCTTTAAAAGGAGAAAACCCAACAAGATTTGAAACACAGGAAAATACAGCAGTCCCATCCCATTAGTCTCTTGCAGTGTTTTCTTCCATCACCAGACTCCTGAGTCAGGGGAGCCAGGAAGCTGAGCTTCTCCCTGCAGAGAAAATTGTGATACTCCGACCTTTCTCTTTTCATATTTAAACCCCTCTGCTCTATTCAAGAAAACAGACATTTCTTCCAACTAAATAATCATCTTCTTCATTACAGTATGCATTTAGCAAAGCCCCTGGGTGGATCTCAGTGAGCTCTTTGGAAAAGAAAAGGCATCATATAATTATTATTCTTTTGTTTTCATGAGACACCTTGCAGTTCATTTGCCTAATCCTTTACCTAAAAAGAAAACATGGTTACCTCTCCAAATCTCTTCTGGCTTTTGAACAGTAGAAAAGGGATAGTTGAGATGTGGGAAGCCAGGCTCCAAACCCAAACCTGGAGAGCTGAACACCCTAGGGGACTCACTCTATGCTGTGCCTTCCTGAGGTAGAAGCATGTGTATGGGTGTTGGGGGTTGCTCCTCCATCAAACTGGAGGTAAATCCTTCTGTCACTTTTGAAGAATTTACTGCCCAGGGTGCTAGACTCCATCATACAAACCTACCTTCTATTGATATGATAGCTTCTATTATAACAGTTTATGTCTACATAAGGTTTTTTCTTTAATTGGAGTTATGTCAGATGCACTTTACCTTTCACAACCTAAGCAGGGCAAAAGCATCAGGCATTTTGTCCTCAACTATCCACGATTCACATTTACAGAAGATTATGTGGAGACCCTTAAAAGATAAAATTAATTCTTGCTTCTCTAAAAGAAAGGCTCACTCAGCCACTGGACCACTGAATCTTTCCACAGCTAACACACATCCCTCCTCAGCCCCATCCCATCTCTACAGAATGGCAAGACACAGCAGCTGGCCCACACATTTTTCTACTGGAAAATTCAAAATCAGAGTCCAGGGTGTAATGCAAATAAAGACCTACACACATTTGAAGGAAAGCCATTTGACACTTTAAGAATTTTATCTCTTTGCAAGCTGCTTGCAGACATATTACATCCAGAGACAAACAAACTAATGCTTACGTAACTGACTGGAATTGCTGCTAATTGGCTTGAGATTTCAATGAACGAGTGCTGTCAGATAAGCTGAGGTAGTCAGAAGAGTCTGTATATGGAAGTATTACACAGAAATATAATTTATTGCTATGTAATGATGTTTATTTTTTTGAAAATTAGGTTAAAATTGAAGACGTCATTTCCCTCATCCTCAGTGAAAACAAATAGCTAATATTTAACTCGACTGTAGCATTCATGGGCCTTGGGGATAAATTTTCTTCATTTTATAAGTATACCACTGCTGACATTTTCCTGGGACAAATGGCCTGGAGGATCAGAGTATGTTAGAAAAGGTTAAAAGAGATTGTAGCACATGCAGGAAGGCTAATTTTCATGCATCAAGGTTCTTTGAGCTGAATTTGTGTAATGAGTGCACTGGAAATTGAAAGACGAGATTAAAGTGCTGTTTGTCGTGTACAGAGATTTCAGAAATGCTTATCAGCCCTCCGCAGCTGAGCACAGCCCAGATTCAAAACTGATCTGACAGAAAGGGAGGCTGACTGCAAATGTGGGCTCTCCATCCACGCTAATTACAAAGTGCGCATCAGACACAAGGCCCAGGATGAGAACAGCTGCAAAGGTCTTTATCTATATGAAGAGACTGTCCACCTACATAATAAGAATAATTACCAGTGAGAGAATTCTTAGAAAGAAATCACGTTTAATGACACATCATACAATTTCTTCTGGTTTCAAAAGTCTCTTTCACCATCCCCCAATAGGGTGTGGTTTTATCTTCTTCCTGGAACCAGGTGATATATCGGAGTAAGAAGAAAAGATCTATTCACATATGTATTTCTATTAATACAAGACCTGCTTGCTTTCAAATGGGAAAAGAGTGGACACCATGCAGAGCTCACATCTCCATTTCTAATGAACTAATAGGGAAAAAAATGAAAACTTTTGCCAGGAGCCAAGAATTGCTCCAGAGAGGTTACGCCCAAGGCCACTTTAATTGGAAAGTTGTCAGCACCGCCAGAACCGGGCTCTGTTGCTTCCTGCACTGCCTGAAAACTGCCAACATCAGCACCATGATCAGCTGCAATAGAGTTGAAAGGAGCTCTACAACCCAAAGCTTTCTCCTGCTTTGTGAAAACGAAGTGCCTCGCCATGGTCCTTGCCAAGTGCATCTACTGCCATAATGAAAGCATCCACAAATACCACTTCAGTTTCCTTCATCTCTCCTCTCCTTTCTTCATCTCTTCCTTCCCTTACCCTCTTCCCATTTTTCTGTTACTATAAACCTGCATGAGCCAACACATATTCACTCTAAAACAAATTTGAAATATTTTACTTTCAAAATAAAATGAGTAAGCACTTGTTTAATTATTTTTTTAGTTTCTGAAAATCCAGGTACATACTAAAGTATTGAAGTCTAATAAGAATATTGCAATATTTTTAAAAGAAAGCCCAAGAGGTTCAGTCTTCCAGGTAAAGGACAAAGAAATCAAGGTCCTTACAGATTTTGAAAATGAACTACTAAATGAATGTTATTTTTCTCCTCATTACTCTAAGCCCAATCTAATCAAATCCTTCAGGATTTCAGGCAGAAATTGCCTGTGTCTACTTAATCTCTGCTATCAAGCTTTAATAATATGAAACATAACATATACATGAAAGCATCATAGAACTGTGTGTATGATTTCCAGTAGCTACAAGACAAGCAGTCAGCCATTCAGGTCAGGAAGTGGGATGTGCTGGCGCTGAGAGGCCCCATCTGGCCTGTGGTCCACACAGTGTCCTACTTCCTTCCTCCTCCCGAGAGTCCACTCTTGGGATTTAATAATCATTTCTTCGCTTTTATAAGCATCTTCTGCACAGCTCAACACACTCTTTCATCTTACAGTCTAACCCAACCTCCTGGTTATATTTCCTCTGCAATTAATGGAATGAAAATGTCATTTCTTAGAATGGTCTTGTCCACGCCTCTCAATCTCTATCTTTTTATAAACCAGCTTGGGCTGCTATGTCAAAAGACCCATACATGAGGTGATTTAAAACCCCACTATAGGTGTGGAGGCTGGGAAGCTGCAACTAAGGTGTCAATGGATTTGGTGTCTGATGTGGGTTTTCCTTGCCTACCTTCCTAGTCTAAGAGCAAATGGCAGTGTTCCATTTCCCCATCCTTCTAGGGGTATAATGGCAGCATGAAGGGCTACACTCATATCCTACATAATATCATACACTAAACATATCCTAGTTATTCCCAAAGGGCCATCCTCCCAAGACTTGCACAGTAAGAGCTGAGACTTCAGTGGATGGATTTTGTAGGGATGTGAGCTCCCAGTTGACACAGTCCCTTTAACTTTTCCTCTTATCTAATTTGATAAACTCCTCAACATACACACAGTCATCCTCAGATATACTCTGCCATTTGTGCAGTTCCACAGAGGAAAACAATGACAAGAGTCCCAGAAACCTTGTTGGTAGCAGTGGCTGACATTGTCAGGACTGCTACTGTTTTAGCCAGACTTAGCAATAAATTAAAATAGTTAAAACAACAACAATAGCAAAAAAAAAAAAAAAAAAAAAAAAAAACCCAGAAAAAGGAGAATCAAAATGTGGGTGACCCTTTTCCCTCCAATGATGTTTTGATTCTTTTGCCTAATTTTCTTTCTGTACCATACGTAATATGAAGAATCCTTATAGTTACCGAAAAATAACTTCAGCAGCAAAAATGTTATGAGAAAAGTCAACTTACCAGGAGAGTGTTCCTGGGAATCTCTGAAAAGGCATTAAAGAAATCTTTTATTATTACTGTTATTATTATTATTATTATTATTATTATTTATTACCATTCTATTCTTCTCTCATATGTTACATCCCTACTATAGTTTCCCCTCCCTCCAGTTCTCCCAATCTTCCACACTTCCCCTCTCTTCCAGATCCACTTCTCTAGTTCCCTTGGGAAAAAAAAAAAGAGGAGACCTCCCAGGGATACCAACCAAACACGGCATAACAAGACGCAATAAGACTAGGCACAAACCCTCATATCAGAGCTGGATGAGGCAATCCATTGTGAGGAAAAGTGTCCCAAGCACGGGCAAGAGTCAAAGACACCCCCACTCCCACTGTTAGAGTCTTACAAGAACACCAAGCTACCCAACCATATCGTGCATGCAGAGGACATAGTTCTGACGCAGACAGTGTCCATGATTGTTGCATTCAGTCTCTGTGAGCCCTGCTTAGTTGATTCTGTAGGCCATGTTCTCCTGTTGTCCTTGACCCCTCTGGCTGCTACAATACTTCCTCCCCTTCTTCTGTGGTGTTTCCCTTGCTCTACCTATATTTGGCTGCTCTGCATCTGCTCCCCTCAGTTGTTGGATGACCCCTGTCTGATGACAATTGACTAGGCACCTGACTAGGAGTATAGCAGAATATCGTTAGGAATCATTCCATTGGCCTTTTATTTTTTTCTCTGCCAGTCATGTTTGGTTCGATCCTGAGTCACTGGGCTCTCCTGATTTTGGTTCCAGGTCATCCAGTATCAGTGTGGGCTCCCTCTTATGGCATGGGCCTCAAGTTGGACCAGTTATTAATTGTCCACTTCCACAAGTTCTGAGCCACCATTGCCCCAGCACATCTTACAGGCAGGACAGACTGTAGGTCAAAGATTTTATGGCTAAATTAAAGTTCTAGTCTCACTGCTGGAAGCCTCTTCTGGTTACAGAAGATGGCTGGTTCAGGCTTCATATCCTCCATTGCTAGGAGTCCTAGTTAGGGTGACTCCCATAGATTCTAGGGAGTTTCCATTGCACTAGATTTCTATGTTGCCTCTCAAATGCCACCTCCTGCCCAGTTCCAATCATCTCTCCCTCCATTCCCCAATCTGGATCCCTCCTATTTCCATCCCCACCTGCCCTCAATTCACCCACAATGACTATACCACCCCAAACATGGCCTAACTCATGTGATCTTAGAAGCTAAAGAAATCTTTTTGAAATCTTATTATTGATCATTTTATACATGTGTATAATGCATTTTCATCAAACCCTCCTCCATTCCCTCTCCTCTAACTTATCCTGTGTTCCTACTACAACTTTTCCCTCCCAACTTCTTATATTCTTATTTAAGCTCACTGTGTCCACTTAATTCTGCTAGTATATACATGTGTGGGACATTCCAGTGGAACTTGGACAGCTTAGCACTAGTCAAATCCCTGAAGAAAATGGATATTCTCTCTTCCCTAGCGGCCATTCGCCAGTAGCTCCTCAGCTGAGGTGAAACTCAGTGATCCCCTTGTTGATTCATGGTGGATTTTGACTGGCTTGATGCAGTGCAGAGTCATGTAGTCAGAAGATTTCCTGTGTCCTGGCCTGCTGGTGGTCGGGACAAATCTCTCCCACTTGAGTCCCCCAAGTAAACACAGCGAGACTTATATTAATTATAATAGCATGGCTGTGGCTCAATCCTTTTGCTAGCTAACGCTGTATCTTAAATTAGCCCATAACTAATAATCTATGTATTGCCACGTGTTCTGTGGCTTTACCTGCATCCTATTACATGTTGCCCTGTGGGCTGCTGGCTGGCAGTAACAGTCACTGTGAGTTCATATGTACATCTCTGTCCTGGCCATAAAATACTGTTTCAGATCAGTCTTCTACTATCAGTCCCTCTTAAAAATATCTCTACCTCCTCATTGGAAATGATCCTCTGTAGCCGGACACTTTTCTCTTTCCCACCCAGGTCCTGAAGCTGCTTTTAAAATAGTCACTCAGAGGCTTGTTATTAATTGAAAATTGTTTGGTCTATGACTCAGGTTTATTGTTAGCTAGCTCTTACATCTTAAATTAACTCATTTCTATTAATCTGTATTTTGCCATGTGGCCATAGCATTACCAATCTGCTGGCATCTTGTTCCTTGGATGGCTGGATGGCTTCTGCCCCACTCTGCCTTTCTTCTCTCTGTATTTCTCTTGGCTAATATGTCTTGCCATAGGCCAGAGCAGCTTCTTTATTAACCAATGGTAACAATACACATTCACAGCATACAGAAAGATCATCCCACAGCAATCCTAGAGTATTAGAATGAGATGTGATATATATATATAGTCCCTCTTAGGGTCAAGTACTTTTCAGTCTCCTTTTCTTAGCATATTCATTAATTGTGAATCTCTATAATTTCATCTACTGCAAAAGCATCTCCCTCTAAGGGTTAATAAACTAATCTATCAGTAGAACAAAAACTATTTAAAAAGCAGTTTAATACTATGCTCATGAAGCAGCATAAAAGTAGTGGGTCCTCCCCTAAGGCCTATGAACTCCTTAGCCATTGCTTCTCAGTCCAATTAAAAGGACCAGGCATGAATTTCATCATGTGGAGTGGGCCTTAAATCCAAGCAGAAAGAGATAGTTACTCACATAACATTTACACAACTACCCGAGTTACCCTATACTGGGAGATAATGGCCTCTGCCAGATACTATAGGCTATGTGGGGATATCTTGCCAGGCCAGTCCTTAATAAAGTTTACAACATTAATGGATAGGTTAGACTGTTGCAAGACCTTTCTCCTGTAGTAGTATTCATCCCATTTTCTAGCACTAGCAAAGCTGCCCCAAAGAGCTGAAGTTTCCAGGTCAGTACCAGCTTGATTTCTTCATGTCCCATGATTCTAGTAATGTTGTCAGCAACAGTGTCTTACCATCAACTTCTAGAGAGTAATGGCAATAGACTATAAAGTTTTTAGGGCTTAAAGGACTCCATTGACATTGAAAAGAGGTAACTCATTTGTGGAGCAGGGCTTTCTATTTGACAGGCTGTAGTGTCTGGAAGAGGTGTTACCCCATCCCCCGTATAAGGTAAATCCACTTAATCTCTTTTTATATAGTATATACATACATGCATATATATGATGTATATAATATATACATGTATTTTATGTACTTTTGGAAGCTTCTATAATAACAAGTGTCCGTATGTCTTTTTCAAAGGTCTTCATGTCAGTCATCCCTCCTCTTGTCTCCTCTGTGCTGCCCTTTGACTTCTGTCACTTCCTGTCTGACCCACTCTTCTCCTTTCTCACTTTACATCACCTATGTTCTATCCTATTCCTTTCCTAGAGACCCGCCCCTCATGCCTAGGCAGCTTTCTAGTTTTCTGACTTCTATGGGTACTAAAATTTAAACGCACATATCTAAAGATTCAAATCTAGGGTTCTCATGAAAGAGAAGATGTAGGGTTTGTATTTTTGGCTACCTCACTCTGAATGATCATCTCTAGCTCCATTCATTTATCTGCAAATTTCATATCATTTTCCTTTACAGATGAATAGAATTCTGTTGTGTGAAATGTTGTGCCACATTTTCATTATCCATTTATCAGGTGATGGAAATCAGAGCTGTTTCAATTTCCTGACTGTTGTGAATAGAGCAGCAATGAATATGGGTGAGTTCTTTCCCCTTGGAAATGCTTATAGAGAACTTCACAGAATAGCTCATCATTATTCATGAAACACACTGTGTTTTCCCTCAAGATGAAGTTCTCCCAATGAAAGACAATGAGGAAATTGATAGTGAAAGGGCTGTTTCAGTTGAGGTTGAGGAGCTGTGGAGGAGTTGGGCTGGAAGAGACGATCTTCCTATCCTCACATGCTGTTCACTCTTGTATCATGTGTACACATGGATGGCAGAGACCACAGTGTTATTTTCTGCAACCTGGGAAGGAAGCAGGACAAATTCTCATCGACAGAAGTTTGGACAAGAACACAGGGTATATATGGTGTTGGCAGAAGAAAAAGATCTTTCTCTGGAAAGCCTGCCAGAGGAAACTGGTAGCCCTGTTCCCTAGAGGAGAGGCAATTGTCTGTGCCTTTGTTCTCAAATGGACTCAGAGTCCCCTCTTGTAGCAGCAGGTGGAGTACTGTCCCCAATTCTAGACTATGATCCCAATGATTAGAACCACTGATTCCATGTTCCTTGCCTGCTTGCTCCATGACTGGCTCTTATAGAAGCCAATTGTCATCACCTAACACTCTGACATGCTGAGGTCAGGCAATGATGGTGCCCCTTTGTTATGTTATTATTCATCTAAGTATTGGCAAGTAGTAGAGGGCAAAGTTATGAAGTGTTTTCTGCTGGCGACAGCACAGGATTAGTAGTTTGCCCTGGGTGACATTGATGCACTCAACTAAATGGCTTCTATTTAGTCATGTAAGCAGATTTGATTAGAAGATCCTAAGATTTCTTTAAACCTCAACATCTAGTTATGATTTTGTATTAGATTTTTTATTTGTGTGTGTGTGTGTGTGTGTGTGTGTGTGTGTGTGTGTGTGTGTGTGTTACTGTGACTCTAAAACAGTGCCTCAAGCAGGCTAAGCAAGTGCTCTACATATGAGTTATATCCTTAGGTCAAGATTTTGTTTTCCGTGAGTTAGATATTGGATATTTATAGTGAGAGATGAAAATAAAAGAAATAATAGAGGTTAATTTTTAGAAGAAAGGAAATTTGGAGACTGATCAAATCAAATTGATTAGACAAAAAGTGAACACACTGAAAAAGCCTCTTATTTATCTCTCAGCACTTACATTTATATCATGTGCAGATTATTAAATGGTTTAAAATTTTTCAGCATTAAAAACAAATGCAAGGTTGGAATACATTTTTTCCACTATGTGGCAGGAACAACGCTAAGTGAGCCATAGTTACTGGAAGTGCCTCTTTATGACTTAGAATCACAACAACAGAAACAAGGTAGTTAATGACCTTGGAAGAAGTTCTCAGTGCACCTTCACTCCCACCCTAATGCCATTGGCTTTAGCTGGAAATGTGATTGGATGACATGTTCCCAGGCTACCCAGACTTGATGCATCAGAGGCCAAAGAGCTGAGACCTCAGAATTTCTAATCAGGTGAGTTAAGATACCTGAAGTTGCACCCTTTCCTCTTCTCATGGCGATGAGACTCTCCTCCAATTGTTTCGATGGTGCTTCCCAGGTATCAACTACTGTGTGCAATCACCTTCTTAAACACTCTGAGGGCAAATGAAAGGCTTGAAATTGGATTGTGTCAACAGAGGAGTGACAAAAGAAAAGTGAGAGGTGTCAAAAAGGCATCCATGACAAGGCCAGAAGACACTGCAAGGTGGGTAACCGTGCTTGCCGCCAACCCTGACAGCAGGATCTCTATGTGGAAAAATGATCTCCATGACAGAAACAGATCATATTAGCATGCTGCATCTGGCAGTAAGGAAAGGACTGATTGACCTATGAGTTCTCACTCTTTCTGTATTTGATTTTACTGGCAGATAACAGCCCTTTTTTTTGGTTTTATTTTTCTTTATTAAGAAATTTTCTACCCACTCCACATACTATCCACAGATCCCCTTTCCTCCTTCCTCCCACCCCCAGCCCTCTTTCCCAAGCCACTCCGCATCCCCACATCCCATAAGTTGAGGTCTCTCATGGGGAGTCAGCAGAACCCAGCACAATGAGCCTTGGCAGGTCCAAGCCCCTTCCCACTGCAAGGCATCACAGCACAGGCACCAGTGTCCAAAAGCCTGCCCATAGACCAGGGACAGATCCCGATCCCCCTGCCTGGGTGCCCCCCAAACAGTTCCAACCAAACAACTGTCTTCCATATCCAGACATGGGGGCTCCACAGGCACTGGTCCACAGTTCATGGGCTTCCACTAGTGTGGCCGGTCGTCTCTGCATATCCTCCCATCATTATCTTGACGTTTCTCGCCTGTAGTATCTCTCCTCTCTCTTATCAATTGGATTCCCAGAGCTCAGCCTGGCCATGGATCTCTGTATCTGCCTCTATCAGTTACTGGACAAAGGCTCTATAATGACAGCTAGGTTATTTGCTAGGCTGGTCACCAGAGTAGACTGGTCCAGGCACCCTCTGTACCACTGCCAGCAGACCAAAGTGGGGTCAACCTTGTGGATTCCTGAGAGCCTCCCCAGCACCCCGACTCTTCCTATTCCCATGATGTCCTCATCTATCATCGTATCTTCCTCCCTGCCCTCCCACTCTGTCCCTGTTCCAACTTGACCCTCCCATTTCCCTATGCTCTCATCCCCTACTCCTCGCCCTTTGCCACCACCACCCCTACACCCAGTCCACTCTTGTAGATGTCATCCATTTCTCCTTCACAGGGTCATTGATGTGTCCTTCCTAGGGCCTTTTCCCATTTGCTAGCCTCTCTGGAGTTGTGGGTTGCAGTCTGGCCATCCCTTCCCTCCCATTTAGTATCCACTTATGAATGAGTACATACTTTTTTTTGTCCTTCTGAGTCTGGGTTACCTCACTCAAGATGATATTTTCTAATTCCATCCATTTGCCCTCAAATTTCCTATCATTGTTTTTTACTGCTGAGTAGTGCTCCACTGTGTATATGGTTCCATATTTTCTTTATCCATTCTTCAGTTGAGGGGCATCTAGGTTGTTTCCAGGTTCTTGCTATTACAAATAATGCTGATATGAACATAGTTGAGCATGTGTCCTTGTGGTAAGATTGAGCATTCCTTGGGTATATACCCAAGAGTGGTATAACTGGGTCTTGAGGAAGACTTATTCCCAATTTTCTGAGAAACTGCCATACTGATTTCCAGAGTGGCTGTACAGGTTTGCATTCCCACCAACAGTGGAGGAGTGTTCCCCTTGCTCCACATCCTCTCCAACATAAGCTGTCTTCAGTGTTTTTGATCTTAGCCATTCTAACAGTTGTAAGTAGGTATCTCAGAGTTGATTTGATTTGCATTTCCCTGATGACTAAGGATAGATAACAGCCTTTTTAATTATTTATTTGTTTGTTTGGCATTTGTTTTTATTTGAGACAGGATCTCATATATCCCAGGCTAGTCCATAACTCACTATCTAGCCAAAGATTACTTTGAATTTTTTGATCCTCCTGCCTCCATCTTCAAGGTGCTGGAATTTATAGGGATAAACCACCAGCTTGGCTTATATGGTGCCAGAGATTGGGCCCAGAACATCCTGACGTCTAGACAATTATTGTATCAAGTGAGTTACATCCTCAGCCACAAACCATTACTTTATATGTACACAATTATAATAGAGAGATTGAGAATGTGCCATGACTTTTAAATCTCATATACAGGAATAAAAAAGAGAAACATATTACACAATATACTTACTCCCTGTGGTGATTTAAGTGAGAACAGCCTCTATAGGTTTATATGTTTGAATACTTGGTCTCCAGTTAGTGGAACAGTTTGGAAAGGATTAGGAGTTGTTGCCCAGTTGGATTGGGTGTTGCCTTGTTAGGGTAGGTGAGGCCTTGGATGATGTGTATCCCTAGGGAGGGGATTTGGGGTTTCATAAGACATGGTAGGCCTAGTCTTTCTCTCTCTCTGCCTACAGATCAGGATGTAAAGCTCTCAGCTAGTGTTCCAGGATCATGCCTGTCTGTTTCTATCCATGATGATCATGGACTAAGCCTCTAAAATTGTAAGCAACCCACAATAAAAAAAAAATTGAGTTGTCTTGGCCATTGTGTCTCTTCACAGCAATAGAACAGTAACTGAGACACAACCTAACTTCAATTGCTCTTCAGGGTTTGGATATTAAGTACTTTACAGTGTTTACTGAACAAATCAAGTTAGACCTTTTCTCTTTAGTTTTAAATGTTATATTATTGACTGCATGAGATTGAAACCAAAGAAGAGGTTTTAGTAGTTTTACCACATAATTACATTTGCAAACAGAGGTATGTATGAGCTCAAATTTTGAATCCAAACATCCTTCTTTTCCTTCACATTCTGCTTTTAGAATACAAGTCTGAGGGCAGTGGAGTTAATAGAGAGAATCTCTTTACTTAAGTAACTACAAATGTTTGCATCAGAAGTTTCAAAATTTATGACAATATAAAATGTTTATCCCAAGTGCATATTTTCTTTGCCTAGGACAATATACAATTGTATTATTATCCAAGTCCTCTCATATACTGTATTTTGTTCATGTGATCTTAGAAGCTAAGTGATTTCATTATTCAAAATCAGCAAAGAACTTTGATATAATCAATCAGTTATTCAGTTATAAGGAAAACTCCTCCCAAATATTTAACATTCTCTAATTAGTACATCGGATAGATAGACACTGTTTCCAAATCAGCTGCTGAATTAAAAATTTCAGTCTCCAGTCTCCACTTTCCACTTCCATAAATGCAGAATAAAATCTACACAGCATTTGCAAGAGAACAGCCAGGTATCTCACACTAGGTTAAAATTCAATAAATGATAGTCATTGTCTTTATCTGTTTATGCATTGTTTGAAAAAAGGCATCATTTGAGCAATAAACTATTCAATAAGTCCCGGATACTCTTAAGAATGCTGTCTGATCTAGATAGGAAGTCTTCACTGCTGGCCTATAGTTATCTGGTTCCCATCTAACAGGAGCAGATCTACAACTAAGTGAGCATGGGAAGGAGGGGGGCAGGGGTGGTCACTTAGCTGCAGACCAGCTCCTGCTAGGTTGTTGTTTCTTTATAGTTTAAGAAAAGCAACACTTTTAAGAACATAGTTACTGAAGGATTCCAGCAGTGAGAAATTCCCTCCCTAGATGGACTCTTTATAAAAGTAGTTGCTAGATATTGTTTGCACAGTGCAAATCAAAAGAAGCCAGGGGTAGAAGGGTCAAAGTTCATAGGTTAATGAGAGCATTGGACAACCTTCTGATGTGAGATAGAGAATGCCCTTTGCACCTCAGTTTCCCATCAACCTTTATATAAAAATGGGAAAACATTGGCTTAGGTGGCCAAGCAGTCTCAAAAGCAGGCAGTGGAGCAAAGAAAATCTTATCTTGGATTTTCCAAGGAGCTTCCATAACACTGTTAAAATTAATACACTTTCTTGGTGGGGCTAATTTAACGCATCATTGCTTCTAATTGTGTGCTTAACATACACCTCTTCGAACATTTAGCCTGGGATGTAAATAAATGTTAGCATTTACACATTCACACATCTAATTAATTTCTATGAGAAAATTCATCACAATATGATGCCATATGGACTTATCTTTATTAGCTGTTATGGAGCCCTTTAAAATGAAATGTTTCCTGAAATATTGCCTTTTGGACAGTGGTTATACAGCAGGCTAAAAAGGAATTGATAAAAGGATGTATAAAGACAAAATTCCTGAAAATTTTGCATCTATTTGTATTTAAACATCACTTGTTTTGATTATAGAAAAAGAAGCAACACAATATCTAGTTCATAGCAATCTTCCAGAAAAACACAGGTTTTCCTTCCATTCCAGTATCACAAATGGAGTTTGGTTTTTAGTCTTCCTTTGAATGGTTATTATGGTCCCCAGATTTTAAAATCTCGGTAGAAATGTTATCCCCCTTTTTCTCTTAGTTTTCCATGTTTCTTTAAACAATATCTTACTGGCTATTCCCTAAAAAATTAAGAATTGAAAGGAAACCTGGGCCTGGCTTACAATCTGAAGAATGCAGAATGTAGTATTTCCTTAGACCTAAGCTATACCATTCAGCTAAGACTGCTTCTCTGGGTAGAAGACTTCATTTGATGGGTTCATTTACATCATGGGCATGGATACAGGGCAGTGACAATAGTATGTTGAATGGCATGGCTTAGCTGGGAGGAAGGAAGATGCCCCCAAATTAGATGTTTCCTGAATGTGTTAGAAGTGGTTTCTTTAAGTGTTCAGTCCCAGATTCCATTTGGAGTTTTGTTTGTTTTTACTGAATGTAATTTATGCTGTAAGTCTTAAATTGTTTATTGTTATATTAATGAGTCATGGTAATCTTTTCCTAACAAACCATATTTTGTGCTGTACTTTGAATTTAGCAAAATTTCAAAATATTCCTTAGGCATCATATAAGTTTCACACGTTTTTAAAAAATTTACAGTAACACTTTTATTGTGTGTTATATTTTTACTAAGTTCAGTGTAAGGTTAAACACTGAGACGAAAGAACTAACCTCTCTTTCTGGCAAGTTCTATGTGTGAAGAAACATAACACACCTTTCACTAGAGAATGCCAGACAATATATGATATATAATACATATATAATCAACACTGACAGTGTATGACAATCCTGTTTGCTCCTGAGAAATTGAGATAATTTTCTTTGCTACTATATGAGGCTTCACATTCAGCACTACTCTAGCACAATATTGAACAAGTTACAGACCTCACATGTGAAAAAAAGCCACTGCTCCTAAATGGCTAATAAGTCCAGAAAGGGTTATCATATTGCACATGCCCAACCTGTGATTGGTTCTTAAAGGCTTTTGTTCATATGTCCACTCCTCAAATCTGAATGGTCCCACAAGTAATTCTTGAGGAAATAAGATTTGAGTAGATATGTGAAGGTGAAGGTGTAATAGGGTAACTAAGCAAGAGTGCTGTATGAGGAATTTTTTCAACAGAGGTTGGACCTGATCCTTGTAGAGACCACACAGTGTGAGTGAAAATGGTCTGCCCAGAGTTGCTCCCTAGATGCACAATGGTCTGGGCTGAAGGTTTCCAGATCAAAGTCTACCAGGAAGTCAGCTATGTGGAGTCTTACTGCCACTAAGTGTCTGCAGATCTTTCCATAGTGAGTATCAAAGGTTCTGGAAGGGCTTTAAAATGAAGGAAATGATTTTAGAGTTATGATTCTTTGGGTCACAGTCTTAATCTGTCTGGCCAGTACAACAAAATGACATAGGCTAGGGACCATACAAACAGCATTTATTTCTCATTATGGAGGCCAAGTGCCAGCCAGGTTCCATTCTGGGGAGGCCTGATGTCCTCCTGTTCCATAGATAGCATCTTCTTGTGTTCTTTCATGGTGGACAAGGCATGGTAGCTTCACACCTATGATTTAATCACTTCTCAAAGGTTCTTCATAGTGGCATCACATTTGGAATGTGATTTCAACACACAAATGTCAGGGAACACATACATTCAGAACCAGAAAGAGAGGGGCACAAAACTATAAAAGCACAGTGTCCTTTTTACTTCATTTTTCTTTATTAAGAAATTTTCTACTCATTCCACATGCTATCCACAGGCCCCCCTCCTTCCTCACACCCACCAACCCTCCTTCCCAAGCCACCCCACATCCCCACATCCCCCAAATTGAGGTCTCCCATGGGGAGTGGACAGAGCCCAGTACACTGAGGCTAGGCAGGTCCAAACCCCTTCCCACTGCACCAAGGCTGTGCAAGGTGTCACACACCACAGGCACTGGATTCCAGAAGCCTGCTCATAGATCAGGGACAGATCCTGGTCCCCCTGCCTGGGTGCTCCCCCCAAACAGTTTGAGCCAAACAACCATCTTCCATATCCAGAGGGCCTAGTCCATTCCCATGGGGGCTCCACAGCCACTGGTCCACAGTTCATGGGCTTCCACTAGTGTGACCGGTCATCTCTGCACATCCTCCCATCATGATCTTGATGTCCCTCGCCTGCAGTATCTCTCCTCTCTCTTATCAATTGGATTCCAGGAGCTCAGCCTGGTGCCTAGCCATGGATCTCTGTATATGCCTCCATCAGTCACTGGACAAAGGCTCTATGATGACAGCTAGGTTATTTGCTAGGCTGGACATCAGAATAGACCAGTCCAGGCACCCACTGGACCACTGCCAGCAGACCAAAGTGGGGTCAACTTTGTGGATTCCTGAGAGCCTCCCCAGCACCCCGACTCTTCCTATTCCCATGATGTCCTCATCTATCATGGTATCTTCCTCCATGCCCTCCCACTCTGTCCCTGTTCCAGCTTGACCCTCC
Source organism: Onychomys torridus (assembly GCF_903995425.1). Classification (NCBI taxonomy): domain Eukaryota; kingdom Metazoa; phylum Chordata; class Mammalia; order Rodentia; family Cricetidae; genus Onychomys; species Onychomys torridus. The sequence goes on along the minus strand of NC_050446.1, from coordinate 28,352,863 downwards.
CATTTCCCTATGTTCTCATCCCCTACTCCTCACCCTCTGCCACCTCCCACCCAGTGAACTCATGTAGATCACATCTACTTCTCCTTCACAGGATCATCCATGTGTCCCTCCTAGGGTCTTTTCCTGTTAGCCTTTCTGGAGTTGTGGGTTGCAGTCTGGGCATCCCTTCCCTCACATTTAGTATCCACTTATGAATGAGTACATACTATTTTTGTCCTTCTGAGTCTGGGTTACCTCACTCAAGATGATATTTTCTAGTTCCATCCATTTGCCTGCAAATTTCATGATATCATTGTTTTTTTTACTGCTGAGTAGTACTCCATTGTGTACATGTGCCACATTTTCTTTTTCCATTCTTCAGTTGAGGGGCATCTAGGTTGTTTCCAGGTTCTTGCTATTACAAATAATGCTGATATGAACATAGTTGAGCATGTGTCCTTGTGGTAAGATTGAGCATTCCTTGGGTATATGCCCGAGAGTGGTGTAACTGGGTCTTGAGGAAGACTTATTCCCAATTTTCTGAGAAACTGCCATACTGATTTCCAGAGTGGCTGTACAGGTTTGCATTCCCACCAACAGTGGAGGAGTGTTCCCCTTGCTCCACATCCTCTCCAACATAAGCTGTCTTCAGTGTTTTTGATCTTAGCCATTCTGACACCCAGCTTAGAAAAAGTCATTTCCTCTAAGAGGGTAGCCCCTGGTAAGTAGACAACTTTCCAGAGAAATCTACATAGCCCAGGATATTTGGGTGTCACATACTGAGTTAGAACTAAAAAAGAAGGCACAAAGTTGGGTGGAAAGGAAGAGGGGATGAGATGGGTTATTGAATGTGATCAAAACATGTTGTTCAAAACACTCGAAGAACCAACTTAAACGGGAAGGAAGGAGTATTTTATTTATTTATTTATTTATTTATTTATTTACTTACTTACTTACTTACTTACTTATTTACTTTTTTATTTATTTTAATTTGACCTCTTTAGAATGGGTTCAACTACCAACTCATATTATTTTGGAAGACTGAACAACTTTTTCAGTGACAAGAATCATGTTTAGATTAAGTAGACATCTATTAAACAATTGAGCAGGAAGGAGTTGGTTTATGTTGCTTGATTTAATGTCAAAACCAGACTGTCTTCAACAAATGTAGAGTTAATGCTTTGTAAGTTTTTATTTCCCAAACATTTAATTTTTCAATATTTTCAGTCATATATTTCCTCTTGTTAATTTAGAAGAGCCCAATATACATAATAGATATTTTAGCAATTGTACTAAGTGAACTGTATCTTTTTAAAACCTTGGCTATAAACATTCCATTTAATATGTACCTAATGCTTTTAAAAGTAAGTTAGTACTTTTTACTAAACTAATAGCTGTAATGGTTTTCAAAAGATGTTTGTTGCTCCTCGTAAGCAATTTGGCAAGGCTATGTCACTGGAAGGAAAAATGTATTCAAGGCACATCAGGCATTTGAAGAATAAATAAAAAGTTTGAGCTTCCAGGAGAGATCTGATCAAAACCTGAAGTTTGTACAGCATCCTGATGATATTTGTACAGTAGATGTTGCCTCATTGTTGGGAGCATCACTTGGACGGGGATTTCAAGGTTGCCAGTAGAAGCACATCACTGACAGGTAGTGAAGAGTCTTAGGCCTCACCATGACACCATGAATCAGCGTCTCTGAGGTCGAGCCCAGCACAGTAGACCTCAGTAAGCTTCCAAGTAAGAGGATCAGCTAAAAAATTGTCTGTTAGAAGCAATAACACTAATCATTCAAGACCCATGTTCTTAGTCAGCTTTTTAAGTGTTATAAAAGCTAGTGAAGAAAATGACAGCTTAGAACAATGCCCTTCTTCTTTTCTAATGGAACTCTTCCCTGAATGGCCAAGATGCCCCAAAGAAACATTGCTGGCCCCTGCTGCAGAAATGGACCCTGATTAGGCTAACCCTATTATGTTAGTCCTGACCCCCTTATCAGAGACTAGTCTAGGGCAACTGAAAATAGGAGCAATTTTAAACAATGGAACATAAGAAGATTGCTTAATATTTCTAGCAAGGAATTGAATTCATTGGACCCAGTCAAAGGTATTCTTCTGTCCCACTGTGAGTAAACACAGATGCTTTTCCCATAACCACTGGGGAGCATCAGGAGCATGAAGCTAAGATGAAGTCACCATCTCATGTGCAGAATGGAACCCCAAAAAACATCTGAGTTCTGGTGACATCCTGGCTAGTAGATCAGTTGTCATCAGTCAACCCATGTCTGACTGTTCTTTAGAACTTTTCTCTGCTTATGGTGCTTTAAGTCAGTCAGAGATAGGAGTTGTAACCCACAGCATCTTAACAGAGTGCATTTCCTACCAAAGCATGGGGCTCCCTAAGGCAATGGACTTAATTTCTTGAGGGCCTAGTTGAATGCCTGGGAGATAGTAACTAACTCATAGATTATTGTTGAATGAATGAAATAGTTAAATATAATTATATTATACAAAGGTATTTCATTTACCATAGTAATCAAAGGGCTAAAAAAGAAATGAAAGAATGTTAAACTACTTTCCTGCAAGTCGGTGACTTTTGCACTTTCCCAAGTATGCTATGAAGGGCATAGGGAAGAGATGACTTATCTGAGATTGAAAGGAAATTCTCTTCTATTTTGCATTTACTATGTGATAACTTCAACATAAAAGAGTCACTATTGTTACTAAACCTCGAGTTTACAAACAATATAGAACACATAGCATGGAGTCTATTGCGTTGTCATTTCCACTGCTCATCTTCATGTTGTCTTTCTTGTCCTCGCAGGGCTTCCTCACTGCTCACAAGTTAGGAGCTGGAAGTGATCAGAAAAGAGTTCAGCCCAGCATCCTGTCCTTGTCTTGTTGGTTTCAAGGCTCACTTTCCCCCTTTGGTCTTGTTTATAAAGCCTCCACATAATGATTTTTCCCCCAAGTGTCCTTGAGTATTTCCAAGATGTGAGCAGACAGAAGCAAAGGATCGAAAGCTTTCCCAGCCTAGGTACCTGGAGCTCACAGTCTAGGGCAGTAACTTACTATTTTCTGGAATGCTCTTTTGTCCTTCTGTACTCCTGGAACGGTAAGTTTCCCCCACTTTGCTCAGAATCGGGCACAATTCTTCCTGAATTAAAATGGCAGCTCGTTTTCCAGCTACAAAGGCTAATCTTATTAGCCCATGTCTCAAAACCACTAAGCAATGAAGTTATTCCTTAAACATTTTAGCATAGTAAGCAGTTGGATTTTTATTTTTGTTTTGTTGTTTGTTTTTAACTATACTAATCAATAAATAAAGTTTGCTGTCACTTCCTGGTGATGGTGGTAGCTGACAGTTTATTGGGATGGTTGTTGGTATCATGAGCTCTTTTCTTATTTAGATCTGCTATTACTGGCCTTCCATTCGGGCCACCTTAAAGCATTTTCTTCAAGTTGTATTTCAGCAATTTAAACTCAAGTGCATTAGAGTGTGAATATCTGCAAGTTTATGTGGGCAATCTATGTACAGAACACGTGACAGGGTGTGTTCATTTTCACAGGCTAGCCTGTTCCTGTAGAACTTCTGACATCTGCAGTCTGAAAGAAGAGCTAACATAGGAAGTTGGCTGTGACATTCACTTGACCCTACTGAATAGCAGTGGGATATCCTTTGGGACCACTATTATCTCTGTAAAAAAAATAAAAAAAAAGACTCAATTACAATAATGGCAGGATTGAGGTGTGTGTGTGTGTGTGTGTGTGTGTGTGTGTGTGTGTGTGTGTGTGTATGCTATGATTAAGTGAAAGGGCAGCTTAGATTTATAAGAGCTATTACTTTGGTTGTTAAGCACCTGAAAACACGGCTCTGCCTGTTGCAGACACAACTGTCCCAAGAGCAAGTGAGAATTTTTGATTGTTCATAGGTTGGTCTGGGGGTCAGTCAAGACTCCCTGCTCTGTATCCCTGGTGTCTCAAGTTGTTTACTTACCGTGAATGTGTTGAGTTACACATGGGCTAGCCTAAGGGGACATCTCACCCTGACCTATCCCTGTTCCACAGTACCTATGTTATACAACAACCCCACTGTTACTCTGTGCATCACAATTAAAGATGGAGAGAACAAAGCCCCCCAAATATCCAATAAACCCAATGGCTTTTACCACACAAGAGTATGGTGGGCTTGTTAGCCATAAGCCAATTAAGGCAATTAGTGCTATTTAATACAAAATGTTCTCCAATACACACACTGGCAGGAATATTGAAAAATACAAGCATGGAGAATGCTGATTTATTTTCCCATTGCCTGAGCCAGCTGCTGAGTGCCAAGCAGCACTGTATGTGCTCCCGGCATAACTTTATTAATAATCTTGGCAAACAAAGAATCCTTCAACAAATAGCAGTAGCCTTTTGATTATATTGTGTCACAGATAATAATTGCTTCAAATTGAATGTACTGGAATCTCATGCATAATGAAAAAAAAGTGCTATCCTATAACAGCTTGATTATGAAAGCATGGGCTATGCTGGAAAGCGACCAAGAATCCCCCAAATTGGACATTTTAATTGTTTTACTTCAGTTGCTGATCCAGACCAAATTCATTAAAAATATTTTTACATCCCCAAATCTCCATAAAACATAGAATTTTCCAAGCCTACTGTCAATAATTCATTTAGACTTAATGAATGTGAAAGATGTTTTTCTAATATATATAAAAATATGACATTATTGTTGTTGTTGGAATGATGTTTAATTCAGTAAAATTCCAGTACACAGAAAAAATTTAAATTGGCAGTGGTAAGTTTGGAAAGGGGGATTTGACATACATTTTATATTAACAATGGGATTTGATCATAAATGCTACATCATTTTAGGTAGATATTCTATATCTACTTCCATTTAAAAATGATTGAGCTTTATAATGAAGTTATGGAAGTATACTTGTAATTATTCATATTAAACACAGCAGTTTGATTCAAACTTATTCAGGAATCAGTATAATTTAGACAGTGAAATGAATAGTTTTAAAACGTGTAGACAACAGATGAAATTCTGAATGAATGTGTTTGTTTCACATGAGCACAGCCATGTTAAGGACCCCAATGCCTCAGACCTATGGGAATAGCAAAGCCTTCCCCATCATGCTCAGGAAAATGGCAGAGCCTCCCTCAGCCAGCCTGTGGATATTGACAGTGTGTGCAGTGCAAAAGATGGACCACAGCTTCCTCTCCCTGGGTGTTTACAGCCAGAGATTGCTTTGTACAAAGATCTCTTGTTGAGATTAGCTAAATCTGCCTCCTGCTTTAATAGTATGCAATAAGCCTGTGTCCTCTAAAAATAAGCACGCTGAGTTCTAGTCTCCTCTACACTGTAGGGCATAGGTCCTATGTCTCCCTGCTTCTCTGTATGTGTATCTGTGTGTCTATCCTTTCTTCATTCCCTTGAACCTCCGTCAGGGTGTCTCCAAAAGCTGTGTAGATCAAGGCACAAATTGTTTCCAATTTAATCTTGTCATCCAGACCATCTCACCATATCTTGGGCATGAGAAGTATAGAAAAACATTGTTGCATGAAACAGATTCAACCTGTTTGGCATCAGAGCTTCAACCCCAGTGATGGGAGGCAGTAGTTTTTTCCTTAGCTTCCTTGCTCATGAGTCTTTCTTTTTCAGGAGTGATGTTTAAGGACTGTGAGTTCCAATGACCCCATATAGGACTGAACATAACCACACTAGGAATTCCTACAGGTCCATATTCCTCAGGACTCTAGGCCATGTGGCATCTTTTCAATGCGCCCATGACACCAAGAGGTAACAGTAAACAGCCCTCAGGGCTCACCACAGAGAACTGCTCTGCTGACTCTTCAAACATGTTCATTCTGAGGTTCCCACATCACAAAGGACTTGACAGCAAAGAGATGCCAGCTGGGACTGTTTGAATTCTGTGAGGACCGAACACTTTTGCCTGGTTTTTCTTTCTTGTCTCTTTTTATTATTAAATTTATTATTAAATATTATTATTATTAAGTATTTATTTTACATACCAACCACAGTTTCTGCTCCCTCCTCTCTTCCCATTCCCTCCCCTACTTCCTATCTACCTTGCCCTCCCCAACTCCTCAGAAAGGGGCAGGCCTCCCATTGGAGTCAACAAAACATAGCATATCAAGTTGAAGTAGGACTAAGCTCCTTCCCGCTGCATTAAGGCTGAAGGAGATATCCCACCATAGGGAATAGCTTTGAAAAAGCCAGCTCAATTCCTTAAACGTCTTTTGGCCATTTGAGATTCTTCTGTTGAGAATCCTCTGTTTAGCTCTGTAGCCCATTTTTCAAATTGAATTGTTTGGTATTTCGCTGCTTAGTTTCTTCAGTTCTTTATATATTTTGGAGATCAGCCCTCTGTCATATGTGGGGCTAATGAAGATCTTTTCCCATTCTGTAGAATGTCATTTTGTCTTATTTATCATGTCCTTTGCCTTATAGAAGCTTCTCAGTTTCAGGGGGTCCCATTTATTAATTATTGCTCTCAGTGTCTGTGCTACTGGTGTTATATTTAGGAAGTGGTCTCCTGTGCCAATGCTTTCTAGGCTACTTCCTACATTCTCCTCTATCAAGTTTAGTGTATCTGGATTTATGTTGCAGTCTTTGATCCACTTGGATTTGTGTTTTGTGCATTGTGATAGATATGGATCTATTTACAATCTTCTACATATTAACATCCAGTTTGCCAGCACCATTTGTTGAAGATGCTTTCTTCTTTCCATTGTACAGTTTTGGCCTCTTCCTCAAAAATCAGGTCTTCATAGGTGTGTGGATTAATGTCAGGATTTTCAATTCCATTGGTCCACATGTTGGTTTTTATGCCAATACCAAGTTTTTATTACTATAGCTCTATACTAGAGCTTGAAGTCAGGGATGGTGATGCCTCCAGAAATTGCTTTATTGTAAAGGATTGTTTCAGATATCCTAGGTTTTCTGTTTTTCCATATGAAGTTGAGTATGGAATTTCTCAACATCATTAGTCATCAGGGAAATACAAATCAAAATGACTCTGAGATACCATCTTACTTCTGTCAGAATGGCTAAGATCAAAAAAGCTGATGACAGTTTATGTTGGAGATGATGTAGAGCAGAGGGAACACTCCTCCTACATTGTTGTTGGGAGTGCAAATCAATCTACTTCAAGACCCAGCTGTATCACTCTTGGGCATATATCCAAGGGATGCTCAAGCATACCACAAGGACACTTGCTCCACTCTGTTCGTAGCAGCATTATTTGTAATAGCCAGAACCTGGAAGCAACCTAGATGCCCCTCAACCAAAGAACGGATAAATAAAATGTGTTACAGATACTCAATGGAGTATTACTCAGCTGGAAAAAAACAATGACATCATGAAATTTGCAGGCAAATGGATAGAACTAGAAAATATCATCCTGACTGAGGTAACCCAGACTCAGAAAGACAAACATGGAATGTACTCACTCATAAGTTGATACTAGATGTAAAGCAAAGGATAATCAGACTACAACCCACAGCTCCAGAGAAGATAGAAAACAAGGAGGACCCTAAGAGGAATGTATGGATCATCTTGGGAAGGGGAAACAGAGGGGATCCCAATGAGTAAACTGGGGATGGGAAGGGCAATAGAGGGGAAGGAATGGAGGATGAGAACATGAGGGAATGAGATGGTCAAACTAGGAGAGGGATGGAGTGAGAGAACAATGAAACAGATATCTTGGTAGAGGGAGACATAATGTGCTAAGGGAGAAACCTGGTGCTAGGGAAATTCCCAGGAATCTATAAAGACCACCCCAGATTAGACTACTAGAAACAGTAATGAGGGTGCCTGAGCTGGCCTACCCTGGTAATCATAGAGCCTTCATCCAGTAGCTGATGGAAGCAAATGCAGATACACAGATATCCACAACCATGCACCATGCCAAGCTGCAGGAGTCCAGCCAAAGAAAGGGAAAAGGGATTTTATGAACACATGGGGGTCAAGATCATGATGGGGAAATCTACAGAGACAACTGAGCCAAGCTCATAGAAATTCACAAACTTTAGACTGACAGCACAGAACCTGTGTGGGACCAGACTAGACCCTCTGCATACAGGAGACAGTTGTGTGGCTGGGTCTGTTTGAGGGGTGCCTGACAGTGGGATTGGGATCTCTCCCTGGTGCATGAGCGGGCTTTCTGGATCCCATTGCCTATGATCAGACACCTTTCTCACCCCTGATAAAGCAAGGAGGGGCTTGGTCCTGTCTCAATTTCATGTACCAGGCTTAGCTGTTACCCCATGGGAGAACTTACCCTGTTGGAGGAGGGGATGAGGGGGGAAAGTTGGGAAGGGTAGCAGGAGGAGGCATGAGAGGCCGATCTGTGGTTAGTATGTAAAATGAATAAAAAAATAACTTTATAACCACCACCCCCCAAGAAAAACCCAGCTCAAAAGCCAGGGACAGATACTAGTCCCACTGCTAGGGGCCCCACAAACAGACAACGCTACACAACTGTCACCCATAGAGGGCCTAGGTAGGTCCCATGCAGGCTTCCTAGTTGTCAGTCTAGTGTCCATGAGCTCCCATGAATTCAGGTCAGCTGTCTCCGTGGGTTTCCCCATCATGATCTTGATCCCCCTTGCTTATATAATCCCTCCTCCTTCTCTTCAACTTAACTCCCTGAGCTTGTCCTAGTGTTTGGCTGTGGATCTCTGCATCTTCACCAATCTGATTACAAGAGAAGGTCAGTTCAGGCACCCTCTCCACTATTGCTAAAAGTCTTAGTCATCAGGGCAATGCAAATCAAAACAACCCTGAGATTGTTGCACCTGTCAGAATGGCTAATATTAAAAGCACTGGTGACAGTTTATGTTGGAGAAGATGTGGAACAAAGAGAACACTCCTCCACTGCTGGTGGGAGTTCAAACTTGTACAGCTACTCCGGAAATCAGTGTGGCAATTTCTCAGAAAATTGGGAATTAATCTACCTTAATACCTAGTGATACCACTTTTGGACATATACCCAAAGGCTTAATCATACCACAAGGATACTTGCTCAACTATGTTTATAGCAGCATTATTCAGAAGAGCCAGAACTCGCCCAATTTTCTTAATAAATATTGCATTTAACAAACATCTCTAATTTTGAACTTTCCATATATGTGATAGATCAACACACATCCTTGATTCCTAAGGGGATTAACTTTTCCTGAGGCATTAGATGTACATCCTCTCAGCATCCTGTTCTTTGCTATCTCCTCAAGTAACACACCCATCACCAGCCCATCCTAATTAAAAGTAAAATAATCATAATTTTGTCCTTGGAATCCTTGTGCTGATGCAATCTTTCTTGGAAGTACAAATAAGACAGGCCTGTCCAGGAAATGAGAGTAAAGTTCTAGAGTCACATCATTGCAACATTAACTCAGTGACACATAAGTAAAAGGTAAGAATTTCTTGGTCTTATCCTGAGGTCCAGCCTACCTCAAGGCATTCTCAAATGACTAACATTACTCATGTAAGTCTTCAGCACTGATAATCACATCAAGCCTGGCGCTCTTTTGATTTTTCACCCAGGCTTACCTCCTCTGCTCAGTTAAACTACAAACTCCCTCATGGCAGAACCCTGGCATTCACCACTGTGTTTGTGTTCTGCACTGACACAAAAATGCCTCCCCAGAGTAAGCAGTTCACCAGAAGTACAGGAGACAGTTCTCATCTGTTGACGCTGTCTGCTCTCCATCACACCTCCACTTTGTATAGCAACCAGAGCACCCTGTAGAAGTCAGAGGACCAACAGGAGTCAGGACGCAGGGACCTCAACTCACTAGGACACCATGGCAACTGTTTCCCTGTGTCTCTCTCTGTTTCCTAATGTGTTAAGTGGAAAGAGAACATCAGTTAATTGAGAGGACTTAAGGAGGTTTCATTTGCAAGACATTTTGTAGACAATAACGGCTACTGCTTTCCATGTAACATTTTGGATATCTTATGATACCTGGTTTATGTCATTAACCCAGACATTCTTTGGTTTTGGGGGTTTTTTGTTGTTGTTGTTTTTTGTATTTTCTTTTTAATTTTTTGTTTGTTTGTTTTGGTTCATTTTTGTTTTGTTTTGTTTTTGAGACAGGGTTTTTCTGGGTAGCCGTGGCTGTCCTGGAACTCTCTCTGTAGACGAAACCGGCCTAAAACTCACAGAGCTCTGGGATTAGAGGTGTGCACCACGACACCTGGCTCAGACATCCTTATTTGTCAATGGAGGGATCATTCCTTCTTCCTCATTCTTCCTGTCCCTCTCCCCCAGCTATGCGCAGCTCTGACTTCCTCCCATTCCATAAAGACAGTTTTCTCATCAGTGATGGATTCCAACACTGCTTTTATAAACACAGCTTTTCAAATGTGAATGTGGCACCCCTGGACATCTTGTCAGAGCCTCCAGATCCTAAACCCTAAATCCACAGTCCTGGAAAAGCGAGCCAAGCAAACCTCTCAGTTTCTCTCAAACAGGAAATGCTGCTCTTACCATTCGACAAACCACACTCAGAGGAGCAGAGAGAAGGCAATCAAAGCAGCCAAAACTGGTCACACAGAGCACAAGCAAGAGAAAAAACAAACAGGAGAACAAAGCAAAACCTCAGACCCCAGCGAAGCTTGCAACACCACACGTGTGCTGTGGGAAGAGAGAATGTATGTGGTTAGGTGTGTATTTGAAGTGCTCAACACTTTCTTTGCTTAAATATCAAGTTCAGGTTCTCATTCTTTGTCCTATCCCGTACTCACCCCTTGGAAGAGGTCTCCCCCCATTTTAACTGCCACACCACACCCTTCTTTCCTCAGATCGTAGAAAGTGTTCACAGACAACCGGAAAAGCAAGCCAAATGAAGAATAACGCATTTGCAAAGATTTTGATGTCCATTTCCAAGATGCAATGTCCACTCTGTGCAGGCATGGCCGCCATGCCAACAGTGCTATAGTGACTCCAGGGTTTCCCTAGGCCGGCTCTGTGGCCAAAGGGTCTTGTCTCTATTGGCCCTGGCTCTGGATTGGTTTTTATCTCAACTGCAAAAATAAGGTTTACAACAGATTGTACCTTAAAATGACTATGAGAATAACTGGATTAACTTAAGTAAAGGCTTAGAACAGGATATTGTAGATAGGAGGCACCATATGAGTAATGTGTCATATAATCACGTTTCTGTAAGTCTAGACATTAAATAGCTTTACAAGAAGGCTTCATTATAAACCGTATAATTTCTGTATTTTGCAAGTTAATACTTCGGGCCCATCAGTCACTCTAATGCAGATTTTATCTGAATTATCACAACACATAGCCTATTGGTGTGAATGTGTGTTCAGAATTATGGACATTTAATATTTTAGTCACATGAACTATTTTACCTTGTGACAGTAAATTTTTTTATGAGGTGAATTGCAGTATATGTTAACCTAAGGCAAGTTTTCTCTCCAGAACTGTTGGTAGAAAATATCAGTGTGTAAATTTTAAGAAAGTATTCTAAAGCCAAACATTTTGAGAGACACAGACATCAGCATAGTGAATAGGAACACCACTTAAATTAATGCATTCATGAGCCTTAGTACATAGATGGCATGACCTTGAGTAAATCATTTTCAAAAGTTACTATGGTATCAGAACCTACTTTATGGGATTGTCGTGAGTTTGCAACAACACAATATCAATGACAGTCTTTGGACATCGCCAGTGCTACAGCCCTTTTTTGGCAGTGACACCATGACAACCACACAGCCCAGTTAGGCACACGAGCCCAGGGTGTGAGCAAATGGAAGCAGCTAAGACAGATAAAAGGTCTCAGGCATCAGAAGAGATGCATCTCTCTGACTCCATGACGTTATAGACAGGCGCTGGATTGCTCATCTCAGCCTGCACAGGAGAGTTCACAGTCGCCCTCCAGAATGGCTTTCTTAGCTTACCCTATATTTGATTAAAACCAGAGTCCGTCCCTCCTTCCAGATATATGTGACTGTCATTTTAGAGTATTTTGGTCTTATGTAGTCTCAATGGCCCTGAAAATGGAATCAAAATTTCAAAAATGTATTTATCTTCTGACAAACCACAGAGTGGTTTCTGTCCTCAAGACAGGCATTTGTACCAGGGTGACACACTGCAGGGCTAATCCTTAGGAGGTGGGAAGAGGGTCAGCAGGAAGGCCATTCTCTGTGTAGCAGGTTCAAGGCCATCCTGGGCAGAGGGAATCCCTGACTCAACAAAACAGAAAAAAAACAGCATTTGAGGGAAACTGATTTTTCTAAGGTGACCAGGGCTGGGCTTTAGAGAGTCAATTGTAAGAAGCAAGATTTGGTTGAATCAATGGCAGCAAATAGGAACTTTGCACAGGCCTAAGTGAATGTTCTGGGGGTGGGGCAAGTGACTAACAATATGGAGGGAACAGCGCTTCAGACATGGGCACATTTCCCAGTGTTGATTTTCCTTGTCACCTCCCCTCTCCCCATTGCATGCATCCTGGCTCTCATGCATTTTAATTGGCACAGCACAGTGGTTAAAAATGGAACCTAGAGCGGCACGGCGTGTACTCGGCGTGTACTCTCTTTTACATGAGTGTCCAGTCTGCAGCATGTACTAACTGGGCAAGCTTGGGCAAGACCCCTTCCTTCCCTGAGCCTTACTTTCTTCCTGTGGGGATTTCAAGTAACAAACAAAACAAACAAACATTGCCATAAGCAATCTTCGGGGGGGGGGGGTGGGGGTGGGGGATAAGCAAGGTGTTGTTCGGCTTTTGATAAGTGAATTTTTCTATGTCTCTTATCTCACTCAGGATTGCCATAATTGGTTTTAGTTTTAGTCTCAGAGTGAACTGACCAGTTCATCTTCAATAGCTCTAGCACTGTTGCTACTACCATTCCCGAACGTTTAGTTCTGTCTACTGAAGCACCTCCTTTCTGGGAATGTCTCATCTGACTGAATGTTCACTAGTCAGTGTTTACTTTCACACATGCTCCTAACCATGGCTCACAAAACACATGCACAGAGAAAGGAAAGATGGTTTGTGCTCGCCTGCAGGAACAGTCGGAGTAATGTGTGGCAGTGAGAACTGCTGTCGTGAGCTCTGTTCTCTACCAAGGGTGGTGTGCCCAGAACTGCTGCCTACTGTCTCACGACAGTTGTGTCTTGCCTTGGCCTGATGTCATTTCTACATATCTGGTGAGCAAGAAAAGAGATGAGAAGGGTCATTTTAAGTTGGTGGTTTAGAAAGAAGCGTGTCATGGATGGAATAATGTTCTCATTTCACAAGGAGCACACTGTGAAGAAATAATTGTTTTAAAGATATGGTTAGAAGATGCCAGACTGAAATTGCATAAAGCATATATAGTGCCACCAACATAAATTAGAGGTGGAAGACCTGCTGGGTCATGAGTATGTTTTTATGACTAGGTGCCATGGAGACAGGAACCATAAAAACAGGCAATCTTTCACTTCTTGAGACCTTTAAATGTATGTGGTTGCTTTAGCTTTGTTTGCTTACATAGATCTATATGGGAAATAGGAGATAATTATCCAGGAAATCCAAATATCTGAAGTCTCTCTTTTCTCTCTAAGGAAAATAATACTTTCTTATCCAGGAAGTTGTGGAAACTGTGTTGGCAGATGCTAAAATTGGGTGGTTTCTGTTGATGAGTCATTAGGGACTAGAATGATTAAAGAGGTTCAAAATCAATCAATCACAGAGGTTAATGTACCCTACTCCCCTCTGCAGGCCATATCTAAAGCAGAAAGTGCCTCTAAAATATTTTTTTTTAAACTCTTATTTTTCTCTTATACAAACGTAAGCAGAGGTTATTGAACATGGAATATCTATGATCAAAAGTAACTTTGGGGTCCTGGAGAGTTGGCTTGGCTATTCACACAGTCATGAGGACTGATGCCCAGGTCACAGCACCCACTCAGCTGGGTATCCAGCAAATGCCTGTGCCTCCAGCTTTGAGGGATCTGGGCTGTTCTGGCCTCTGTGTAGCCATAGATATGCACAACCACACACACACACACACACACACACACACACACACACACACACACAAGCATGAACACACACAGAGATACATATACACACATATAAAGAAATAAATCTTTTTAAGAAAGCAATTTCTGAGTAGAGAATAGATGGGGAGGGTATTTATTATGTTTACATAATGTTAAGGTTTAATTTAGTTGTTTGAAAAATGGTACTCCACAGGCTGTGTGTGTGTGTGTGTGTGTGTGTGTGTGTGTGTGTGATGACCACAGAGTTTAACTAACTAATGTAGCAGATTCCCATATACATTTTGCACAGCATGTCTGCATGGCTGCAGCTTTTTCCCATCTGGCTAGCTTGCTCTTGCATTTTACTCTAGGGCCCAATCACAACAGAGATGTCCTGAAGTTTCTTTAGATTGTAATATTTTTTTAAAGATTTATTTGTTTGTTTGTTTGTTTATTATGTATACAGCGTGTATGACTGTAGGTCAGAAGAGGGCACCAGATCTCATTACAGATGGTTGTGAGCCACCATGTGGTTGCTGGGAATTGAACTCAGGACCTCTGGAAGAGCAGTCAGTGCTCTTAACCTCTGAGCCATCTCTCCAGCCCAGGTTGTAATATTTTTTAATCAAATCAATCACAGGGTCCATTACTCCCTCAGAGTTGTGTGACAGACGTTGAGATGTTTGAAAGTATCTGTTGGTTCGGTCATGTTGATTTGGGTTATAGTTACCCCAAGTGCTCAGAGTCTTTCTTCTATTCCATGGCCATCTTCACAGTGAAACTGTTACCTTGTCTCAAGGATGGATTCTGTACACCATCAGTTCACCCTAGCAGAAAAATGTTTAGAAGCAATGGAGGTCAATCTATATTTCCTTAGGCTTGAGGTATTTGCTTGAACATGTAACCTGATGTTCCTTGGCCTCCTGAAATCAAGGGTGCTAATGATGTGATAATAAGATAAGTATGCTAACAATAACAGGTTCTACCCTCATTCCTAGCATCCCAGTACCCTTACAGTACATTTCTGTATGGGACGACATCAGCAAATAGCTTTGTACACATGGCCTTCACCATGCCATGATTTATGCTCATTGCAGGAAAGAGTGCACTAAGATTGGAGTCACAGCTCTGAAGCAAGTTGGCCAAGGGTCAATGAATCCCTTGCAATATCCACTGTGTTTACTTTGAGAGGAAAGGGTAGGACCCGTTTCTTTAAAGAGCCTGTTTATTTGATATATGTCCTCTACTTTATTTAGAGAGGGACTTGTCCTTTTGCTTAAGGTCTAGTGGGTTTCCCCAGAGTTCAGTATAATGGGATTAGGCCATGAAAGCCTGTGAGAAGACGTCACCATCAGCCTTCCATCTCTGACCCAGAAAGGTTATTGAAAGCATAAACATATGACCTCCTTGCCGAGACCCCACCTGTATATCCCTATGGAGCATCAGATGTGGACTACGTGCCAAATTTGTCTTTGTTCCCTTCCACCAGCAATCAGGCAATTCCAGGTCTGAGATACAGGACTATTTGAATAAAAAAATCCCACTTTTTGGAAAACCTAAAGCATTATAAGAATATATGTAACATTTAATTTTTCTGGATATCATCTTTGCCTGGAAACAAGGGGATAAAATAATTTGACCTACTTAGCTTCTCAGTGTTCCAAGGTTTTTATCTCTATGAGATGCAAAGGAAAGAAATGGGGAATCCCTGATGAAGGAAGTGTTTCTAATAGCGCAAGAACTCATCTGTCTGTCTTCTGCATTCTGGCATATGGCAAATCTTTTCCCCACTGTGTTGCCAATTAATTATCTCTGAGACAATAATATCCTTTCCATCCACCAGCAGCTTGAGCAGGCATCAGAATGAGCTGTTTATCCCCACTATTGTCCTTGAAGCCCACCAAAATGAGAGAAGGAAGACAGAAAGAAAAAGACACTGTCCTCATTGAAGCCAGGAAATGGCTACAATCACATATCACACAATTGAAATAGTAACTGCCAAACTCAACAGGACAGTGCCAAGGGCAGGCACATGCTCTGTAGGGTCTGGCAGTATCTGAGGCAGCCCAGACTCTTGATTGTCTCCTCCACAATCACTCCTTTCACCATCCCCTCCCTGGGTGCATCCCTGTCCCTGGTTTTATTCTGTGCCAGAACACCCTAGGTTTTGTGTTAATATGGGGTGGCCATGAACTTCAAGGTTAATTATGATTAGTCACAGTCCATTATCATTATTTGACCTTCTTTGAGATTGAGAAGTGACACACTTCTAGAAAATGGACACTTCTGGAACACTTTTGTTCATCTGAAAAAGGGACATAGACAATGGTGAACCCCCTTTAGTGCCTCTGAATGCTATCTGCATGTGGCTCTTAGAAATATGGCAGCTGCCTCAGAAAACCCTGGGACCTGCCAGCCTAAGAGAGGAGTGGGTATGCTGAACTTGGCAGTCAGAAAAGGTCCAGAGGATCTGAGTCCTCTGCAAGTTTTCTCTTTGACCACTAGTTGGTCTGAAGGTGCGCACATCCTCATCTTTGATTATGAAGGAAAACAACATATGTCTTAAAGAAAGCTTTAAGCTTTCTTCCTTGTAGCTAAAATCATTTAAACAAAGCAAAGGCCTCACCCAGTGGAGTGTACCCACCACTTTCTTACAGTGATAAGGTCTGTGGGGGAAGACTCCCTTGTGGAATCAGCTCTTAGCCCTGATCTATAAAACTGAATGAGAAAGGTGTCCCAAAGAAATGGCTGGGATCAAACAGTCCATGTGCATGAGCATTAACCATGAACAAACTTAAATTAGTAATTATAATTTTACATCAAAATGATTAAAACTTTAGGAATCTATAAGCAATATAGTGAATATATGCTTGAAGTAGAAAGGTATGTAATGAAGTTAGGTCTCCTGTCTTTCTTCTTGATTGGGCACATAAATCAAGTAATAGATATTTAAATGTATTTTTTCAATATATTAAGTTATCTAGAAGAAAAAATTAAATTAACAACATAACCAACATTAGGAAATGAAGAGAAGGAGAGAAGAATATATATGAGTTCCCATCCTTTCACTGTGTGAAAGGAACAGGCTTTTTGAATCCTGTAAGAATGCAAAGTTCTAAGTGTTAAGATGATTTTTAACTATGAAAATATTAGTATTGCAGGATCTCAGAATGGACTATGTATAGCAAAGTCATCATGTGGGAAACACACCAGGAGGTAACAAGAGATGAATCCGATATAAGAATCAGACCAAGTAATAATAACACATCATGTTAAAACTGCGAATCAGGATTTTTATTAGGTCAGTAATTGAAGACGTGAACTCAGCTACTAAAAGAATAAGACTCTAGGATTGGAGGGCCGTGGGAACTGGATGGCTGAGTGAAGAGAAGACAACACTCTATTGGTCTCACTTAAAATTATACCTGACTTTCTATTTCCCAAGACCCTACTGCTTAGATTAGTCACACAGGGCCACCATTTATGGAAATAAGCTCTTCAGCTTATGTCACCAGTTCTTTCTATTGACTGAGATTCAACTGTAAGCTGACTTAAAGAGATGCCCTGAAATGGGATATGGTTTGTGCTATTTGTCAATTGCACCAAATCTAGAATCACCTGGGGCGGGGATCTCTGAGCGTGCTTGTGGTGGATGATCTTGCCTTTAATGAAGGTGAGTAGACACCACACACTGTCGCACCATTCCTTGAATGGGATCGTGCATGAATGAAAAAGAGGAAGCACTGAGTAGCATATAAAAGCTGCTTCAAGCTCCCTCTGCCTTGAGTTCTCTGCCTCATAGCTTGAGTGATGGGCTAACATCAACCCTTTCTCCTTTGCAGTGCTTTGGTCAGGGCATCTGATAACAGCAATAGGAAAAACAACAAAGACAACACCCTGCTAGATTGATTTGACTTTTCCAGTCTTTCTCCTGGTGCACACAAACATTGTTTCTCATTTATTTACATGCCCAAAGAAAGTCACTGTGTATGCCAACCCATAAGCTTACAACATTCAAGTGCTTACAATGTCTTAAGAACATAATGACTTCATTTTAAAAATTATTGCTATGGGGTATTCTGATGCTATTTTGACCTGGATCTCTTCATGTTAATCCAACCCCCATGTGCTATTAAGGAGCCAGTGGTTGATAACACAAAACTAAATGTATTTTGATGATATTGCAGCCTGCACATTTCAGGCTATATGATTTTTAAGCAGATAGCCAAGTAACAAATATGTGTCATATCTGCTATTACCATGGAAAGGAGAGACAACATTTGGACTAAAGAACTTCAGAGTTTCAGTAGACTCAAGTCTAGGAGTTCTCTGAAATAACATGCATTTTTAGGGAAGAAAGCAGGCTATGATAAAGGTTTAAAAGCTTAGTACACGTATGTTTTGAAGCTGAATTGTGGGTAAGCTGGGAGAATCCAGTGGGAAAGCCACCCTCTGTATCTATGAGGACAGAACCTGAACACCACAATCCATGTTGTTTCTTGACAGTGAAAGCAATGATGCCAAATGTGAGAATGAGTTCTGATAAGTTCCAGGACAGATTCCAGGCCATCTACATATGCCTACTAGCCTCTTGCCTTGCCTTATTCAGCTCGAAATGAAGGGTTTGAAGTATAGTTACTTGTCAGAGAACCCCAAATCAATCTGTACACATACCTATTAGAGAGCATGTATAAATCATTGCATTAGATTCTGATGGTTGGGGGACAGTCTCAGAGAAGGACCCCAGAGGTGCTGCAATTGAGAGCTATGAAGGAGAAAAAGGAAATACCGACACAGTCCTGAAGAATGCTTGGATTTTTCTAGAACATCCAGAGTGGCTATGATTTATTCTTTTTGCAAAGAAAATCAGCACCTGAGAATGTTGCCATGCACAACGTGTAAATCCTCTTCGTCTGTTTGCGCCAATAACTGCACCGATCCACCACAGGAGACATAAAACCCATGGAATTTTTATTCCCCGGATGTGGAACACAAGCCCTGAATAAGCAAGACTGCAGTCTTTCACAACCAACTATATTTTTATTGATTTTCCTGGGTTACTCAAGGCTTGTTAAGAGAGGTGAAGTCTGCCAAAGCAAACAGAAAGACGCATGCGCTGCCATCTGAGCACTCTGTTATGAAGGTTACGCCTATTGAAGGAATTTGAAATGCAAGGGTGCCAGGAGGCCAGAGGGAAGGTAAAGGATGATATATAGCCCCAAAGAACAAATGACACTTTATTTTCTTTCTAATTTCTACTGCTTCTCCACGGACATTCATTCCTTTGGGAGGGGAGGTTCTACAACATGATACAAGGGATCTTTATCAATGCAAAAGAGTGATTTGAGGGCTGTGGGTTGAGTCAGTGTGGCCAGTGCCTGGCTTAGTTCCCACAGTCTTAGAAGTTACACTAAGTAGTTATGTTTGTTTATAATGGTATATTCCTTTTAAGATTTATAATTTTAAAAACACCAACATTTTACAGTTGTAATTAACATTTCACCAAAATCAATTTAAATTTCTGTAGGTGATAAAACTGAATCGTTCAATCGATCACCCTTCAGTATTTCATGGAAGATTGCAATCTGCACTGCAAGAGTCCTGTAAGCCAGTTTGAATGTGGGATCCGCGTCTCCATCCTGTTAGTTCCATCTATTCCCTTCACTCATGAATTTAGTATTCAATATGAATCATGTTTTCATATGCAGGATCTAAAATATGTTAAAGCTTTGAGCATGACTCATCATTTCAGAGTCCAAACATTCCCCAAACTGTCCTCTATTGTTACTGATTCAGACACTGTTACCCTTCCAGGTTTTTGTATATTTTATCCCTGGATCTTGATAATCAATCTTTTTCTCTAGAAGAAATGAAGAACCATTTCAAGATTAAAACACTCAATTTAATCTAGTTTTTATAACTGGAAGTGATACAGGCATAGTAGAATATGTCCAATAGTAGAATATTTCCAAATGTTTTGTAGAATAAGAGCCAAACACAGTTAACAAGTGTGTGGCAAAACAAATTGACTTATTCATATTTATTAGTTGTGTGCTGACAATGATTTTGTTTATATTTATTTCATTTGAAATTGAATTCACCATCAATAACAGATTTTCCCATAAACAATGGTTTAAACTCAATGGTGTGTTTTCCTGAGATGTCAAAACTTGGTGGGTGGTAAAAACTCCAGGGCTGGTATAACACATGACAAACATAACTAAAATCCTAGGCTTTTCTTCCTTCCTGGGGCCCTCCTCATAGGACTTCAAGACTACAATGTAGGGAGCATGCCCCTGAAGTGTGCAGTGCCCAGATGTTGGAAGAGTGTACCCACTGCAGCAAGGCCAGGGCCAGCTGTAAACCTTCTCCACAGGCCTACCCTAGACTCTGCTCACATACTATTAGCTAGAATATAATCATGTGTCCACCTCAACTAAGCACCAAACCCACTGTCTCCTCCCATAGTGGCACTCTAAACAAACCCAAGGTCCCATAGGTAGAGACAGCAGGCAATGACAGCATCTGCCCCAATGCTTAGAACACTGAAAATGGCAACATTCATGTATATATGCACAAATCAAAACACACGTGTCATTTTTATTTGTGTATTTCACCACATGGTGCTGTCTCCACCAGTTACTCAGGCCTTGTTCCAAGTATTCTTAATAGTTAAATGTGTTGTTAAAAATAATGAAAACACATAGTAACTAAGTTTATGATGTTCAAATGTTAATACCCTTAATAAGAATTTCATTTAAAAATGTTGCATGAAGGACAGACAATGAGATGACTCAGTCAGTGGAGGCAATGGTTACCACCCTTTAGATCCTGAGTTCAAACACTGGAGCATCAACGGTAGAAGGAAAGAACTGGTTCCCACAGTGGTCTCTGGCCTCCATGTACTACATGTACCAGAAGTGTTCCATGTGTACACAGAGAGAAAGAGAGGGAGGGAGGGAGAGAGAGAAGGAGGAAATAAACATAGAAAATAAAGAAAATAACAATTTCATTTCATTAAGTGTTACAGAACAACTGTCAATCAAATGGAAGGGAACACTTACTGAGCATGTTTTTCTTTCATGGACATGACCTTTTGTAAAGTTTCAAAAATGTATAAGAGTGTATGGCTGATGTCATTGTTAAAACCCCAATATAATAGTTGGATTCATTGAGCCCTGGTATGTGTCAGCAGCTTTACACATACTTTAGCTCATTTATACCCACGTCATTTGAAGGAGTTGGAATTCTAGCCCCATTGCTGAGATGATAAGGAGCTACATCAAGGAGCTGGCACATTTATCTGGAGAGCTGCGTTGAAAAGCAGCAAAGCTAGAATGTAAACCTAGGTTGTTGGGACACAGCACAGGGCTAGGCTCCACACCCCAGTGTTGAAAACTGCAATGTCATGGTACTCATTTGCCAACAATTTAAGTACCTATCAGTGGGAGCTAAAAGGAGTCATTTTTAAAGTTCCAAGGGAATGTTTGATTTATCTGAGCTGTCAAAAACAGTCCTTAAGATAAAGAGAAAAGCCCACAGAGATAAAATGAAATTTAAACAGGACGATTATTGCAGTCTCGCTTCCTGGTTTAGACATGATGACAGAGCAAATGGAGAAAGTCAGTTACAATATATTGTCATCCTAGGACACATGTGCAATCATAGGGGACTTGAACCAGGCACAACCACTCTGCAAACCAATAGGCCCATGCACGCTTCATGGACAGTGGTAGAGAAGAATAACAAGATTTGTTTTCTCTGTTTTAGAAATAGAAACTATAATTTGTTGACATGCTAGTTTGGTTCATATATCTTGCTAGGAATTCAAAAATCAAAAGCCATCCTTTCTATCCTCCAGTACTCACATAATGATGGGAGAGAATCCTACTTATGGGTAATTGCTTAGCTCAGGAATTGCTCTGTCTGACACTGAGGCTACAGGCAGAACACACAGGGAGTGGGGGAGACTTCTGTGATGGGATGATGGCTTGTACAAGAAGTAGAGTGCATCATGAGTAATGCCCTGTGCCCTACGTCAGCCTGGGATGCCTTAACAGTTCTGAGTTGGTTGATGAGACCATAGAAGAGACCAGGATGACAGGGATCGGGGCGAGCACTGGGAATACAGAAACAGCCCCTCAAAGAGCTTATGCTTTTCACTCTGTGGAGAGTAATGAACTAATAAGGATGTGTTACATATGATTTTATTTTTAGTCATATGTCTTTGTGGGTACAAACATATGTGGGTGCAGGTGTTGGGGAAGCCAGAGGCATGCGATGCCCCTGAAGCTGGAGATATAGGAGGCTGTGAGCCACCCAGTGTGGTAGTGGGAATTAAATCTTTTATAAGATGAATGCCTGCTCTTCACGGCTGAGTCATCTCTCTAGCCCCAAGCATGCTTTAATCCAGCAAAGAATCAGTTAGATTTAGTTGTCGATTTCACCAGACAAGTCACTTAACTCCCTGGAGCCCAGGTTCCCTTATTTATGAAATTGGTCAGGAGAAGTTTGGAGAGGATTATTTATAAGATTCTTCCTGAATGGAAGAGTTAGAAAATTATCTTTCTGAAGTGGTCCTTAAAGGTTGAAGCCAGGCTGGTCTTTGCTTATGAACTCCTTCATTCCACTCCTGCTCAGCATATGTGAACCAAGGGTGACTTGTGGAAGAGGGAGGCGACTAAAGAGTCTCCGTTATTAATAAGAATGTGTTGTGGAGGCAGGAGGCAGGGAAAGAAGGATGGATGCTGGTAATCTCTGATGAAAAAGAAGTCGTATATAATACAGATGCAAACAAAAAAAATTCCTCATCATGATGGAAACATAGAATCACCACCCAATGTTGCTATCACTGTCTGCCCAGAGGGCGGGAAATGTCTAGAGATGGTCTGGAGATATTTCTGTGCAGCTTTTCATCCAGAATAATTTTTCTCCTTGTTCACATAGCATCAGAAATGAATCAATCTCTGGCCTCTGTCTGCATATGTGTGTAAAGTTCTTCATGGTTTCCTTTTCTTTTGCTGTCGTTGCTTGACAAGCTGGAGATCTGCTGTAAGCATTCATCTCCTGAGAAAACTTCATCCTTCAGGGGAAGTCTTCAGCAGTTCCCAACTTACGCTCCTGCCAGGCCCTCGTTACCTTACAAATGCATGCTCCACACCACCAAAGACCAGCTTTGTCCTCTCCCACATGTACACATCTCAGCTCACACCCTTCCATGAGTACACTTCAGTCCACTCTCTCCCACATCTGCAGTGGTTCACAATGTTGGGAACAAACACTTCAAAATACAAACTGACATTCTCTATAAACAAGTCAAACCATTGTAAGTCAAGTGTGAATTGTCTGGACCACAGTTTATACCTTTTGCCTATTGGAATGCAGTAGCAGTCATTGGTTTTTAAAATCCTGTCTTGGTCTATATAATTCTAGTGATATAACTATGGAAATTTTTAAGGAAAATGCTACTTTTACTGAAATTGGTAAAACAAATTGTTCTCTAATCTCTATGATATATTTCTATGCATAACATAGGTATGATAGATTTAATGGAGACATATGCTTGAGCATATTCAAACCATAGAGACATTATGCATATTCCCATTTCTCTAGAGCTCATAATGATGTCTATAGAACCAGGCGTGCAAGACAGAGTGCTTGTGACTGAGACGGGTACATGGATATACTTTTGTCACAGATAATAGAAAACAATCATATAAGGTATATAAAATGTTGTTTAATGTCTTGGGAAAATTGTGTTTTAGTGGATTAGAGTTTTGCCATACACACACACACACACACACACACACACACACACACACACACACACACACACTATTGGTTTTCATCAGAACAATGGCTGTCTGGCCATGAATATACAGATTCACAGCCACCGGCATTCTGTCCTGGTCCCTAGCCTTACATTTCAGGCATTCGGTAGGGTGGAGGCCAGGAAGCACCAATTATTCTGTTTTATTGTGTCCCTGGTAAGAGGTGGTATTTGTTTTCCTGATTCAGAAGATAACAGGTTGGGAGTATGGAGTAGAGAACTGTAAGCATGAAAAATTAAGGCATTTCACTGCATTTTAAAACTGAAAACAGAACATGGCAGACATCTTTTGTTAGGTGACAATTTAGTATAATTTTAGTTGTCTAGACTAAAGAAGGAAGAAAAACTGCCAATACTGAACACAGAAAGATTTAGATTTGACTCCAGAGGTGAGCACATCATTTTTATTGGTACCTGGTTTAATGACCACATTGTTTGCACAGGTAAAATGGGTTTCACTGTGACTTCTCACACCAAGATCTCTTGTGACTTTCTTTGCTTAAGGCCTTTGATATCTCTTGTGACGGGATACTTGTTTCGGATAAGAAATTAAACACTAATGTTACCACTTCACACTGAAATGAAACCTGTGAATAACTTTAGCAGATTTTTCCTTTTTTTCTAAGAAACAACCTTTTTTTCTCAAAAAAATAATGAATTGAATAACTGAATAATGAAAAGAATAATCTGTTCTTTCTATTTATTTATTTATTCATTTATTTATGAAAGCTCACTCCTCTAATCATAGCACTCAGGAGGCAGAGGTAAGCAGATCTCTGAGTTCAAGGCCAACCTGGTCTACAGAGTGGGTTCTATCTCCTCCAGAACTACAAAGAGAGACCCTGTCTCAAAAGCAGAAAGTACACATTTGTATTTCAGTGAGGAGTGCAGTAGACCTGGGTACCAAGGCTGCTCACAGTGTTCCCTGCCTGCACAATCCCACAATCTGTTCTGACCTGGGAATTATTAATAGGCAATCTAGCTAGACCAAATGGTTATCGAAAGTAGAAAGTTCAACTGGCCAGGCGGTGGTGGCACATGCCTTTAATCCCAGTACTCAGGAGAATCACAGGCAGATCTCTGTGAGTTCGAGGCCAGCCTGGACTACAGAGAGAGTTCAAGGAAAGGTGTAAAGCTACACAGAGAAACCCTCTCTTGAACCCACCCCCCCAAAAAAAAGAAAGAAAGAAAGTTCAACTGGTATGTTTATAATGTGAGAAGGCCTCTGGATTGCACAAACACTAACTGTAGGTTTTCAACCTGAGTGTAAACTTGCTGCACAAAGAATAAAACTGAAGCTACCTCAAAAAAAAGTGGGAAATGGAGCTGGAGAGATGAGTCAGCAGTTAAGAGCTCTTGCTGCTCTTTCAGGGGACATGGATTCAATTTCCAGCTCCCACACCGTGGCTCACAACATCCTCTCCTGGCCCCTTCAGACATCAGTCACTCAGACAATTTATATTCAAACAAAACACTCTTTCACATAAAGTAAAGAAAACTTATAAAGAAAAAAATCTTTAAAAACAGAAAAATACATTTTTCCAGTCACAGCAAAAGGGATAAACTTGAACAGAATGAATATGAGTGTGGAGGCATTTTCCTGGTTTACCTGGGCACAAGATCAGACAGAGGATTCCAGCAAGGCACAAGGCCAGCCAGAAGCAATAAGGGGACATCGGATCCAATTCATGTTGGGGAGCGTGAAGAAACTGGAAGCACACATGTCAGAGGTTAAGGGGGCAGCCTCATCAGAGACCTGCTTCACCTGTATAGGTCCTAAGGATACACAAGCACATGAGTGGACAAACTGTACAACCAGATTCTTGAAGTGTCTTTTAACTGAGCAACTTATCACAGACCAGTTTGGAGACATAAGTTTGGGACAATTTTGCTAGCTCATTTAGGACTTACATATTTTAGGGATGTCTTCTCTTTAGGGCTTTGAACTGATGATGTGTGCCATAAGAAAAAAATCCTCCTACCTGCTCTTACAACTACTCTAGTAATAGTCAGATCCCTACCTTCTCTTCCTTATCTTTTATTTGCTTTTCAATTCGCTATGACAAGTTTTAGCCTAACCACACAACTTTTGAGAAGAAACTTGCATGTAATTGGTTTACATGTTTTTCTCACAACCATCAGTAGACAACAAAGTAGTCCAGTGAACAAAAAACAAATTATGTTTATAGTTCTTGCCATATGTGCTCAGTTTTCTGTTGACTAATACCTCCTCCAGAAAGAACTCCGCTCTTGTTTGTAGGCAGATTTTTTTGTTCCTCAGGCCATTCCCCAAATAACAATATAGAGGCTTAATATTAATTATAAATGCTTGGCTGATAGCTTAGGCTTGTTACTAACTAGCTCTTATAACTTAAATTAACCCTTTTCTTTCTTTCTTTTTTTCTTTTTTTGTTTTTTTAAGACAGGGTTTCTCTGTGTAGCTTTGCGCCTTTCCTGGAACTCGTTTTGTAGACCAGGCTAGCCTTGAACTCACAGAGATTGCCTGCTTCTGCCTCCCCAGTGCTGGGATTAAAGGCATGCACCACCACCGCCCAGCTTTAAATTAACCCATTTCTATTCATCTGTGTGTTGTTCCAAGGCTTGTTTACCTTATTTGTCTATTGCCCATCCTGCTTGCTCTGAGTTTCATGGTGTCTCCTCATCACTCTGACCTTATTTATCCCCATCATTTTCTCTGACCTCAAAGTCCCTGCCTACCCATTGACCAATCAGCTTTTTATTAACAATGATAGCAACATGTCTTCACAGTGTACAGAAAGATTCATCCACAGCACTTGCTATTACTACTCCAACTATTTTTCCTCAGGAAAACATGGCCAAAAGTCTACTCCTAATTCTTAACCACATTTTCCTTCTCTGAGGCCATCAGTGACTGAGCTGTAAAGCCCACCAGCATTTCACTATCGTAGCTTCTTAGTAGTCTTTCTGTTGCCTTATACGTTGCTTGAACTTCCCTGTTTTCAAATTCCCCAAGCTTGGCTTCTTGTGTAGTTAACCTCCTGGTCTCTATGTCTGTCCTTGTCCCTCTTTCTCAATTAAGTCATGGACATTTTTACATTCTGATAACTCTAAGGAGTAATAATTATGCCTTCCATCTCATTTGCTGGAATGAATTTAACACTATTGAATATTATTATATGTCTAGTAGACATGCAGACCAGTATCTGACCATGTCATGTGTCTCCAAACTAAATAAGCCACATTTTCCTGCTCCATTAATTTCCCTCTTATTTTGTCATACTGGTTTTCACCCAGACATTGATGGCTTATCTTTATCATCTTCTCCATTCTATCTAATTTCACATGTAAGCATTATGCATTCTAACTCTCTTCACCTTCACTTATGCTTTTAGGGCTCAGGGACCCGTGATACATCAGAGCTATTGCAGAGCTACTGATATTCTTACAATTGGATTAATTCTTAGACATTTTCAAGATATTTGCCATTGTCAAACTCTATGCGTCTCTGTGCCCAATTGACATGTCTATGATTTTGTACTTTTATAGCCTGCTTCAGCATTCTTCCCTCACTTATGTCCACATTGCATTCACATAAAATGGTTTCTCAGCTGCACATCCTAAACATTAGTTCTGATTGATCTATAGATACTAAATCTCATTTCACATGTCCTTCTTTCTGCAAAGTCTTTCCTGACTTTCCATCACTCCTCATTAAGGATCCTGTAGCATCTTTGAACACACAAAGTTCCAAGGCACCTGGCCTCAAGATTATAGCCATTTGACAGTAGGGACTCACTTTCACAGGTCTTTCCTTGACCTCTGCATGGAACTGGCCAGAGGAATGTCAAGTTTAAGTAGATATTGTTGGATAGATAAAGCAAACTTCACCTTTACCTTAAGAATGTTGGTTTTCAGATGAAATCATTCTAAGTGGTATGATATTTTAAATTCCTAGAACAAATCAGTGCTTTAATGCTTAATAAATACTGACACAATAAAATACTGTGTGCTGAGATCTATGCTGTTTCAAAAACTAGTGAGCAGACAGAGTCCTAGAGGGGCCATTTGTTTTGAGGGGAGACATATGGACTTGTGCATTCAAAGCTGGTATCACCAAATAATTGCTGGGAACCGTTAGGGAAATATTTCACTTTCTAATTCTTACTATCTCCACCTGTAAAATGCTCATAGTTTACTACCTACTTCTGAAGTCAGCTAAATGAGTAACTATTTCTAAAGTGACTTCCCAGCATCTGAAAGATGACACATGACTGAGAAATATGTGCCAATACAACATTAAGTATAGATACATTTAAAGGGATTTTCATCACCCATCAGTATGAGAATTTGGGTTTGGGTAGGAATCACACATACGACTTTGGAAGTCAAAATAGACAGACATGCAACATTTGTTTCTATCATAAGGCCTGAGAGTAAAGAGCTCATCAGTTAGCCCTCTGAGCTGCAAAGAAATCTATTTGATGTCTATTGTTTTTCCCCTGATTCATTATTCTTTCTAATGGATTAAACAGAGCATTGTGGTAGCTTCAGGGGCCAGAAAGCATAGTTAAGAACGTGTTTTTCCATGTGAACACTGGACTCACTTAGAGGATTTGTTTGAGGATCTGGGTGCTCTCTGACCCACTGTAGGAAGACATGATTAGTGCCAGCCAGGCAGCACATTTTCCTCTGAGCCTTTTCTTCTTTCTTCGAGTTGAGTGTCAGTGCCTAGCATTTCTGGCCAGTTCACAGCAGCCATAGTCCACACCCACTTCTTTATTGCCAAAACTGGAACTAGTGATTGTAATGGGTGGCATGTGCTATTAAAGCCAGCTTGTTCCAAACACACCTTATTGTTTTTACTGTATTTATTGGCCTAATGCTTTATGGCCACTTTTGAGTTTCTTTACAGCAAACATCTGCAGCTAAAAAAAAAAAAAATGAATTTGCAGTTTTCCTATCAAAATGTACCCTTGTGACTATTAAGTAAGAAATACAAGCTTGTGTTCTACACTGAGTGTAGAGTCAATCACACTTTAAAAACTCCAAAATATAAAATTTATAACTTACATTAAAAAAACCATCTTATTAGCCTATTGGCTTCTACTTTCCTATAAAACCATTTTTTGAGCAGTATTCTAACTTTTCCATAAAATTACTTCCAGTTCTTGGAATTATCTTTACATGAAATTTTTTTATAAAGCTTAATGGATTCAAAATGTATACAAGTAATAGATAAAGTGTTTGAAAGCCTGATACTTACGTTTATAGAAGCTTGGGTATTGTCACAGCATGGCACACACTAGCCAATATTTACTTTCAAAACAGAAGAGAATTAATAATGGGGCAAAATAAATATTGTAATGTATTTAATGTTTAGAAATGTGAACACAAGATACATTAAGATCACTGGTGTAAGGTAAACTTGGGTAGTTAAAAAGTTATAAATATGTTATTATAGTCTATAAAATGCTGGTATGTGAGATTGTAATTAATTCAAGTTGGGCTTTGCTAAGCCCCCATCCATTTTTCCATAATAAAACAGACCTGTTCTCCTAATTACTAAGAACTGGAAACTATTGCAAAATCATTCTTGATCAATAGGCTCACAGGCATTAAAATGGTAACCACTAGCTATCTGAAATGGTGGTTCTCAACAGTGGGTCACTGTGTGGCATTTCTAATCAGACAGTCTGTGTGTTAGTATTAGTGCCAGTTTTGCCTTTTATTAACCAGGAAACATTAGGCATGTTATTTAGTTTTAAAACTGTAATTTACTAGTCTCTAAGCAGGGGACAACAACAATGCCTTAAGGTTGCTGCAGTGTCATATGCCTTTGTATCCTGTGCAGACACCAATGAAAGACACTCAGCCACCTTATTGATATTCTAAGTTTTTATACTCATGAACTCTGTATTATTAAACTTAAAATATTTGGAGATGTAAATTTGTATTTCTATATTCAAATGTATTTCTGTTGATAGCACAATCTTTTAAAAAAATTATCAATTTATTTTGTGTGTGAGTCTTTTGTTTGCATGTATGTCTGTGTACCACATGCATGCCTCCTGTCCACAGAGGCCAGAAGGGGTTATCCAATCCCTGTAACTGGAGTTACTGACAGTTATGAGGTGCTATGTGGGTGCCCCAAATCAATTCCCAGCACCCACACAAGGGCTCTTAACTACTGAGCTATCTCTCCAGCCTCAGGGAGGCACAAATTTTGATCTGGTCTTTTATTCAATAATTATCTTTATCTTTAAACTGGTATATTTAGACTATTAATATTTAAAGCACTTACATTCATATTATTATTATTATTATTATTATTATTATTACTTAAAGTGTTTAAAAACCAAACATCTTCCTAGCTATTTCTCATCTTTACATTTGTTCTATGTTATTCTTTTCTTTCTTTTTGCCCTTATTGGTTCCATAATTTCATTTTACCTCCTGTGCTCAATTAGAATTTTCATCTCCTATCAAATAGTCTTTGGTGACTCTTGTAGGGTTTACAATACAAATTCTAAATTGATCTAAATTAACTTCCAATGATATTATTCTACTCCTTTTGTGTGTAACTGACTGGAACAGAATGTACCCAGTGTTACCCACAAATCTTTTATCTATTATTGTTATGTATTTTACTTTCACACAAACTGTTTGCACATTAAATTTTATCTAGATTTTATTGACCTCAGTTCCCTCCCTTCTGATCTTCCTTCATTTGTTTCTTTCTTTATTTTTGATGTTTACTCTTGATGTTTTATTTCTGAGACAGTCTTTCCTGATAGCCCAGGCTGGCCTTGGGTTCATGATCTTCCTGTCTCAGCCTCCTTAGTACCAGAATTACCTGATGCACCATCTGGTCCAACTTCATTTCTGTAGATCCAAGTTTCTGATTGTTGTTTCATTTCTCCTACCTAAAGAATTTCCCATAACAGACCATAGAGAATGCTTAGCAATAAATTGCTTCCACATTGTTTGTGTGAGAAAAATTTTATTTATCATTCATTCTGTTTTTTTCTAGCTATGGAATTCCTGCTTGATAGACCACATAATGAAGCCCCCAACCCAGGATTTATAGAGGCTACCACATTTACTTTCTGTTGGGAGAGTTTCTGGTAGGAAGTCTGTTGTAATTCCCATTCCTATTTCTTTGTGGTTTCTATCTTCCTGCACATTCTTGTGTTCTTGTAGATACTCTCAACATTTTTTTAACGTTACATTCCAATGTTCCAATTGCATGAATATAAGCACGTGTGTGTGTGTGTGTGTGTGTGTGTGTGTGTGTGTGTGTGTGCATCTACCCTGCTTAGTGTTCTTTGGCCATTTTGTATTTGTGATTTCTTGCAAAACTAATTTTGCAAAAAAAAGTTTTCAAATATTGTTTCTGTTTTATTCTCTCCTTCTCATGGGGTTTCCATTGTACACATGCTACTGTTGTTTGAAATTGTCCCATACTATTGCATGTTCTGATTTTAGTCATTTGTTTTTTCTGTTTTGGTTAATATAATTTTGTACTGCCCTTGCATTAAGGGCAGTCATTAAGTTCATGAATCCTTCCTTTGGCCATGTTGACTCTACCTATGACTCTGGACGCGTTATTTACATAGTTGTCTGCTCTTTTAGCATTTCCATTAGACTGTTTACTACTTTTCTTTTAATTAATCAACTATGGGGGTCATGTGTGCCAAGACACTCACGTGCAAGTCAGTGGACAACTTGGTGGAGTTGGTTTTCTCTTTTTACTGTGTATGTCCCAAACTGAGCTCAAGTCATCAAGTGTGGCAGCAAGTGTCTTTACTCCATGAATCACCTCCTTAGGCCTACATCTCATTTTTGAAGTCATCTGATCTCCCATGGTATATTGACCCCTTAGAAAGAATAAGCTACATTTTAAGCATGATCTGATTTCATCTATCCAGGAGTAGAGTTGAATTTGGGCTTAACATTTTATGTTACTTGTGGGCTGCTGCCCAGGCTGGCTTGATAGTCTTGTCAATTTTACTTCCTTCCTTGGGCTTTTAGTCTCCCTTCTC
This sequence comes from Onychomys torridus, assembly GCF_903995425.1. Taxonomy (NCBI): domain Eukaryota; kingdom Metazoa; phylum Chordata; class Mammalia; order Rodentia; family Cricetidae; genus Onychomys; species Onychomys torridus. The sequence continues at coordinate 28,321,011 of NC_050446.1, read as the reverse complement.
ATCACCTTCTTGGGGATCCCTCTACAGCTCATCCAGTGCTGTGCAGTACCACCTCTGCTGCAGTGGGAGATAGGGCCTGCTGTGCTGACATTTTCATTAAGCCCCAGTCTCAGACACGCCCAGAGCACTGTGAAGGAAACTGTGCTTCTCCAGTGAGAGGAGTTCTTGTCTGACCTGAGAGACAACTTGCCTCCCAAAAGGAATGCTTCTTTTCGGATGTCCTGGTCTTATTTTCCTCTGTGACTTGCTCTCATATAAAGTGGTTCTTCACCACCATCCTAAGGCAGTTTTCTTGCCCACCTGCATGTAAGCCTTTCAGGTAGTGGAGATGGCAGTGGGATTGTGCAGAGCTTGGCTAGTGGCTCCTATTCCCTCTCTCTGGCCAGCTCTCCCCTGTGAGTACAGTCAGTATGCATCCTTGGCTCTCAGAGCTGGGCACTTTCACACAAGCCCACACTTGACCTCTGAAACATTCTGGCTTTGAGGTCTTTCCATTGCATATGGCATCTTGCAGCATCTGTCAGTGGTAGGCAAGTGCTTAGGTTTCATAGATCCCATTGGGCATCTATCTCTGTATATATTTGGATGACAAGCTGTCCTGATACTTTGCAAGCTTGCTTTCTACATTAGCTCTGATTTTGATGATACTGCCTTCTTATGAACTGATTCATTGCAGCTATCTTCCAAACATCAATCCATGTAAATCTCAGGTACTGCTGTTACCAATACTATACCTATTTTAGAAATGGATATATCAATCTCAGCAGTGTTGAGTAACTCAGTTCAGGTCAGAAAGGTAGAAATAGGTGGATTTGGAATTTGAACACAACTCCTTAATTCATACTCTTATGTATTATATATTCTTCCTTGATCATTGTTTTCTCTCTATTATCACTGATTTTTGTTTTCTGTTGACATTTCTGTGATTCATTTGTCAATTATTTCTCATTCTGAAATTAAGAATTTTCTCTGTGGCACTATTTTCCTTTCCTATAAGCTCTCTTGAATTTCAGGATTAAGCTACCATATCCCATGTATTGGTTCTCTCTTACCATCTCTCTTACCATGATTATGAAGGGAAATACTTTACTTGGCAGTTTTAGATGTCCCAATAGATGATCAGCTGGCCTCACTGGGCTGTGGAAGAACACAACAGGAGTGCACAGTGAAGGAAAATCACTGCTTTACCCAGAAAGGACAAGGCAAGAAGTGCTGTCTCTGATGATCTGAAGCCGTCCCATTTGTCCCATACACTGAGGTTCTACCACCTCCCTATGGAGCCAAATAACAATGAGCCCTTTGGAGAGATTTTAGTTGTAGACTATAGTGAATCATCATGATCATTTTTCTCTAAAATAATCACACCAAACATTCCACACACCATCCAATTCTCCACACTCCCCTTCTGTCTCACTAGTCTTTGTTGGTTCCTTCATCCTACAGATCTCCAACCACTGACACTTTTCTCTTCCTTGATGCTTTGCACCTCAATTTGCCAGTCCTGATCTTCCCTCTGAACTTGTACATCACCTAACATGTGACATTGCTTCTTCCATGTGTAATATGTACTTCAAAGTGCAAGCTGAAAGCAATGCCCAATCTAGTCCACTGTAAAACCCATCTTCTCCAACCTTCCAAACATGAATTTGTTATCTTATTGCCCAGACTATAAAACCATGGAGCAGCCCTTGTTTACTCTCATATTTTACAACCAATCAATTAATTCATTTGCAGCTATATCCAAGCTATAGACACTGCTCAGATTGAATATTATAACATGTCCTTGAGGCAAACATGACTTTCAGTTGCCATATGATCTCCCATTAATATCACCAGATGAATAAAATTTTGATCAATGGGATGTAAACATAAATTTCCTGGAAGAAACACATCCGTGAGTGGGGGAAGTAGGGATAAAATGACAAGACAGGAGAACATCTTCATATGGGAAAGAACACAAAACTCAACTAAAACCCAAGAGCAGCTCTATTCTTCCTCTTCTCGTTGTAATTTGTATTACATCATCTGATTTAGGGCCAAGTTTGAGTGCATGAAAAGGTAAGTGCTGTGGGTCTTTCTGTATGCTATAAATGTGTTGCTAGCATTGGTTAATAATGAACCTGCTTTGGCCTATGCTTAGAAAGGTGTTAGCCAGGCAGGAAATTCAAGAAAGACACAGGGAGAAGAAAGGTGGAATCAAGATAGACACTTAGAGCTGCCAGGGGAGCAAGATGTAATGGAACACAAGTAAAGCTACAAGACATGTGGCAATGCATAGATTAATAAAAATAGGTTATTTTATGGTGTAATAGCTAGCTAGCAATAACCCTGAGCCATAGATCAAACAGATTGTAATTAATATAGGCCTCAGTGTGTTTATTTGGGAAACAGGAAAACTTCAGGCTACAACTGGCACCCAGACATTTGGCAAGAATTTCCACATAAAACCTGAGAGCTTAAAAAAAGGTTCTAAGCAGAGACAATAGTAGTTTCCTAGTTCATGTCCCTCATTATGGGCCATGGTACAGAAAAAGATCCCCTGGCCACAGCAGGCTTCAGCTGCAACATGGCAAACCCGCACAGTCTCTCACAGGCTGAGATAAAATGTGGCTTCTCCTAGCTGCTGCCTGTAGGCTTGAGAGCACAGCTGCAGGCTTAAAAACACAGGCATGCTACTTAATACTGCTTCCCAAAATTGTGGAGATAAGCATGACTTGTTGATACCTGTGCCATACTGAAAAGCTGAGTGTGGTAGAGCCAGCAGCTAGGGCTGCCACTTCAGTTCTAGCTATGCAGCCTAGCAAGTTAAAAACTCTCCTTGTCAGAAAAAGATTGAAGATACACAATAAAACAGATTCAGATGGAAAAAAACCTCTAAATGGGTTACAGTGTGTTCAAAAATATATGTAGGCTTGGGAGAGAAAAGAAGAAAGGTAGAGAAAGTCCTTAAAAAAGAAATAGACTAAAATATGAAGCCACACAAAGATGGAAAATACACAGAGAGTCTGGATACTTTATATTATTGTGCTGTATTTGGGATTTTTAACTGCAGAGAGACATTAGATTATAGGGGCTGAAATATTAAACCAACATATGTATCTTAAAGGTATCTTGACTTCAAAATTTGGGACTAAGGATACGCTGCTTTGGAGAAGAGGTTATGTTTTTATTTCCACAGGAAATGAGAGGCTGTGGATTCACTCTTGGTTAAAGCAAAATCAGATTTGATCAAGGAAGACCCCTGAAAAATCTCCAATGGGAACAATGGCCCAGATGATCCAACATTTCAGAGTACCTCTGTTGCAGTTTCCTCTGAGTTCTGCATCCAGGAGAGCTTCAAGTCTGCTTGCTGAGATGATCCAGCCTCACAGAATACTCCAGTCAAAGGACTTGACCATAATCTTAAATTTTCTCAGGGTCCCCATAAAATTATCAGCAACCCCAATCAGCAGAAAATAGCCTAAAAAAACTATACCCACATTCCCAAAAAAATGGATTATGGATGTTTGTCTTTATTTGTGGGTTTTGGTTACAAATTGTTATTGATCACAATCAATTTCTTTTTAAAAGAAGAAAGGGGGTATGTTTTAAAAAAAGGTAGATTATTGAATCTGCTTTAATCAAAAAACCAACTATTAATCTCAGATCATTTACATTGATGTAGTTTTTGGTATAATGATACAAATTTAAAGTTCATTTTGTTACACTGTATATATCTCTCTATTCTTGCTTAAAGGATTTTTGTATATTGATACAAATTTAAGTTTATTTTTGTTACAACATATTATAGGTATATTTTTACTCTTGCTTGAGGTATTGTGTTTATTCAGCTCAATTAGGAGTGTAATGTATAATTTTTAAAAAGATTAAAAATTAGTCATCTATAATACTCAAACTTATAGTCATGTTAATCAGGTTTTTTTTAAATATACAAAGATATATTTCAGATAAGTAATCTTCAAGCACTTCAAAGACCTACAGAATGATATTTAAATGTTTAAAAAACTTAGACTTTTCTTGACAGTGAGACATAGCTACTCATGTCAGCACCAATTACTTCAAAGAGGATGTTGGGCATTGAAAAAACTCATTATGGAGTTTGCTCACAGTGGTGAAAAGGCTAGCCATTTGGGCAAGAAGCTTTTCTTGCCTGGACTGCTTAACTGGACTGAACTTTGCCAAAACAAGGAGACATGGTCCTTCAGGTTTCTGCTTCACAGAAAAAACTGCCAGATATTCTTCAGGACACAGAGGAAAGTGACTGGTGAACTTTGGCAATAGGCAGAACAGTCTTTCAAATTTTCACTGAAAAGTATGCCAGAGACTCCAGGCATGTAGGCTGAAGATGGATGCCTCAACATTAAAAAGGAAATTTGGGTGACTGTTTAGGCAGCCAGATGTCTCTATCATTTCTAGGATTTTGGAAGTTGCTTGCAATGCACTTCCTGTTTACTTCCATAATATCCTTCTCGGGTCCTTGATGGAACTGAACACTAGATAGCTATAGAGTTTTCCTTGGTTATGATAAAAAGTATATTAGATATAAAACTTTAGACTCACAGATATAAGATATGTGATAGAATACAAATAGACAAGATACTATAATTCTTGCTTGATAAGTATTTGTTACATGTAATTTTTACTATGTTAAAGTCAAAACCTTCTGTTTTGATTAGACAGAATCTAATGGGATGGTCTTTCTGTATGTTGTGAATATGTGCTGATGCCACTGGTTAATAAAGAAGTTGCTTTGGTCTATGGTAAGACAGGTTATAGCCAGGAGAGACACAGGGAAAAGAAAGGCAGAGTTGAGGCAGATGCTTAGAGCCGCTACACTGTGTCCATTTGTTTGTAGCTGCAGCAAAGCAGCAGTTTTTCCCATGAATGCAGTTTTAATTTGCACACTGAATGTGGCCTCCAACTTCCAGGGGCGTAAGTTCACTATGACCTTTTTATAATGAAACGATTTATATTAAAATGTCATCAACCTGCATAGGCTTAAAACACTGTAGCAGAATCAAGTCTTCGCCTTCTTGCTTCCATCTCCATATTTGGAATTTTTAAAAAGCTGTGAATTTTCATGCTAAAGGGAAATTTCATTTGGCAACACTAGGGCGCAGGGACCATCCTGGGGAAATATTCATTAATGTTCAGTAATCTAAGAATCCTCAGTGTCTAATTATCAAAGTGAGTTTAATTACCACAGGCACCCATTCATTTAATTGGCTGGAAACATAAGAAGAAATTAAATGATCCCAATTCCAATTTGGCCCCAAAGTCTCATTCCATATTTATTTATCATCTGTATAAAAAAAAAGTGCTTGCTGCTGGCTCCATGTGCTGAAATAAGCTCCCCAAACCACCACAGCAGTTCAGCATGCTCTGTTCCAATCAGAGACACAGTTAAAATGAGCAACACCCTACATTTTCATATATCACATCAATTGTAAGTATTCTCTTGCTGGTTGAAACCAGCAGGATAATGGGTTTCATAATAAATTGCTATAGGACTGGTGCTTCTCAGAGGTACCACGACCAGCAGTGAAGAAAGACAGAGGTGTTCTGGAAGGTCATAACCTTGTAGATGTGCCTAGAAATCTGCTTTTTTCCCTGTCCAGCCTCCTCTGTGTACCAGTTGATGCTCTCTCATGCCTCTGGAGCAGCAGTTCTCAACCTGTGGGTCACGACATCCTGTACATCAGGTATTTATATTACCATTCATAACAGTAGCAAAATTGCAGTTATGAAGTAGCAAGGAGTTCATTGTATGGTGGGGATCATCACAACGCGAGGAACAGGGAGGTTGAGAACCAGTGACAGAGAAGCTAACTCACTGGCCTCTCCCCACAGAGAGGGCTGAGAAGAATGCCCCTCTTGCCCTCAGAGGTCCTGCTATTCCACTTCAGAGTATCTTCCCTTCCTGGCAATCCAATTGGACAGCCCTGTGCATGCTGGCAAGGAGAGCTCGGCTGGCTTCCCCACCTTCTCATGTTTTCAATTCTCAGCACATTGGCTGTACCTGGCTTTCATCAGCTTTCAGTGAGATGAGATGCTGTAAGGTAGGGAAGGAAGCAGCATCTTAGATACTATCATAGGATGGTCTCCCCATTTAAAAGAAACACAGACAAGGCTGACAATGGTGCCAGCTATTCACTGCCATCCAGAGTGAATCTCAAAGGGAAATGGAACTGAGAGATGATTCCTTTTCCAGTAGACATTTTTCTTTCTGAAACATTTTTATTTTATATCTGCACATAAGCTCTCCCCATTTCACCTTCATGGCAAAGTCACCCAATGTAATTAATATTTACAATAGTTCCTCAACAAATGTTTAAGAAATACCAATTGATCACAATTTATGACATGAAAAAGGATGAAATACTATTTTAAGCTATCATTACAAATGCTTTCCAGAGCTTTAACAAAATCCACAAGTTGTCAAAAGATGTCAGCTACTGAAATCAATAGAAAATTCAGGGGATGCTTTCCTGCTGCTTTATATGAGCACTGTGTTACAACCTCAATTTTTGAGATCTACATTTGCTAGCGCAAACTCCTATGTCCTTGTGAATTCCATCTCCTGGCTGGCAGGCCTTCTGATTTACACAACACTGGAAAGTCAAGGGTGACAGTTATGTTCCTTCGTTGCCACTTTCAAACACTTGGCTGAGTTCTCTGCTGAAAGTGATCTGATGGAAGGAGAATAAGGCTCCCCCACGAAAAGCTGGGCTTTCCAACATGAATCTTGCTCAAACCTCAACCACAAATTACTTAGCATAGAGCTTGATGCCAAAGGATGCAGCCAAGTTCTCATTATTGCTCAGGAAAATAAGGTTTAGCACAATGCCATCCCCAGCCCATCTCCGTTTTTAAGCAGTGGTCCACTACAGTAATTTATTTCGGGTGGTAGATTACATGAATTCCAACATGTTTCATTTGGATGAGACAGGCATTAGCAGGAACATAGAAACAGTAAGGTAGAGATTTGTATACTCATCTTCAATAAAATATCACATAACCTAATGCTAAATTTCTTCAAAACACACACACACACACACACACACACACACACACACACACACACACACTGAGCAAACAAGATTTTTTTAAATAAGGGGAGAAAAAGAGTATCGTGTAATCAAGGCTACCTAGAACTTTCTGTGTAATAGAGGTAATTTCCACCAAATCTTAACATCAAGTTTATTCTTATTTCTCTTCATCTCCAATTGTGGCAGCATCTTCTAAAAGGACCTTTGCAAAGTGGAGAGAACAACATGGGAATATCAGGATTGCCTAAGGTTAACTGGGTTCCTGACTGGCTGCCTAACTTTGACATGCACCTGTATTTTCTAAGATCTAGAGTAGCAGAGGAGGCTACTCTAGGCTCATTAATGAGAGAGACAGAAATACAGAGAGAGAAAAGACCTAGGACACTTACACCTTCCTGCTTCCAGTGAGGAAACTCATTACTTATCTAAGAATCAATGGTGCCCATGGGGTATAGATGATGATAAACACCAACAAAGCAGTTGTTTCCATAGTATCAGTGTGTTCATATTTTAAACTTCTTACATACCTGGTAGCACAGTGAAGTGCAGGGATATACTTACAGGAAGCACTAAAGCATGACACACTCACATTAGCTTTAAAAGTAAATGTGCTTAAATATGCTTTTTCCTACCTACTAAGTATGACAATGTCATACATGCTACCATTTCAGGTTAAATCTATGTGTAGCCACCAGCCAAGCATATGTATAAGGGTGGGCATTTTCTATTTTGTTCTGTTCATGGTGAATTTCACATGGGTCTGTAACAATAGTAATAATGGAGTTTTTTGCTGAATGTTAACAAGGTGCTAAGCACTTGAAGTGGTATAGCTTGTATGGATACTTATGGAGTAATCAACATTTTAGGGGGTGTATTTCATTGTGCTTTAGAAAGGTTAATATCTTCTGCTTATCAAACTGGATCCTATCTGTCTTTTGAGATTATACAGATACTTTAATGTACAAAACTGGAAGATCTTCCACACAATAAACCACACTTACCAAGTGTGCTCACATCAAGCATTGCCCCTCCCCCACCTTTCTTTGCCTACCTACTGAAGTAGGAAAGCAGTGTATAGCTCTCCTCTTACCCCCTGGTTGATGCCTTTTTTGCACACTACCTGCGATGATTATGTGTCAACTTGGTAATGCCAGAGTACCCAGAATTTGAGTAAACATGATCCTAGATGTTTCTATGGAGATTTCCTTTTAGATATGAAAGAAAAAAAATACCTTCCATAATGTGGCAATCCTCATCCAATCAGTTGAAGTACTTAATAGGACAAAAAGTGATTTCCTTGAAAGACAAGTAGGTCCTCTCTGGGTCTCCAGTCTGCCAGCCTGCATACTTCCAGACTCCTTGGTCACAATAAGGCAATTCCTTAAAATAAATAACCCTGACAAATGTTTAACACACACACACACACACACACACACACACACACACACACACACACACACACACACACACACACATTTCCCTGCAGAGTCCTTACTAATCTAACCAATAGCTTGCTTGCCATTTCTGATCCACAGAAGCTATAGCAAGTAGTGAATCTGGGAAGGGGCTAGAGACTTGGAAAGGGTTTTGTTGACTGGCCCTTTGAGCCCAGCATATGTTAAAATACCTGGCCATTTCTCTTAAAACACTTACTATCTCCCCAGATGGATAATAGAGGCTGGCAGACCTGCCCTCTTTCCACAACTGATGTATGTCTGTGTTGGGTCCTTGTAGGTGACATTTTGATATCTTGACTGCCCTCCAGCTTCTGCCACTCTGGCCTTCCACCTGTAACTCTAGTTGACATCCCTGGGACGAGGTAGCTTGTGTGGTCTATAATAATCAGAACACAGAATGCCCTAATCCAGAGAAAAGTGGCAACCTGCACTAGCCAGAGGCCCCCTCCTGACTACCTTGTCCAGCTCCAGTGACTGGAGAGTTGACTCAGCTCTCTCTCCCCAGTGTTCTCTGGTCCCAAATAAAGTGTTTTCAGATCTCAAATGGATTCTACCGAAGTCCTGTCTCACCTGTGAGCTAAACACCAGTGTGTTAAGTGAAAACAGAACCATACAAGGCAACTGCATAAAGCAAAAGAAATGTTTAGAACTTTACAACAGTTACAGTTCTTGATTCTTCCAAAACAAAGTTCTTTATATGTGGTCCCTCTCCTTGCCTCTCTTTGCGGTTTATGGTTTCAAATAATCTGGGAGTTCTCAGGTTGTGTAACGTATTCATTGATCTTTGCTTTGTCATCTGAATTTCACTTTACCTCCAGTCTCCTGACTTCTGCTTCTATGGCACATCTCAGTGAGAATGGATGGGAAGCATCACATGTACAATTGGCTACTGACTGTTTTACGTATAAACAGAAACTCATTCCCCTTGCCTCAAGTCACCAAGGCAGGTGCTTCACCACCCCACTTAATAGGTGAGGGAACTGAGGCAGCGATAGCAAATCACATGCCCTGGGCCACCTGTTTGCTAACTGAGCTGTAGACCAGGGAGATCCGATTCAGAATCTTAGTCCTAACCACTGTGTCATAATGCTGCTCACTGAGTATTTACCTGGTACTATACTAAAACAATTCCATTGACTTTTTTTGTATTGAGTGTGCTTTATATGTATAGGGCACTTCTCTCTCTCTCTCTCTCTCTCTCTCTCTCTCTCTCTCTCTCTCTCTCTCTTTCTCTGTGGACAGGGAGTATTGATGTAAATTTCAGAGTCATTCTCCAGGAGCCATTTGCCTTATATTAGAGACAAGATCACGTACCATGATTTAAGACTTGCCAATTTGCCTGGGATGGCTGGCTAGGGAAGCTCAGGAGTCCCCCTGTTTCTGCTTTCCCAGTCTTGGAGTACACAAGTGTGTACCATTTCATCTGCCTTTTCCACTATATGAGAGCTGGAGACTGAACTCGGGTCTCCAGTAACATGCATTTTCCATACTGAGCTCCCATCTCTGCAGCTTCCTTTAATTAACTTTTAAGGAAGAAATAGATTTGTTTTTTAGAGAGCAGTCAGAAACCAGGTGTTTTGTTGTTGCTGCTGTTTCATTTTTTGCTTTGTTTGTTTGTTTGTGGAAACCTGAATAGATAGGTATCTATTGAGCACTGACCAGGAAATCAAGCCTGGGGTGCATTTGGATGGACAATCAAAGAATAGCCACCTCAAGCTGTTAAACTGAAATGCTCAGTTCCAAGAGGAAGACGTGGCTCCGCAGCTCATCCGTTTTCATCCTCCATCATACTGAGCAAGTCTACGAGGGAGGCGGCTTAGAGAAAAATGCCATCGAAGTTATGTAATGCTGCAGGGTTCCAGGAAGTCAGAAAGCCCTTCCACCTCCAAGACGTGTTCTCCACTGGTTTTGAATGATTGATAGCCACAGCCAGAGATGCCCTTGCTCCATGCATTCTTGGCTTGAGATGGCATTGCGCATTAGAATCCAATGCTTCTGGGAGACTTGGCACTTTGTCTCATGCCTTCTCTTACCCTCTCTCTGTAATCGGCCATCCACTTAATAACAGAAGGCAGCAGAGAAACAAAGAAAGATCCCCATTTCTGAAGTCAAAGGAAAGGATAATTTCACCCAAAATGAGCAGCATCAAAGGCAAAATTTGCCCACTCAACAGTTTTACTGATTGGGTAGCCAACTATTTCTAAACTAGGCCGGCTGTGGACCACTGATGGGCATGTTTTGAGTGGGGAGGGGGGACTCTGATGGCTGCAAATGTCAAGAGAAGTAGTTCTCAGCCCTATAGGTGCAGGGTGGAGGAAACCTAGGACATTACAAGGAGACTGAAATGTGAGAAGGTTGCCAGAAAAAAAAGTGTGTGTGTGTGTGTGTGTGTGTGTGTGTGTGTGTGTGTGTGTGTGTGTTTTGCAGGGTTAAGCTAAACATACAGTGAGCAGCAGGGATTTATGTGTTGATATAATGAAACAGCAGCCTGCTTGAGTTGAAATCAGTGTTGCTGTAGTTGAGGACCAAAGCAGAGGAGAGGATCCTTGAAGAAGGGGTGGATGCTAGGGGAGGACACATTCTTGGTTAACAGACAGCAAGTCCCAGCTAGGCCAGACCTTATGAAGCAAGGATAAGGAATACTTAAATGTCTACACAGCAATGTCTGGTATTCCATTTAAGTCTCCTTTTACTTGAAGTGATGTCATCCTCTTGCTATGCCCAGATCCAAGTGCAAGTCATAGGTGCAGCAATATGGATTAATAAGACTTTAGCAAATGGGGATCAACTTGTGTCATACTTACAGAAATAATATCAAATGAAAGGGTGATGTTCAGAGGTCCAGCTGGGGAGTGGGGGAAAGATAGAGGGTTGAAAGGACAGAAGCACCCTTCTCAGGACTCTTCAGGAACAAGGAGAGATGCTACATGTTCAGTAGACACATCGGATGGGGACCTGAGAATTGCTTTTTGTTATTGAAAGAAGGAAAGACACAGACTTCAGGACAGAAAGACATTTAGGTGGCCTCATATCCCATTATTTTCAGCTTTACATAATGTGATATATATATCTCTATATAGATCTATATATATCTATAATTTTTTTAGATTTGAGCATTATATTTTTGTCTTAATTACTAATCTAAAAGAGACATACATAGAGCTGCATGTGTGGCTTAGTTGGCCAAGTTTTGCTGCACGAACACGAGATTTGAGGTTCTGATCCCTACACTCATGTGAAATGTAGAGTGTGACAGCATACACCTGCAATCTCAGTGCTTATACACAGAGACAAGAGAATCTGGGACTTGTGGGCCATCCAGTCTAACTGAAGCCCTAAGGTCTAGTTTCAGTGACAGACTCTGTCTCAAGAAACAAAGAGAAATTGAGGAATATACCTGCCATTAACATCTGGCCTTCACAAATATGCACAAACATGAACATGTGTGCACACAGACACACACACACACACACACACACACACACACACACACACACACACACACACACACATCTACAAAGAACAGCTTGAAAGGGGCAAGAAAGTCTACAAACTACTGCCATTAGACAGAGGTCTGTGTGTGTGAGCTGGTTAGAGCCCACAGGACAGCACAGTTGCCGGTGGCTCTCACTGATGTGCTGCTCCCATGCTTCTTTTCACCCCACATGCTTTGAGAAAACCTGACATGTAGAAAAGAGTGAGTGACAAGAAACACGTCTGAATCCCTTCACTCACTTCTTCCATAAGGTCCCTCTTTTCATTTTTAACGCATTGTTTTCTTACATAACTAAAGTGTTTAACTAGGATTCTCACTGATTAACTTTTCCCTCCAGTGACAACTCATCCATCAAGGTCAGGGTCCCCAAGGAGGAAGCCGAGAGAACATATACTGCACACATGTGCCGAATGATTCTGCAAGCTGAGAAATTAGCTTAAGAATGAGTAATATGCTCTCAATTTAAACCTGGCAGGGGGGATTGTACTTTCATCCCTAAATTGGAATCAGATTCTCTCCACTGGGACTCTTCCAACTTTTGGCATAGTCCAAGAACAGGGCGAGCCTGGTTCCTCACAGTGTCATAACAAAACTGGCTTCAAGTAATAGCTCCATGGGGCTTAGTGGGGAAGGCAGAGATGGAGCTGAAGCTAATGGGACAACCTGGGATCTTGCTTTTATCACCAACCAAATGAGCATCAGCAAAGACTTAAATAAAGCCTGCACAATCCATTCTTAATGCTCAGTTTTCACAATTAACACATCCCCCAAGCGTCCATTATTATGCTTGGACACTTGGTGAGCACGTTTTCTTTCTCAAGAAGAAATTCCTTTTCATTGGGATTAAAGCTGTCTCCAACAAAGCATATTTTCAAATGGCTTTTGCTTTTTCCACTTTTTATTCCAAGATGTGATTTTTCTGTGTGTCTGGCTTTTAATCATTTTATTGTTAAAGAAAAGAGATGGGAGAGAGGGGAATGGAATAATGAGCCTACCAATGATTAAATCACTTAAAATGTTTTTAAAAATTATTCATGGGGCTAGGAAAATAGTTCAGTTGGTAATGTGCATACTACATAAGTTTCAGTGAAACACACCTGTGATCCCAACACTGAGAAACAAAGGTTGGTGATCCCTTGAGCTCATGGTGAAACAAAACAGAGAAAGGTAGCTGAAGTCAACCTCTGGCCCTGGCCTGCACATTCACACACACACACACACACACACACACACACACACACACACACACCCCAAAATGTAAGCAGTGCAGGTGAAAAGGTATAGTATCTTAAGTAGAATCATACTTTTTGAAGAGAGGTCAAACATGACATCTGTCTCATAGTCTTAAGCACAGCTTCAGTCTAGAAACATCTTGAGTGTTTTATCATAATGCCACCTTTTGAGTCACAGTGCCAACTAATTAATGCCAGTCTCTGCTGTGGGAGATCCAAGCAGGTTTTGAGCACTCCAGATGCTGCTAATGGGCAGGTAGGCTGGGGCTAGCACACTGCCTTAGATGTCATGTGCTATTTTCAGACTCCATTCTGTCCTTTTAATCACCACACAATTCCCATGAAAACAGAGACGCTTCATTTACTTCACCCAATCTTTCAACAGTAAATTATCATTAACCTGTTCCGTGGTTAACTAGAAAAGCCTTTTTTTGGAAACAGGCAAACCAAAAAAGCCACTAGATTTCTTGTGCCTCAGTTTCATCTCCCTTGGGAAAGGTCCCTGCTGATTGGAAACGGTGAGATGTCTTTGCATATTGGCACACACATTCCCTCACTTACCCCTTAACATCCTAAAAAGAAAGAGACACAAAAGGAAAAGAAAAGAGATTTCTTTGAATAGCATATGTCTATTTAAAGAACCTTTTATCATGATCAAAATTATAAAAATATACAATATAAAGGTATATTCATTAAAGCAGCTGTAACCCATTTCTAGGTATAGTCAAGAATTCAGACAAAAGAAATGTAAGGAAATATTTCCACATTTTACTTCTTTATGTTTTTTTTTTCTGAGAATATGGTTTCTTTTACTGAAACATGGAACTATGAGACCTAAGATGACTGTCAGCAGTAACTGGTATAAGGGAAGAAAATTTGATTAGTGAATGGTAACACAGCACTCTAGCATGAGATATTTCACTATTCCCCTATCCTAGGAAATCTGAAATTTTAATTGCAAATGGGTATATTATATAGGAAATATTGTGAGTATAACATTGATTGGAATTTTTACTGAGTAATAGTTAAGCAACAGGCTTCTTGTTAAGTATGTTCTAGGGTCTCCTTGAGCTGCAGTAACCCAGTGGAGAAGGGACAGTAACTACGTTCATTCTACAGACTGGGAGTTGAGGCTCCCAGCTTCCAGTGATTTCCTTCTGATCAGAAAATAATTATACTCCCCCTGCAATTGGTGGCTTAAGAGTCTAGCCCAATCTACTATCTTTATGTCCTTGGGTTTTCTCTTATCAAAGTCACCTTCATGGTCCCTACTTGCACAGTGTCAAAATGGAGCAAAGTGACTGCCATTGTATTGCTAGTCAAGTGCTTGTGAGGCATACTGGGTCTTAGTCCTGCAGGAAATCCTCTCTCCATGGTCTTTCCTTAGACTCTATGGATTCCTAACAGTCAGCTAAAAAATGCCCCCCCCACTTGATGTCTTGATGTATTGGTTATGTGAAACATGTGCTGTTCTAACTTAGTAAAAAAATCAGCTCCACTTGGAAGGCCTTCTAATTCTAAAAAAAAAAAAAAAAAAAAAAAAAAAAGGTAGAGAATGTTCTAATGCATCAACTTATGAAAGGATGGTGATGTTGGAGACTTTTTTGTGATGTGAATCGAACAATTGTACTATGAAGAAAGCTTTCAGGGAATGTGGGTGGCAAAGGAGGTGAGCTAAGTATGTTTTGAAACATCCAGGGGACCAGACCTGTCCTAGAGTAGGGAGTAGTTTACACTCAGGCCAGACATCACATTTACAAGGTTTTATTCCACTCTACTTTATATCACTATTAGCATATTTATAGAACTCTCCTGTTTTATTGTTAGCATTAATTCTTTAGTGTGCCTAGTTTATAAAATTAAACTTTATCTTGAGCATGCATGTATAGGAAAAAGCCTATCATCCACTAGGGATGTTGCAACGTATCTCCTTAAATCCAGAGGGGATCTCTGGTTTCTGCATGGTTAGTAACTCATTGGCTTATGTCTGTGGCTCACAGTGTGAGAAACTCAACAAGATGCATCAAGAAGAATCCATCTATTTTGATGCTGCTTAGATCCTTCATGTTGGTTCCATTTTATCTCCTATATAATGTCAAAATTATATTATTAAGGCATTTAATAATTAACTTTAATCTAAACTCAAAATATGAGAACTGGGGGTGAATTTAATCAATTTCCACAATTCATTGAGATCATAAAAAAATAACTGAGGTGCTTGCAAAAGCTTTGAGGACAGGAGTAGGGATAACACAATGATATTTATTCAGTCTTTTCATATATCCTCTGTTGAAACCACACAAGAGCCTGGGGAATTCTTGGCAGAAGCAATATTGTAAATGGCCAGTTTATTGGCAGAGAGGGCAGTGATATGAAACAGCCAGAGTCTACACACTTTCTCCAGCACAAATCAAAACAGAGCTCTGATCATGTCTGTTTATCTGCAGTGATTTGCTAAGTGATTCATTTCTTTGAGTGAGTTAAGAGCTGAGGTCTTGCCGAGAGTGTGTACGTGTTTGGATGGGGATATAGGCTATCAACCAGATGGAAAATAAACCGAGGGCTGTTGACCAGTGCAAACTACCACAAGCAATATTGATGTGATCTGTGGATTATGCTTTAGGTAGAAGCCTGGCAAAAAGCAAATAGACTCAGATGTGCTGTTGATTAGCTGAAGCCATGTCTACACTCTTCACAGCCCCTTTGGAGCCACTGCTGCCCAGGCCAAATCATAACAACCTGAGTCTGAGACATCCTCAAGCCTCCTTTCTTAGATGTATTGACATCAGTAATGCTGAAGCAGAACTCCACTAAAGGTCATTGAGTTCCTGGAAGGAAATGTACCCGATCTTTTGTCACTTTGGACTTAACACCTCCTCAGTGAACAAGCTCACTCGTGTGAAATAGAAGCGATGATGCTCTCTGCTAGGGCTTGGATGAAGCTCAGATGAGGCCATGTGGAAAGCCTTGGGCAATGATGGGATGTTGCCTGTTAGCTGGCTCCTTCCTACACCTCTACCAACCCACAATCAATCTCAGTCACTGCTGAGCAGCCCTGGGGCAGTGGGGCTCTGGCATAGCTGAACACTGTGTCCCCCAAAGCAATAGTTAGGATCCGTTTAGATTTTTCATCATATTGCTACTCTTTTCCAGAGTCTTGGATTTGGGTAGAAAATGCCTTGAGTACCAATTGAATGGACAGGCTTGAAGGCAGAGCAGGAAAGAGAATGAAGAGAACCATAGCACATGCTCCCTCGGTGTGGAGTGGAGCTAGTCACACTTTCAAGTCTTCTGTCATTCTTTCCTGTCTTTTGTCCTTCTTTAATTTTTAGCCTTACACCTTAAAAATTTTTTGTTTCTTAAAACACCGAATTTTTATATTATAAAAAGAATAAAATGAATGCACATTCAGTAAAAAAAAATATAAAAATTCAAGAAACAACTACACAACTTACTGAAAAAAAAAAAATGCTACCCGGGTAAAGTGCATTCCATTCCAGCATGAAGACTGGTTTGGATCAACAGAATCTGGGGGTAGGGGGAGGCTCAATGTGGTGGCACACATCTGTTATCCCAGACCTGTGGAGGTTTAGACAAATGGATCCTTGGCCCTTGCTAGCCTGTTAACCAGGCTGACTCAGTGAGCTTCAGGTTCACTAAGCGATCCCGCCTCAAAAATAAGGCAGAGAGCTATTGAGGATGACCAAACTTCTATCAAACTCTAAGTTCCACATGTATGTACACATACATGCTACCGCCAATGTGATTATAGAGTAAATACACACATGCAACCAATGTGATTATAGAGTGCACACACACACACACACACACACACACACACACACACACACTACCAATGTGATTATAGAGTACACACACATACACACATAACCAACATGATTATAGAACACACATGCACACACACACACACACACACACACACACACACACACACACACACACTGCCAAAATGATTATAGAGTATACACACAAACACAACTCCAGCCTACATGAAAGCAGCTGGACTGCTTTCCAGAAATGTTGTTCCACTGGAGTCCCTCAGCTTTTGTGTTACTCCTTACGTGATATCAGTCCTCTGCTTTTACCTCAGGCTAGACCTATGAAAATTGCATGATTCTTATTCTTGTACCTCATGTCTTACATGGTTTTGGGATGTGGCTTGAATTAAACATTGATGGAGATCCAGGAGGATGTAGGACTGGTCTCATATCTAGTTTCCTAATGTTGCTCTAACAAATGACCACAGACTGGATGAGTGAGTACAGCAGGAACGTATTTCCTCACAACTTTGGAGGCTTGATGTAGAAACAAGTGACAACTGGTCCACATGCCTTCTGGAGGCTCAAGGGAAGACCACTCTCTGACTCCTTTACACTTCTGGGGGCTCCTGATATGCAGTGGCTTGAGCTAAATCCCTCTGCTCTCTGCTCTCTGCCTCTTCACACAGCCTCACGTGCTGAGCTTCTGAGCCTCATTTCCCCTTTAAAGATTCCAGTCGATGAACTCAGGATTCTCATCAGGTCCTATGTGATTTCCTCCTAGGATTCGTTTTTTTAAATAATTTATTTATTTTTATTTTATTTGCATTAGTTTTTTGCCTGCATTTATGTCTATGTGAGGGTGTCAGATCTTGGAGTTACAGACAGTTGTTAGCTAGCTACCCTGTTAGCTAGCTACCCAGGCCCTCTGGAAGAGCAGTCAGGGCTCTTAACCGCTAAGCCATCTTTCCAGCCCCCTCCTCCTGGGATTCTTAAATAATCACTACAAAGCCCTGGTTCTAAATGAGGTCACATTTGAGGGTCTGGAGATTGGGACTTTAGCACATTTTTTGGGGGGGTCACAAGTTTCAAACTGCTATAGCCTGCATTGAGGGAAGGAAAGAGGATAAAATTATTAGTTGGTGAAATAATTACTGCATATACTGTATGATTTTGGGTGTTGTGCAATATATTAACATCTTCCACAGGGAAGGAACAATAAAACAGCCACCCACTCAACATAACACACGAGCTATAAGAAGTCTTTAGAGTCTATTAGGTTACCTTATAGACATGTAAGTTGTTGAAAGAAATAAGTCGGGTTCTGATGAGGTCACATGGGGGATCCCCTATTTTGTAAGTGAGCTCTTTGTTGAACCGTGGGATCGAGACAACGATGGGAAGGCTAAGAAGTTTATAGAAAGAAGCCATTAGTCCTTTGTCCTTAGAGGCACCTTTGTTTCTGCAGGGGTCACATCCTAGTATTAGTGCAATGAAAGCCAATGTTTCCTTTTCTTCAAGAGGAAAGGTCATCTCTATTCAGTATTTTCCTTTGGCTAATGGCACTGTCTGTATTCTCCCATGACTCTGCTGTTAGTGGAAGGAGCGCCTCATGGTTGGAGAAACTAAGTCCAGAGAACTACTGACCACTTCCTCTCTCTCCCATCATCAGCTGGCACAGTGCTCCAATCATGCCATCAGGAAGAGAGAGAGAGAGAGAGAGAGAGAGAGAGAGAGAGAGAGAGAGAGAGAGAGAGAGAGAGAGAGAGAGAGAGAGAGAGAGAGAGAGAGAGAGAGACAGAGAGAGAGAGAGAGAGAGAAAGAGAGAGAACTTAAAACCAGGATTCTCTGCTGAAGCTCAAGAATCTCAAATGGGAGGGTGTGTGCAGACAGGCATTGGATGACTTTCAGCTGTCCCTAGCGGGACATTAATTTAACATTTGTTTAAGAGACATCTACGCTTTGCCAGGTAGGACTGCAAGAGGAGTGTGACCCTCAGCTTCACACTGAGGGCATGAGGAAGCAAGAACTGCAAAAGCTGAGGAGGGCAGGAGCAGAGCATCCAATGGGAATAGACCACACCCTTATCTAGAATGGCAGAGTCTTGGGTGACATCAAGATGGGTCTGGTAGAGCATCATATCTCCTAATTAACACCTAAAACAACCCTCTCTTTCTCTCTTCTTGAGACTCATGAGATAGCTATCTGACTCGGTTCCCACCTGATTCCAACTCCAGTGCATACTCCCTTCAGTTCTTGATGATGTCAGTTTAAACCACAAGCAACAGCCTTATCACCTTATAGAAAGTAAATGGCATCAACTGAGTAAATGAAACTCTCTGAGAGCTTCTGTTTCTGTTTGTTCCGGGAACTGAACCCAGTGCCTTGTACTTGTTAGGCAAGTAGCCTACCACTAAGCTACATTCCAGTCCTACCCCACAAACTATGAAAACGATATACATCCACAAAATCACCACCACGAATAAGCTACAGAATAGCGTCTAATTCTTTTTGGCCCTATATAATCTATGCTATACTCTTTTTTTGTTTTGTTTTGTTTATTTTCTTGGCACCAGCCAACTCCTGGTCTGCTTCTTATCGTCATCTCTATTTTCTAACCTGTGGACAACTGAAAGACGACAGAATGTGCCATTTTTTGTTTCTTACAATGATCATAATAATTTTGAAATTCATCCCCATTTTGATTATCATGGTACCAGGAACATTGTGCACAAGTTCATGTGGGGCCTTATGTTTTTATCTCTGTGAAGCACATACCTGAGTTTAATGTTTTGGTTTAAAGTTATATATCTGTTATATTTCCAAGACATTTTGTCTTTCTAATGAAACAGTATGAAATTGCCTCATATCTCCAACCCTTGATATTGGTAGTCATTTTAAGATCCACTGTTTTTATGGGTGTGCAGGGCTAGATTTCTGTGCTTTGAGTGCTTTGCTAAGATGACTTACATGGCTAAACAACACTTTTTCATGAACCTATTACCTATCAGCCTATTTTCTGGTTTATTTTAAAATATTTTGCTCATTTGGTAAGTAAGCTGTTTGTCACATTATTGACCGTGTGTTATGTTTTTGTATGTTTTAGTAAGGTCTTATGTCAGTTCTACATATTGCAAATATTTTCTCCCATTTTGTGCTTATCTTTTCACTTTCATAATTGTACTTTTCAAAGAGAAAAAGGCTATAATAAAAAATAATGGATCAATTATTAAAAACTAAAGTTTGCACACTTTGTGTGTGACAGTTATGCTTGACAGTCAACTGGACAGGTTTGATAATGAGGAGATGAGAAAGCACACTGCTGACTGTGTCTTTGAGGCATTTCCAAAAAAGATGAACTCAGGGGTTAGACCCACCCTGAATATGAGTAGCTGCATCCAACAGGCTGGGAACCCAGGGAGAATAAGAGGGAAACAGAGTCAGCAAGGCTGGCGTTCTTTCTCTAATTCCTGACTGTCCTGGTGTGAACTGCTCTTGCTGCCCTCTCCCTGTCATGGTATACTCAAACCCTTGCAAACATGAGCCAAAAAACAACTTTCTTCCTGTATTTCTCTTGGGTACTTGACAAAGAGACAAAATAAATAGACTAGCATATTGCATTTTGTCTAAAATTCTCTGTGTTCTCCAGGAATACCAAGATTTGTATTCTTATTTTTGTGCCTTTTATAATTAACACTTTCCAGGTCTATGGTCTAATTAATTTGTTCATATAATTTTATGTGATACAATGTAAGAGATAGTGGTAAGTGTTTCACACCGACATGGGTATCCCCTTGTCCTGGCACTGTGTGACTTCCTGGAATTTTTATTTAGAGAACTATATGCACTCTTGTTAATCTAAACATGAACTCCACACTGATGTTCCCAGATCTAGTACATCTGGACTACTCTAGTTGTTGCCAGTTTTCATATGTCGACACTTCTAATGGGCATCTGGTGATTGTCTATGGTTTTAATTAGTCATTCAATTTGTTTAATGGACATAAAGTTGTTTAGAATTTCTCTTCCATTTTATATTGTTTTGGTTATTTTTATCTTTAAAGGACTTGTCCATTTTATTCACATCATTGAATTGATTTTACTTCTGGTTTTCTTTGCTCTTCTTGTGTTTCAGTCTGTCTTATAGACATCTATATTGCTGTCTTTATATGACAACTATTCCTTTTTTTATAGACTTGGATACTTCAATTGTTTGATGCCCTTAAAAACAAAATCGTTATTTATAGTTGGATCCTGTATAGGGCAATCATAATGGGGGTGATACTCAAGGGAGCCGTGGACAGCTACATGTTTATATGGGTAAAGTCTATATTTCCAGTCCTTATGCATATGGGTGTGTACATTCACATTCATACCATCTTAATGCTAGAAATATTTGGACCCACTTAGTGATGCAGACTGGATCTTAGTAACTATGAAGGATCCTGTACTTAAATATTAAAAAAAAAAAGATTAGATACTTTCTGGTAGAGCTCAGACATGTTTCCATGAAATAAAATGCAATAACTATAAGTTGATTTGCTTTAATATGACAATCATGTATACCACACAACACAAAATAAATAATTTTATTTTTTAATGGCTCCCTTGAGTATCACCCTCATTATGATTGTCCCTATACAGGATCCAACTATAAATAAGGATTTTGTTTTTAAGGGCATCAAACAAATGAAGTATCCAAGTCTGTAAAAAAAAAAAAAAAAGGAAGAATTGTCATATAAAGATAGCAATATAGATGTCTATAAGGTAGACTGAAACACAAGAAGGGCAAAGAAAACCAGAAGTAAAATCAAAAAATTAATAAATACATCAAAATATTATGTTTTACAACTTATTTATAATAAATAAACAGCATTTATTGAAAAGTGAATGAATCATTAACAAATCAGACAAGGCCACCAGGTTTTGTGTGTT
Source organism: Onychomys torridus (assembly GCF_903995425.1). NCBI lineage: Eukaryota > Metazoa > Chordata > Mammalia > Rodentia > Cricetidae > Onychomys > Onychomys torridus. The sequence continues at coordinate 28,299,063 of NC_050446.1, read as the reverse complement.
ATGTTTGTGTTTTCTTCAGTATTTAAAGAATGTGAATCATCTTCAGACAGGAAGTGACATCAGCAGAAGACTCACACTCCAGGACTGATTGGAAGACTCATTGCTGTGTGAACAGAGAGGGATTTACCAAGAGTGAGCATTAGGGCTTCAGTTTTGTTCTTGTGCTGGGAACGTGAATCCATGGGAAGGAGATTGTTCACATGCATAAAGGTCCAGCATCCAATCCCCAGGACCACAGAACCATGAGTAGTTCCTAATTTCTTTTTAAAAAGTTCCTGTGTCCTTTGACAAATTCCTAGGTATATATGTTGTATTTATGTCATGGTCACACCCCCTCCATAATTCTCATGTCCCTTCTGCTCTCTCTGGAGCCTTTCCTCTTCACTTTCCCCATCTACCTTCAGGTCCTTTTAAAAACCACCTACTGATTTTAACTGAGATTTCTTGAATATGCCTGGGCATAGGGTGATTTCCTGGATTGTAGGTAATTTCTCTTTTAATCTCCTGGCTTTAATTATATAATATGTAGGGAAAAATGAACTGTGATTCCTAACTTGTGAGAAAAAAAGAACGAAGTTGACAACACATATTTCAATGTAGCAGTTAGCACTTATTACTATTTGTGAAAACATACACAGAATCGAAAGCAAGATATTAATGTCCCTGCTCAGATAGCCCAGTCACTATTTCACAAAGTGAAATTAATAACGCGTTAGGCTAGAAAATGTCAACAGACATAATCCGGAGTATTTCTTTTGCCCTTCCCTACACCTCCCAGCATTTCCCTTCATGTAAGTGACTACTGCTTTCTATACATTTTCCAGTGGGGATGGTGCTGCATCTCTCTTGCATTGTGTTTCTGTGCTTCAATTTATAGTAAAAGAGTCATCTTTCACATCATATTTTCCCACTTATATCTTATAGTTTCATATAACTTCATACAGATTTAATTATTTATGAACTGGTTGTATCTAAATCTATGGTAAATAATGTGTCAGTGAATATCTGTGTGTGGAAATGCAGACACACATCATACATACACATACATGCACACAACACACATACATAACATATGCCACATACACATACAACAAATTCACATATATAGCACACGTACATTTACATCATACATACTACATATACATACTACATACTACACCCACATAACACACACACATCACACACACTACACACACCACATGCACATACACACACCCACTTGCTCATGCAGTAGTATACACACATTTATTTAATATGTATCCAGAGAAATTATAAGAATTAATCTTTTTACTTGGTCATGTATATATGAATTCAAACTTTTAGGTCAAAAGCATTCATATTTTCCATTTTGAAGGATAGTGGTAAATTTTCCCATGGTAAAATTAGACTGCATTATTATCTTCTCTGGGATATGTGAGAATCCAGATTACCTCACTTCCTAATACCACAACATAACTCCAAATCTTAATGTTTTTCCTTCTGAGGAGTGAAATGGCTCTTCTTTGGTGTTTAGTTTACACTTTCAGAATTGAGTGAGATCAGACATCATTGTATATAACTCAGAATTCACATTGATGTTGGTGAATCTACTTTGCCTTATTTTCTCATTGAATATAGGCCACCTTTATTGGGTTGATCTGAGTAAAGCACATAAAAAATGGTTTTAAACATGGCAGCATATTTTGTTTGCATTTTGGCACAAATGTTTTAATTTGCATATTATATGTGGTCTCAGGAAAGGAAAAATGCACCTAGTGATGTAACTATGTACCATCCAAGGAGCATCTTGCTTTCTTAGAGAAATGTCACTCTGCAGGCTGAGACTCTGCTTCCAGTCAAGGAGTATCTTGTATTATTGCTTCAAGGAGAGAAGAAGAGAGCAATATCTTTGCAGCAGAGCAGGACGGAGCAGATTGCGTGCCTGGTGGTCATCCTGTGAAAGGAGAAGATGTAAGGTCTAGTGCACCCAAAGACCAGATCCATGGGAGAGGAGGAGTTCATCCTCATTACGTATGGAGGAAGTTGGCTAGTACCTACTGAATTTATAAATGAATAATACACTGCTCATTACATAGCAAAGCTTCCCAATACCTCATCTCCATTCACACCCAGGCCTGTTCTCTATCCCCAAGCCTGGAGGGTATTGGGTAGCCTTGGTATTTGTTAAGTTCTCCACAGTAAGGGTACCTTATGGGTAACCATGGCATTTTCTACAGATTTCATTAGAGGATGTTAATTTAGGCAAAGTACATAGAACAATGCCTGGCCTAACAAATTCTCATGACGTGTTAACTGTTATTTTTTTTATTTTTCTTGATGACAAAAAGAAAAAAAAAATCAATTGAGAATAGCTGCTTTTACCTTTGCAATGGCAAAATAAGAACAATGTCTATCTAAACTAACAGATTGGTTAATCAAAGAACATAACAAATGGTTTTGGTCAACTACTGTATCATAATACATTTGCCCCAAGCAGAATGACTCCAAACAGCAATGGTTCATCATGGTTTCTGTCGCTTAATGCATAACGAGGCAGTCTGGTGCTGCCTCAGGACTCTTGTGTGGTTGGAACCACACACTGGCTGATTTTGGTTGGCAGTATAGGCCAGAACATTCATCTATGGTCTCTCCATGGGACCTGGGCTTGCTTAGAAGGTCATGGTGGGATACTAAGGGCACCATGGCAGGAGAAAGAGACATGGTGAAGCTCTGCAAGCCATGCAGTGTCATTTTGGCCAGGTTTTATTTGTCAGGGCATTTATGGATCCCTTCAAGTTTAGGAGAATAGAACAAAGACTGTTACTTATCGAGAGTCAATACTGTCTCATCATGAGCCAAACATTTAGAATAGAATATAAACACACCTATGTGACCCCTGTAGTCAGAGCAGTTTATAATGGGGTACCATTCCAGCAACAGCCTGCAGGCAGATACACACACACACACACACACACACACACACACACACACACACACACACATACATGCACACCCCACATGGCACTCCAACTACAGTGTGATTCAGGCCTTGTCAATTTAGATTTCTATTAACACAGGATTAGGGGCCCTTCTGGAATGTTTGTAGGTTGGGATGGGAAGTGTTACATGCGACCAGTTGAGAGGCTGTCATTGAATTGCAGTCTGACACCCATCTGAAGGGTGTTTAAAAAAAGAAAAAAACAAGGCTAAGAGTCAAAATTGAAAGTGCAAATTGCAAATGCTTCTCTTCCCCAGTGATAGGGCTATAAATACTGACACTCTTTCTGCTAAACACAAATGGAAATGCTCCAGAATCAATGGAAGGTGTGAACACCCAGAAAAACAGTATCTTAAATCCCAGCTCTAACAATTAAGTCAGACACTTTTGACACCTTATCTGAGACACTCCTGGCAGTATTTTGTTCTTCATGGCGTGATTCAGAAACTCTCAGCAGGTGACAAGCAGATTTGGGGGCATCATCAGATCAGCTTTCTCAGCACTTTCTCTCCACATGAGTCAATATGTTATATTTGAGCCAGTTTCACACCTTTGAAGAAAAGGCAATAGGCGAAACAAAGTAGGTTTCCAGAAAAGTCCTCTATAGCTTCTGGAAGCCCGTGAGCGGACTTATTCTGTAATGGCTGATTACTAATTCTTAAAATGATACCCAAGACTTCATGTCACAGTCCTTATAACCCACGAGAAATCTGTGTCCTGGGGTGGCAGGAAACCTTTTGATCATACACCTCAGCACCTTATTAATTAAAATAAAAATATTTCCTGATGTCATTATAGATGCCATTTTTATGACGTGTAGCTGTTAAATAAAGAACAAAATGAAAGTTATTAAATGTCCTAATTTTAGGAATACTATTTATCTAAAGGACGCTAAGCACCCTGAGTCTGTCCAATACCAAGCCCTAGCTAGACTGAGGCTCTTTCCATAACCGTGTTGGGAGGTAGGTTGATGAAATATTGATCACAGGAGCAGCTGCTGCTCACAATTTCTGAAGTCCTCCTCCCCTCGTTATGAGTTCCTGAACAGAGCAGATGAGCATGAGCAACTCAGACAGAGGTTGCATGATGTGGGCACACAGAACAGGGTTTGAATCCTGTCTTACCTATTAGCTATATGAGTCTGGTGAGTTTTTAGACCCCTCTCAGGCTCAGTTTAAATATTGGTAAGCTAGATATGGAAGTAGCTGCTGAAAGTGCAAAGGACCTACCAGTATCAGTCCCAAATAAGTAAATGTTATTGGCAGATTCTGCTCGTCTCTGCTGTTCCCATTGACGTTGTCGTGTGCACCTCAAGCAGCTGCCTTTGGGTCAATCAGTGAAGACCTAATTCACAGGCTTGTTTCTGGGATTTAGAGGGTAGGAAAGCCAGACCACCGTGTATGGATATGCATTCTCGGCTTGCATTGCCTTTGATACTCCCTCTGAGATGGGGCCAAAGGTGAACTCTCCACTGACCACTTGTGAGAAAGCTGAGGGCTGCTGGGGCAATGAATTCAATGAGAAGATAATGACTTGCAGGGTCCTCCCCGCTTCTAGATAAGATGAAGGGAAAGGCATGTGCTTTGTCCAACCTCTTCTTTGCCATCACATGGCAGTGTTGATTTAGTGGGTGAAGGCGAGAGAAAAGGTAACAGGCCAGAGATTCCCTGTTTCTCAGTATCGTGTAGAAAAAACAAAACAAAACAAAACAACATTTTGGTCTCAGCCCTTGATCTCTGCACTCTGTGCTGGCATAGGATGGATGGAAGCTCCAGACCTTCCAGGTTCAGTCTTTCTGATAAAAAACAGCTTTGATGTTTGCATAGTAATCAGACCCTATGGAATCTTCTCTGATTTTGATGCTTCTAGGTTCTCTCTGTCTCTCTCTCTCTCTCTCAATATATATATATATATCCAAACAACCCCCACATACATACATCCCTTTTGAAACCCATGCCGATCATCATCTAGTCTCAGCCTCATTTGCATTTTGCTTAGGAGTCTGTGGGGAGACAACTGGCGCTGGCTGGTTGTTTCTACCCAATCAGGGCAGAATAATGGGAGTTGCAGAATTGCCTCAGAGGACAGCACAGGGGAAAACCTGGTACACAAAGCAATGGTGGGCTGGCTGACATAAGACATCTCTCTCAGAGGCAGATGGTCAAATCTTTATCTCTGTCTCCACCAGAAGATATGGCTTCAGAGGACTGGTCTGGTTAGTGATGGTTTCAGAGAGAGGAGTCCTGCAACCAAAGCGGCTTCCATGCAGCTGGGAACATCCACAGAGCATCTGCAGGATATGACACTGACTTCACCTGCAGTCTCCACGGGCCCAGTCACACAAGCTCCCAAGAGAAGCCTCTCCTCCACCCCTTCAGTTTTTGGTGTTGATGCCAGCACCGTTCCTTTTACACGACAGATACTATAGGCATACTGCTCCTCTTGAAGTCGGGGACTCTGCCAGCTGTGCAGATTTCTGCTGTGAGGATCCTAGACCTCCTGCTTCTTCAGGACTTCCAGGGCTGCAGGTTCAGTGAGTTCCCCTTTAAACTACATGGAGAATCCAGATCAAGGTTAGATAGACCCTTCTGGGGGTGCTGAGGAAAGGAATGTGATGCCCATGGGGCACATTTTTTTTTAATACTAGAAAGAGGACTTGTGTTTTATTTTTAAGTTATTTAGAATTTTAGTTGGCTTTATCTTAGAAGCTTATTGAAAATAGACACAAAAGATGTTCTCCATACAAATTCGTGTAAAATGGAGCCCATCATGCTGTGAATATCCTGACCTCTTGAGGAATGCAGTCTCTGTGGGGCCAGCCTGCTATTGCCGACACACACACCACACGAGGCACCTGTCACTCATTCCACAGCTGCCCTATCCTCCTTTGTGTCACTGACCTCACCGGTTGGCATTCTAAGACTTGGAAAGAATAAGGCTGTATTCACACTTCTTTCTTTAAATGAGGACAGGGAATAAGCTTTATTAACTATGTGATGGGGAGTGCCTGCAAAAAGATGGAGAAAATAATTCTGCAATCAAATGACCCTTGGATGTTTCAAAACACGCCGTGCAATAATGTAGCTGACTTCGGAAGCCAAAGTGAAACAGCACATAGGAATGCTGCATCCTCCTTTCATCTCTGAATAATACTCTGTCTTTGGGCCACCCAATCTTTCCATGTGTTAGGCATTATCATCACATGTCTGGTTAAGAGTCGGAACTTCTTTGCAAATGCTAATTTTACAATGTCATAGTCACATTGCTAAGAGTGAATTTTTAAATATTTACATATTTTTAATATCTCAGCAGCCTTTGTTCTAGATGGGCTTTATTTCCTAGAAATGTTTTATACTGCAGTGATGTCTTGCATCAACCACAGTTTATTGAGCATCTTGGTATAATGTGTAACATAGACTTTCATCCCAGATCCATCCTGATATCCATCCTCTCATTTAAGGGCTGTTGACTTCGGGCAAAATATGTTCCACATACATCAGTACAATGAAAATAATTATCATATGACTCATCAGATTCCATAATTAAAAGAGGAAGGTACCATAAATAAAATGTTTCCTGGTGATTTAAAGCATAGTAGGTGTTTTGTAAATAAATAATGTTTATTATAGACCATTTTTCCACTGTAAATATGTAACAACACATAAAATGTGTGCCTATGTTTTTGACTGTGACTATTCTTCACCAGCTTCACATATGGAGGAATCTTTGTGTTGCCTGCCAAGTTCTAAGCTGTGTTCCAGGAGCCAGTATGCCAGATCCCAGTGGGAAAATGTTTTAATCTATCTCATTCTCTTCTGTAGCTCTAACTCCCACTGCAGTGCCTGGTCCAGGTAGACAATATGCCTGATGAACACATTAATGCATGAGTGAACACATGTGTAACATGAATCTTAAAAGGCCATATAATAAAAAACCCAGAGCCAGATATTGGGGTGAAAGATCAGAGAAGGAGAACAGCCAGCCACTAGCTTACCTCTATAAAATCCTCAGCCTCAAGAGAGCAAGTTCCTGTTTCCTCACACCTTAGATACCTTTCTGTGTCCTGCCATATTAATTCCTGGGATTAAAGGCTTGTGTCACCACTGCCTGGTTCTGTTTCTCTCTTGTAGCCCAGTGTGGCCTTGAACTCACAGAGACCCAGATGGATCTCCTCCTCCTAAGTGATAGGACTAAAGGTGTATGCCACCACTGCCTGACCTCTATGTCTAATTTAGTTGCTGGCTCTGTCTTCTGATCCCCAGATAAGCTTTATTGGGGTACACAATATATCACCACACATATGTGTTCAAAAATATGACTGGTCTTCATCAGTAGACAGCAAATACTAGAAAATCAAGGGAAATAGTTTTATTGTAAAAAGTCAAAACATATCCCCAGTGTAAATTTATTACTTGCAAGAATTTTACATGACCAAATCCTAAGAGAGTCTGACAGTCACCATACTTCAAATTTCAAGTACTGTGTTGGTAAACTTTCTGTTTTTATGACAAAATTAGTAATCCAAAAGTCATAAAAATTAGTTTATTCTGAGGTTTTCACTAATGGCTGCTTGGCCCTGTTGGTTTGGGGTCTGCATTGGGAATAAAGCTGCTTACTTTCTAGTATCTAAGAAGAGAGAGAGAAAGAGAGAGATCCTTTAAGATGCACAGAAACTCAACTCCCTAAGGTTCTCCCACCTCCAAGTTGGAGAGCAAGCTCTCAATAATGGGCCTTTGGAAACCACTTCAGACCCAAACTGCAGCCAGTGTTAAGTATATGTAATGTAAGAACAGAGAAAGTGTCTCCTTCTAGCATTGAATATTCATTTACTTCTCCTCTGACTACTTCTTTGTTATGATCTTTCTGGAAAATTGCTAAATATGTGATTTACATTCTCCATTGCCTGCAATGGGTAAATGGTGTTAAAGAGAAGGCCTTTGACTTTCTGATGGGGTGATGGGTCACAGAATGTGGTTTCTGCTTATATTTCTAATTTTCTTCTGCCTCATAGAAGTGAGTTTTGTGGGAATTTTTAGATTGTATTTATTGATTACATACATAGAATGTATTGCCTGCATGTATGTCTGAAAATTGCATGCATGCAGTGCCCTCTGAGGCCAGAGGAGGGTGCTGGATCCCCAGGGACTGCAGTTACAGAAGGTGGTGAGCTGCTGTGGAGGTGCTGGGAATTGAACCCAGGTCGTCTGGAAGAGCAGCCAGTGTTTTTAGCCACGGAGGCTTCTCTTCAGCCCTAGAAGTGAGCTTTTCACAACTGAAAATTATTATTTTATTGTGAACTAGATTCAGTATCCAAATTGGTAAAATTCCTTAATCACAAAGTCTGACATCATTTGGAGTTTTAGAACCAGCAGAGGAAAGATGGCAGTATGAGTCAGTTCCATCTAGGTAGGCGATTGTTCTATGGGGAATGAGGTTATGTAAGCAGAGCACAGCTGTGAGATGACATAATAGGTCATCTGTGCATCTCATTTCCTCTTTGTGTGGGGACCCACCAAAGGAAATCTTTAATACAATGGAAAGTAGGTTTTTTTTCCAATTTATTAAAACACTGAGAAACAGGACTTGATACTTTGATTGACTCCCTGTGCACCTGGCTTACGTTTTCTGTGCTCCAACTGTGACAGGCTGGAGAAGTCATGGAGTGTTCTATCATGAAGTGAGACAGGCCTGGGAAGTGGCTTTTCCACTGCACATCCTATGTCAGGCAACCAGTGTGGGCTGCTACTTCTCATTCTTCTCCCCAACCACTCGGCCTAGGCAATCCTAAGACCGCCTTGGATTCCACACCAGCAAGAGGAAGGGCCCAAGGACAAGTACCTTATGGATTACATATAGCCTGTAATCTATACCTTATAGATTACGGATAGCCTGGCATATAATTTGTGAAAGAAAAAAAAAAGTTCATGTGATTAAATATTTGTGTTTCTAGAACTGGTTCCTGGTTCGGGGGGCATTTTTTTCCACAGAGTTTTATTTAAGGTTCGTGAGCAGAGAAGAAAGAGGGCTGTCTCAGAGAGCATACAGCCAGCCTCAGTTTCAGCAAAGCATAAACACAGAGCAAGTGAGGCAATCGGCAGACCTGACAAATTGCTTGTTGCAGCCTTTCAAAACATTCAATATGTTGTTTAGAGGGAAATTACTTATCAAGCTAGTTGTTTTTATTGTTTCCAGATAAGAATTTCTGGACCTCCTTATTTTACAAACATTATTTTATATGCTTTTCAGGCATGAACTCAGTCCTCAAGACTAACCTTACATAAAACGTCCTATTATGATTTCTATTCCGTAAACCAAGAAACAGAAGCAGAGAGAGCAGCCCTGACTCCCACAGCTGTGTGGTTCTGAGGGGCCTGAGCCTGGCCCTGCTGCCCTCTTCACTTTCTTGGTCCATCACACTCTACAGCTGCTTTCTGTAAGGCTACTGCATGCTGGTTCTTCATCTACCTTCTGCCAATAAACTGAGTCTGGATTTTTTTCCTCTGCTTACAACATTTAAATGACTATTTGGAAAGAAAATGTCAATGACCTCTTTTTCTGTAAAATCCCTTTACCCTGCATGCTTTCTTCCATATCTCCATGCGCTGAATAGTGATGTCATTCTTACCTTCTTCTCTAAAGGAACCTGACCTGGCTCTTAGAAGCGTGCACACAACGTGTGTACACAAGAAAATGACTGCCACATGCACTGGATGGTGTCATTGGGCCCTGGTATCTTTTCCTATTGAATTTTGCCCTACAGTCTATCTACCAGTGGTTTTCCTTTGCTCCCCTGGGTAGTGTGCCTGGCACTTGTGCCTACTAAATCAAACTTGCTTTTGACAGATGATTTGTATAATTTATTGGGATATAGGAGTCTCAAAAATGTTTTCATATCTCTAGTGGCTTGGTATAAACTGGATGGTGATGGGCCAGAAAATTATTCTTCCAGAGCTGCAGAAATGATTGTGTATGTCTCACCATGATGAACTCAGAGGCAGCTTAAATGTTGTGATTGACTCTCCACACAGTTTGCTGTCAACCCATTCTGAAATAATTATAATAGCCCACAGATTGGCTGTGTACTCTGTTCGGTGGGTGGCAGATCTGTGTCTGAATGCATTTCTGCATGTTCAGATTCCTAGCAGGGCTGCAGTTCTTAACTATTCTCCATGTAAATAGTATCTCCCAATATTGCATGCACATGCCAATAGCAAAAGGTGTGTGTGTGTGTGTGTGTGTGTGTGTGTGTGTGTGTGTGTGTATGAGAGAATATATCTACTTTCATTTTTGATGTATCATCTGAAATTCCCACATCTTGAAATGCACATCAATATAGAGTAATATATAATCAAAAATTCAATGATGATTTAATTTCAATGAAAATGGGTTCCTACAATTAATAAAAAGATGATTTTTTATTTTAATTATCTGCAGTATAATTGTAATTCACTGTTTTAACCTGAGTGCATTTTAATGAGCTATAGAAATTATGCTTACAAATATAATCTTTCCAATTCCATTTTAAAAGTACAAATTTGGAACATGTAGGTGCTATTGGTTGGCAACTGTTATTATAACTGAGCACACCATTTAGATCTTAGAATACTTCAATTGAATGCTTTTCAGAATTACTTTTCCAGAAGTTTGGAAGGCATAGTGCGTTTTTGTTTTTGTTTTTCTGCATTTCATCTAGTTCTTCAATGTCACAAGCAGGAGTACTGATATCATTATTGTGTGTAGTAGAATTACCATGATTCTCTGAAGGGTAAAATAATAAATTTTGGATCAATCATGACTCTATAAACAAAGATCTGCTGGGGTTGGTGGTACACAACTTTAATCCTAGAACTTGGGAGGCAGACAGGTGGTGAGTTCGAGGGCAGCCTGGTCTACAGAGTAAGTTCCAGGACAACTAGGGCTATACAGAGAAAACCTTAAAATGAAACAGAAAAATGAAAACAAAATAAAAAAATCTGCAAAGGTCCTTGAGTTAGGAGAGATGGCTCTAAGAGGGTGTACAACACTTTCAGAGGACCCGAGTTCTATTCCCAGTGCCTATGTTGGGTGGCTCACAACCACAACCATCTGACCATCCAGCTCCAGGAAATCCATATCCTCTTGCTTCCAAGGGCATGTGAAACACACACACACACACACACACACACACACACACACACACACAGAGAGAGAGAGAGAGAGAGAGAGAGAGAGAGAGAGAGAGAGAAACACACAGATGTACCATTAATTAAAAATAATAAATCTTTAAAAATGTAAGTTCGTTACAGATATTTTTTTCTCTTCTGCCAGAAAATCAGACTGCGTTGCATGGAGTGAAAGCCTCATAGCCCTTCTGGTAACCATCAGGCCTTTGGAATTTCCATAGAAACTGGAATCAGTCTGTGCAAAAACTTCTTAAGATTTTATAAACCCGTTCAACTTCCTATAATTTGTTTTTTTAGAAGGTATGTTTATTATTTCCTATCTGAGTTCTCTCAGGAAACAGCCCTAAAACTCTAAAAATGAAAAGAGTCCCTAACATTAATCCTCAGGTCTCCCCTGTAAGGCCAGATGCACAAACACAGCTGTGCACATGACGTGGCCCCTGGGTGACTTGGGAGCACTGGTGCTCACACACCGAAACAGGCCTCTTGATTCTTCTCCCTTTCCTTCTCACCTACATTTCCTCACTGAGAACCCGTTACAGATTCCTATGCTGCCGCTGCTGATATGCTTAAACACTTTATTTTAGTGTGGTCCACAGGGAGTAAACAGCATGAAGGATGGCTGCTTCTGCACTGGAGTTTCTGTACCACCAGCAGTCAGCAGCCAGCACCCAGATGCCAGAAAGCACTTTGAAGCAGGTTGGGAATCACTGAGTCCCCCTCTGGTTGCTATTAACAGCTCACCTTTGGCATTTTTCCCCTGCTGCTGCTTGCAGCCAGTCATCCTTCACCAGGACAACTTAGTAACTGTCTCTCCACTTCTGCTTTCACCAATTGACTATCTCTTCAGAGTAATATCTGAAACGCCATGACCCAGTATTTACCCTCCCCTCCATCAGTAACTTTCCTTAATACTCGAGGAGAACATGGACGCTCATGGTTGAGCCTTGATAATGAATGTCTTAAGAGGAAGTCCCTGACACACCCAGTCTCACCTTTCTCTAATCTCTGCCTCGCATCCCTGGTGCTCCATCTGTCGGTGGCTTGGGTGGTTGGGTTGTGGTTGCTGTTTCCTTACACCCCTGTGAAATGCTAGCAGCACCTGGTGCTGGTTCTTTGGCCGAGTGAGTGCTTCTTCTCTGCTTTCTCCTGACTCCCACTCTACTTCCTTCCACTCTCCTCGCCTTCTCCCCTGCACCCTCCCCTCTTCCCCTCATTCCTCTTCCCTCTGCCCTCGCCCTTTGCCTTCCATCCTCCACCCATGGGCATGTCTACACATTCACTTTACATGGCCATTTCCTTTTCACAGGGGAAGCTGAGAGAATAAATAGAGAGAAAGAACAGTTCTTGAGGAAAGAGCTAACCTGAGAGGAAAAAAAAAAAAAAAACCTCTCCCCCAGTAAAACACACTCAAGAATAAGGTTCTGGAAGATGTTTGCTGTCTGGAGCTGAGCATCACTCTACAGTCAACATATTCTAGGATTCCTCTGACCCCCCCCCCAAAAAAAAATCACATCAATCTCTCCCCTGGTTGACATAAATGTCCTGTGATTCCACAGGCACCACTTGGCGGGAGCACTTCTGGCATCCCTGTAGGAAAAGAAGCTGAATCCTGGATCATGGTATGGGCTGCATAGAGAGGCTTGTAAATGATATGTCAATGGGTCTTTTTTTTTAAATTATATTTGTGTTTTAATTTTACACATCAGCTGTGGGTTCCCCTGTCCTCTCCTCTCCCACCCCTCCTGCCACCACCTTCCCCCCAGCCTCTCCCCTCCGTTCCCATCTCCTCCAGGGCCAAGACTCCCTTGGAGATTCATTTAAACCTGGTGGATTCAGTACAGGCAGGTCCAGTCCCCTCCTTCCAGGCTGAGCAAAGTGTCCCTGTGGAAGCCCCAGGTTCCAAACAGCCAGCTCATGCACTAAGGACAGGTCCTGGTCCCACAGCCTGGATGCCTCCCAAACAGTTCAAGCTATTCGATTGTCTCACTTATCCAGAGGGCCTGATCCAGCTGGGGGCTCCACAGCCTTTGGTGCCAGTAGTGGTGGCAATGTGTCTTTTTAGAAAATGGATTGGGCTGGATTCAGAGTTGTGATTTTAAATTTTGAATTTGTAAAAAACCATTTTTATATTTGCAATTCTTTTTGGATTATGCCATTCCTCGTAAAATTTTACAGAACACCTTAGCCTGGTGTTGCACTTTGAGGAAACCAAGGAGGATTTTGTTTCAACCTTTGGTCTCTGACCTTATAAAGTCAGATGGCTGCAGCTCAGGGTGTGATCACCAAACAGAGAGAGTACCCAGGAAAGTCTGTCTGAGAAGCAGATCAAAAGGGGAACACCCCCCCCCCCCTTACTGCTAGGTGGACTTCTCCCACATGTCCGCATTCCACTGGATTTGCAGAAACAGAAGGGGAAAGCTGGCATGCTGTGGCAGTACAAGACAGGGCACATTCCATGTCAGTTGATATTAAAGAGAGGAGTAATCCTTGAAGCCCAGAGAATTTGGAACATTTAGGTTACCCTTTCTGACTCACGTGGCTTAAAATTCTCCCACACAGCCCCACTTCAAAATAGAGTAAAAATTCAGAAGACTCCTCGGTCTTAATGGGCCGAGACTTTCTTTTTCCCCCACTACTGGAGAGTGAAGCCAAGGCCAAGGGAGAACATTGCCTGGGTTCACTTGGCCATCAGTCTAGCAAACGCTCTACTGAAACAGTCCAGTTTATTTCCACTAATTCCACAATTGATGAGTTGTCTTAGGAAATGAGAAGTTTAATGGGCATGTAGGGAAGGATCGTAGAGAAAGGTCCTTTTAGCCATTGGTGGCCTATTCCAGTGTATAAGGGTAATATGATTTGGTTTTTTTTTTTCTTTTAGAAGTCAGAGAGTGACAAAAAGGCACCAAAAACTGAGGGTGTAGAACAGTGAGAGAAGGCTGGAGAATACACCAGAGGCAGCCTATAGAGAAATCCTGCTGCACCTTTGCTTCCAAAGCATTTAATCATCATTAAATGACTCACTAGTATAATTGGAGACAGTTGTTTAAATAGCCCATATAAAATGGCCCCGGCACATTTGCATACTTTAGAGGGGCGGGAGAGAAAGGGCATGCATACATGATATGTGGTCTAACTCCCCTCACCACGGCTGGAAACTGCCAAGCAAACTGGAGCCCTGAACAGTAAGAGCGGCCTTGTTTTTCAGGCTTTGTAAGATAATTGGCTCAAATCATCTGTTTATTCCATGGAATATTGTATCTCCCTCTAGCAGGAAATGCTTGAAATATTTTTTCCAAGTAGAGACAACTGAGTGTGTGGTTTCTAGTGGAAATCCAAGCACAGGGAAAACAGCGACTTGTTCTTTCTTCATGGCTGGAGGTAGTGGCTGGTGGCCAGTCCCCAAGGGCTTCCTTCATGCTGGACCCTGTGCTGAGAACTCTGCCTGTGTATTTTGTGACATTGCCACAGGCATCATTTGAGATATGTACCATCATCACTCCTATCTCCCAAGTGAGAAAGGGATGTCCCAAGAGAAATCTCCTACCTACCCAATCCTCGGTAAAAGGTCAAGACGGAAATTGGAGAGAACCAGGAGTTGTTTAAATCTGCTCCCTAACCGTGTCCTGCTAAGGCGAGTCTGTAGCCACAGCCAGCAGTCCTGCGGTTACCTTGGCTTCCAAGTGAAATGACAGAAAAGATATGAGGCCCAGCTGCTTTGGAAGTCCTAATCAAGCAGGTTGTGGTGCCTTTGCAGTCACACCAGACTCTACTGGAGGTATGACACAGTAGTCTAAGACCAGAACCCCACTACTCACTTTAGCTCCTGCTGTGCACCACGGTGCAGATCAACTGTAAAGCCTTAAACCCAAGACCCCTCTGAAACGGGAACATAAAATAATTTGGTGATTATGAGACTGGCAAGCCTTTCCAGCTTCACCATACTAAGCGTGTAAAAGGTTTGTGAAGATGAGAATCCATCTCTCACGTACTTGAAACTGTTATGCATGGAAATAATTTGTAACATATTCTGTGGAACTCTAATGTCACTCGCCTAAGACCAACATGGGTCTTGTAAGTGGACTTTGACCAAAGAGAAAGAAAACCATGCTAACTGGCTACCTGGCAAAAGCGGAGAATGAAAAAGGGGAGCAAGGAAATACCTGCTCTTCATGAAGCAGGGCCCATCCCTCCATCTCTCCCTTCTCAGCAGGGCCCATCACTCCATCCCTCCCTTCTCAGCAGGGCCCATCCCTCCATCTGTCCTTTCTCAGAAGGGTCCATCCCTCCATCTCTCCTTTCTCAGCAGGGAGGGCCCATTCTTCCATCTCTTTTTCTCCAGATGAAGCCTCTAAAGCAGTGGTTCTCAACTATAGTGGGTAGCCATTCAAGCTTTGATCTGGAAGTTCCAACCCCCATTGAGGCTTTGCTAACTGTCACACCTACAAGGCAGGACCAAGAGAGGATGCTGAAGACCTGAGATCCAGATACATGGGCTCTCTTGGTTTCTGGACCCTGGACGCTGAAGGTAGACTGAGCAGAGTTCTCCAGAGAACACTGCCAGACTGTGCCACACCTTTCCCAGACCCTGTTACCTATCCTTTCACTTGTAAGTTACCCCATAAAGTAAATCTCCCTTTTAACTACATGGAGTGACCTTAATAATTACACTAATACTCAACCTTCTGAAAGCTGCAACCCTTTAACACAGTTCCTCATGTTGTGGTGATTCCATCCATAACATTTTTTATTGTTACCTCATAACTAATTTTGCTGCTGTTATGAAGTGTAATGTAAATATTTGTGCTTTCTGGTGGTCTTAGGCAACACCAGTGAGAGGGTCATTTGACCCCCAAGGGGGTTGAGATCCATAAGTTGAAAACTGATGCTTTAGGACTTCTAGATGGAATCTGTACCTGCCTGGTGACAACTCTTCTAGTGACCTGTCTTACAAGTTAGAAATTCCAAGTGGGATGTTTTGCAGGCAGTGTTAATTATTTATGTAAGCATGCTCTTGTGATCTGATCTATGCCACCTCATCTTTTCATTGGTTACATTGACAGATAAAATATGGTACAAGTTAAAATGGATTTTCAGGCAAATGAGAAACAAATTGAGTGTGATCTAAGTTACTTGAGACACACTCACACTAGATTATTCCTTGTTCAACTGACATTCAGATAATCTAGTATCAATTCACAAACATCTCTTGTGGATGAAAGGATGTTTTACATAGCACTTTGGGTGGGATTTAGGTCAAAGGTGTGGCAAATTGGAAGTATGACACTTCAATTTGTACTCATTATTTTGCCCATTTTGGTACACTGGTGTTAAAACATCTTCCCTGGTGTGTGTTTTTTTAGTGGGAGGATTTGCTTTTTAGTCTCCCATTTGATGGGTCTCTGCCTTTTCAAGGGAAGTCATACTCATATACAGCATTAAACTGATTCACAAAATCAAAGAGATTCTAACCATTGATATGTGGCTTCCAAAGGATGCAGCACAGTTTGGCCCGCATCTGTGTCTGTGTTCTTTGAACTAATTGGGAAATATTGGATGCTGGCAGGCTTTAATAGGGAAATATGTTTCCCCTTTAGGGTGATATGTCTAATTGGCTGTAGAAATGCTTTCTCTGTGCTCCAGAAAGCTTTTCCCATTTGCTAATGATGCAGCTTCCCCACCTTCTCCCAGCCCCAGGGCTGATGCTACACTCCATGCACTGAACTCTGCTCACAATTCTTTCATCGAGCAGCACAGGGCTGCAGACTGACTCTTTGCCTTGGAATGAGGAGAACCCCCTGGCTGGGGCCTGCAGCTATACCCTGGAGAGTGTGTGTTGAAAAATGAGCTCCATGAACTGTACTGGCTGCCGTTTCCAACTGCAGAGATGCACCTTGGGGAGGGACATGGGTAAACCACTTGGGACAGAGTAGGGTAGGGTGATGGCTATGGTTCCATTTCAAGGCCCATTTTCTGGGACTTTGGCTATGGTGAAACTGGGTTTCTTGGGAATCTACATGTAGGTTTCCTCACGAAATGGAAGTACACTCTAGATTCCAAAAGAAGGTAAGATTTTGCTATAAAAATTGGCTATTATAACACACCAAGAGTACAAAGTAAAACTTTTGTTTATATTATCCTGAACATGTAGGGTTTGGATATACCTTAAAGACTGAGTAGATCCATGAAACCACATGAATGGCCAGAGAATCCAGTCTTGGTAATGGTCATAAAGGTGGAGCCATAGACACATGGTTGGGTTAGGAAGGCCAATGGTACACACTCACTCATGTTTCTGGGTCAATAGAAAGGGTGCATGGTCTGTTCTTAGGCTGCACTCATTACTAGTTTCATTCTTTCATGTAGATAGGACATTGTTGTCTGAAGAATGTTCCAGAAAAGCAGGTAAAGATAAATACTGGTATCTTAACCTCAAAGAAAGTGACAATGCAGGTCTCACCATTCCCTTTCAATGGACAAACCCAAGGTTATACTATTGTCTTCTCCACACATTCATTTCAATGTGGAAATTGGACATTTGATGTCATTGCAAAACAGTTAAAAGCATGCAAAACTCCCATAGAGAAAGAGTCTATATTTTTGCATGCACTGCAATAATTCTTGGCTTCTGTTTCATCTAAAACCTATGATTTATTTATTTACTCTTGATTCATGTCTTGAAAACTCTGAGAAGAAACATGCAGCTCTCCTGCTCTCATTATGAGGTGACTCCAAACTTTCTTTCCTCAAAATTGTCCCACTTTGTATTTGACTCTTCTGTGTCTTGTGGAAGAGATAGAAAGCACAGTTCTCAAAGAGGGATGCTTCCTACTGGGTTGGTACATGGTACATAGTTATTGGGGGACAACTCATCTCTCTGGAACATTCTGTCTCCAGCATCCCTTCGTATTGACTGAGATTTGTCTTGAGTGATTTTAAAAAGAATAATTTATATTTAGTGTGTGTTTGTGCTCACACATGCACATGTAAACACACATTAATAGCATCTGTATAGAGGTCAGAGGACAACTTGAAGGTATCAGTTCTCTCCTTCCACAATGAGGGTTCCAGGAATTACACTGGAATTCTCAGACTTGGTGACAGGCCCTTTTCCTTACCCATGGAGTCATCTCTACTTGCCAGGCAAAAGTTTTATGAATTCCTTTTTCCTTTTCTATCCCCAAAAATGTCAGACAGGCTAAATTTACCACATGGTAAGGAAAATAAAGTTGGTTCTGCATCAATACCAATTATCAATTACTATGTATGTGGTATATTGTTGTAATTGTTTTATGTCTAGATTTTAATAACTTATGATTATAACCTTTAGAAAGAAAGGGATAGCTATGACTATCAATCTTTCTATTTATCATCTGTCTCTATACCTATCAATAGATCAATAGATAGATAGGTTGATAGGTAGGTAGATAGATAGATAGATAGATAGATAGATAGATATCAGCAAATGGCAGATTTCCAAGGGAGCATGTCTCTGTGAACCTTTCTGTTTTATTGGTGTTCTAAAGTTGTACTGCATCTCATGATGTGGTTTTCAAAAAGAAGACATCACTAAAAAAAAAAAAAAATCACTTTCTGAAATCTGATTTGGGAAATGTGCTGAAATTTTGTTTCTTGTTAAGAGATGATTCCATTTTAAGTCTTTATGTTTTTAGTCTAACCAACTGCTCCAAAGAACCATTCAGCCAGCAGCAAATGAAGAATGCCTTTTTATGCTTTTAATAATGTCCTTTCATCTAAAAAAAAAAAAAAAAAGGAGAAAGAAAAAACAAACAAACTGAAACAAAACAGCTTTAGCTTTTCACTTTGGAAGTTTGTGCATACTTTTGTAGAAATCAGTGTGCTCTTAAAAAGACACTCTATCGGTGGCTCTAAGTACCTTGGTTTACAAGATGGACTTAGAGACATATGGTGCTTACACAGTCTGAGTGGAGGGGGGTCATATATTCTTAGGGAAATGAGAACTGCTTTAAGGAAATTTTTATTTAAATGTGCCATGGTATTGACCTTTAAAATACAGACCTGAATATTCTTTATCAGCAAATTAGTCATTATTATATTCTTATAAAATTCCAAATCATTGTCTGCACCTAGAAAAAGAGAAAAATAATTACATCAAATTTTTTTCTTTATTGGCATGAAAGTGGAAAAGAGATAAATTGTGGCCCAAGGTGAGTTGTAGGGGAAAGGTAGATATGATCAAGATATCTTATATATGTATGAAATTTTCGAAGAATAAATAAAAATATTATTCAAAAATTTTGCCTTTATTGTATTTTTATTCAATATTACTGCTCACTATCATTTGGTGAAAGAATCCAGGTGCTATGTCTAAGGAGAATCATATAACATCTTGAAAAAGAAACAATTGAAATGAAGTAAACAGAAAATGTATATATATATATATATATATATATATATATATATATATATATGTGTGTGTGTGTGTGTGTGTGTGTGTGTGTGTGTGTGTGTGTATGTGTGTGTGTGTGTGAATATATGGTTGTTTTATATACCTTTTGGATCTAAAATAAATATTCACTTAAACATTAAATAATCATGCAGATTATTTCTACTCAATTATATGACTTCTATATCAGAAAAGTGAATTCAAAAATTATAATAGTCATTAACTTGAATAAGCTCACCCTACCTTAGGTGAGCCTTCAAGAATAAAAGTAAGCAGCCCATTCACACATAAAGCAAACTGTAGACCTTAGTCATCAAGCATTCCAATGGTAGACATTCCATAAGACTTATTTTCCTTAGAAAATAAATGGGTTCCAGTGGTGTTGGAGAGACGGTTAAGAACCCTGCCTGCTCTGGCACAGGACCTGGGTTCTATTCCTAGCACCCACACAGCAGCTTAAAACCATCCATGACTCAGGCTGCAGGTGATCTTACACCTTCTTCTGGCCTCCGAGGACACTGCACACATACTCTGATCAGGCATACGTGCAGCTTGAATACCCACACGTATGACATACTCATTCCAATGAAAACAAAAAGTTAAATTTAATAAACACAAATACTCAGTGTGACTTCTACACAGTGCTTTAGTCCCAGCAATGGTTCCAAGTGAGGAAGTTTGGAGTTAGCACGGAGTCCTCAGGGGACAAAAATTGAGTCCAACTCTCACTTCGTGAACTTTCTTTTCTTGATAACTTGCAAAATCATTCCTAATGATGTGGCAAATCTGTGAACAGGATAGGAACTGTCTCCTGTCCCTGTACTTTTCTTTTTATACTTTCTTTTTGTTACTCAAGCGACTCTGACGCCCCTAACTTATACTCATCGGAATGAAGTAAGACAGGCCTCAGCGTAAAAGGAAATTGTGGTTTCTGTCGCTCACAACACTGAGTTGTATGAAATTTCCAGATAAATAACTAGTATATGAAAGAGCCAGTATGGATGGCCATAATTCCCACATCAGGGACATCCGTTTGTCCTCCATAGCCAAGTTGACCTCTATCCTTCATTCTGGTCATGCCAGACAAAGGAACCCCTCCTCTCCCTGTCCCCCCCCCCCCCCCGCCCTGTCTCCTCCCCCTCCCCATGCCCTCCTCCTCTTCTCCTCTCTCCCTCTCCTCCCCTCCCTCTCTTCTTCCCTCCCCCTCCCCCTTCTCTCCCTTTTCCCCTCTCCCTCCCCCTGCTGCTTTCCAGAAGCCTGACAGCAGTAGGTCCTGCTCTTAGTAAGTGGTATGAGGAGGAATTTAAACATTCTGGAAGCCTCTAGCTCCTGTCTCTCCAGAAGCAATGGATGCAACCCAAGTCTCCAGTTTCTTTTCATGTACCCCACTTTTGTCTTCCTTCTTTCAAAAAATTAGATAAATTGCAAGCCAGACTATGCATTTTTTAAAAACTGAGAATTGGCTTGTTCCTACACATTCCCTCACTTCTTGTCCTCAGATGTTAGCATCATCCTTCCTGTTTCAAATGCTCCAGTGCTGTGCTCCTCCGGATTTATTTACAACCCATTACAATGGCAAACATTTGGAAGCAAATCCAATGTAAACATTGGAAGAATTCCTAGTTCTAATCGAGATGTATTGACTTAGCTTTTGTAAGCTTGAGGCATGCATTTGGCCATTTTTATTTCCTCCCCTTTTTCCTGAAGACTGAATCATAATTTCACACATAATAAAAATAAAAGGCGAAGAAAAGAAAGAAATCTTTTCAAGCAAGAAAAGTCCAACTTAAAATAAAATGAAGTCCTGAAACAAGGTCTAAGATCACATCATGCCCCAACTTGGTCAATTTTGGATGGCTTTTGCATCCTGTGATTTTAACCAAGAGTAGAGAATTTAGAAAATTCTGTGGAATAGATGCTTCTCCCTAGGAAATAATTTCCTGCATAAATGTACTCCCCTTAGTGTCTTTTAAACACTTTACCAATAGATGCTCAACATATTAGGGAGGCTATCATTATGATCTCCAGTTCACAATGAGCTATTGTTGCAAGATAAGCCCACCAGAGAACACACAGACACCCTTAAAACCAAAAGGAAACTCTTTATTACCAGCCAACAGCTGCACAGGGAACTTGCCCAAATCATGCAGCCCTGATCCCCACAGTTTCTTATCTCTTATTCACAAAACCCACATCCTGGTTTGACACACTTCCATTAGCAAGAAGCAGAACTACATGAGCTAAAAAGCAAGGTTAGTACATTTAAGGACTTTCTGGATCCTGGCACTATGGACCAGGTCAATGATGTACTAGACATTTGGCAGGTGTTAAGGCCTGTCTGTTGGGTTTTAAGGTCAGAATGGTACCTTTAGCACAGCATTAGTTGTGCTAAGGTCTGAGGGCTTCCTACATTTCCCCCTGGTTCTAAGAGTCAAACCATGGACCCATCATGAAGCAGGGAGTTATACTGTGACTTCAGGTCTTAATGGAGTTCGCTCTCTGTTTAACACAGTTAAGATGATGGTTGAGCAGGCAAGGTCCCATATAGTGAGGGCTGGGAGCAAAAGGATTAATGGTCCAGCCATGATTGTAAGGAGAGCGGTCAACCAAAGGGACCAGGAAAACAAGAACTGACAGTTCTTAGACCCTTAGCATCTCCTTTCTCTTTTCTGAAGGTTATTTCTGAGCATTGAAATTGCAGAGGCAGAGAAGTTGGAGGTCATGGGCTATATTGAGCAATGCTCTTCTTATTCACAGCATGATAGACAATGTCACATGGCAAGATAGCAAACATAGGAGAAACCAGAGACCGCTGGACCACTATTGCACTGACTGACCCATCTCCATGATTACAGAAAACCAAATAAGAGGAGCTCCTAGGACTTCATATCCCTCCTTAAGCTTCATCTTCCCACATAGTTACCCTGAGGCCTCAAAACTCCACTGCATGAACTTGAGTGACACATTCAAACCAAAGCAGGGCTATTGGCTTCTCTCTAAAGGAAGCAAGCAGCTCTGCTGTTTTGTCTTCTCCCATCTCTCATTAGGCATTCTTGAGGAAATCCACACTGTTTCTAATATCAAAAGAGTCTGGCCAAGGACTGACTGAGATGGTTCTGTGAAGGCCTCAGGACCAGAACTAAGTTTTGCAGCTTTGATGATAAAATGACAGTGAACCATAAGAGCACTGTGAATATTTCCATTTGCAACTTGATTCTAGAAGCATTGTTTACTAGAGCAAGTGATGAGCATTTGCTAAGCCACTGGTCACATTTCTGGAACAAGTGCTTGTGGGCCCTTTAAGCCCCAGGAATCCCCCAAATCCAGAGGGGAACAAGATTTAGTTGGTTTGATGTGTGTGACTGGAGATCACAAGAGGAGTTCCTGTTCTAAGGGTTACCACCTCCATGCTCGCAGGGCCACATGTGGTAAACCAGACCTGTCCCCTAAAGACAGTGACAGTAAGTTGTGTGTGCAGTGAACAGCTAAGGTCACGTGAAGTGCATTCCCAAAGGAGTTCCTCCCTCCACCGCCTGGCCTTCCCTGGAACACAGCCCCCCCTGTGTTTCCAACATTCTGTCTTCCACCTCTCCCCACCCAGGGATGCACAGAGCAGTCACAGCAGTCTGAAGGATCACACAAGGCGAGGAAGTGGAGTTGGTTCTCAAGCTAAGCAAGCCTTGGCTTCCTCATTCCATTTGTAACCTGTGCATGCCCCACACAGTGTGTTGGGCAAACACGATGCTTAGCTAAATTAAGCCAACCAGTCAAGCAAATCCTACACAGTCTCCAACAGTAAAGAGAGAAGCGCCTTTGAGCCCCACCTCATTAGCCAGGCAGCAGCTGCTGAGTCCAGAGGAGCCAGGTAAAGGATAAACTTGACGACTGCTCAATAGCCCCACGGACCTGAATTGCACTTTGGGCACATGAGTCATCCTGACATCAGCCAACCAATTATTCAGTGGCAACTTATTCAGGAATCGTAGTTGTCTAGATGATTGACGATATTACTTTGAATATGTAAAATAAAAATCTATTTTAGTAAAACAAGAATTTCAACAAAAATATAAACTGTAAAAAATAATTAAAGGTAAAAATAAGTAGAATTTTTAAATAAAATGCATTGAATATTTGGCTTTCCATCAATTCCCACCCCACACCCTCAATTCAGAAAAAAAAAATGTCATGTCCCTGATTGTATTCTCTTGCAAAGCATCTATTTAAGTGGCTCATGGACCAGTTCCTAAAGCAAGGCCCTGGAGCAAGAGCCTTCACCTGGGTGGGCTCATCCTGGTCTGTAGCTTTCATCTCTGGGAGAATGTTACAGAACTTCTAGTTCTGACAGCAGATTGGCTAGTTCCGTTTGTTTCTCTCATCTCCTCTGTAGACCTGCCACATTTTGTGGAGGATGGAAAATACGAAGCTCACATTCCTCTGGATGGTTTGGAGCCCCAGGCCCAGAGCCCACATGTGCCACTGTGGGTGAACTGCAGAGTTCAAAGCGTTGGCCCTCCTAATTATTATCAAATGGTCCTTTCTGAAGAGGGAGTGTGAGAAATGCCAGGAAGTGTGACAAATGGCTCTTAGTTGGCCCAGGGATCCGCACACCAAACCTAACTCCACAGATGTTTCAATAGCAAGCTTGCTATTCAGAGAGAGGGAAACATTCAGCTATTGGGGCAAACTGTGACCAAGAAGGTTCCAGAAGTCTCATGGAACAGTGGTTGCAGTGCTGATGGCTGTGGCTGCTCTGTAGCTCACTCAGTCCCCTAATGACTCAAGGGGCATGGACCCACAGCCTCCCAAACTCCTGGAAGAAAGTGTTTTGCCTTGAGCCTTGGATAAACACTCAGGGCACCCATGTTTGTATTTCGTTCCCTCCTAGGAGTATCTTTGTAGGGAAAGAGTACTCTTCCACCCTGCACTCCTCGCATTCAATGTTCTCAAGCACTTCATATCCAAGGGATGCTCGCTTGAGGCTGTGAGGGTCTGTGACCACTTCAGTGGCTACCACATGTTATTGATTGTTTATACAGCCAAGTTGCAAGCGAGCTTTCCTTAACAACGCCTTCAATTCCTCAGCAACAAGGGCACACAGCACAGTGGACAGCAAACCAGAGCTAGTGGCTTCCTAGACAGGCTCTCAAACAACAGCAGGGACTGAATCAGGGGGTAGTATCCAAAACTCACACACCATTGAACAAAAACCATAATCTTTGCTTTTCATAGTGCGGTCATTAGCGCGTTTCAGTTTGTGTTGAACTGAGATGCAAGACTCCATTTGGAGAAAAACTCTAGATAATACTAAAATCTGAGTACCAAAAACAAACAAACAAACAAACAAACAGAGAGGAGAAGAGAGGGAAACAAAAAGTCATAACTTCTTTCTGAACTTTGTTTAGCTTCCAACCTTTCCCTGCCTGTCACACTTGATCCCCGGCAATAGAGACAGCAAAGAAACTTGGGATTGTTCATGGGGATTCAGAATGGTCCATGGTTCTTGAACCATTGCTTCATGCTCACTGCTGCAAAGCCCTGCCATCAGACCCAAGGCAGAGTTCCAGCAAGTCTGGGCATTGGGCACTCTGCTAGGTCCTGGGATCAGAAGTAAAATTATAGCTGCCTATAGAGTGTGCCACTCCTGCATTGGTTAGCTTAAAAAAACTTCAGCATCTTTCTCACCTTGCTTTTTACTATTCTCAATGCACTAACATCCGCCAACACACACACACACACACACACACACACACACACACACACACACACACAGACAGACACACACAGCATGCCTTTCCTGTTAGCGAAGTTCCTGTTTTCATTATCACCTTTTATGATCTGCTTTCTGCTGTGAAGAACATCTCTCAGCTTGACTTTCAACTGACTAGGGAGTTCATCCTTCTACATTTCCTTCAGAGCAAGAAGCCTGGGCTAGCTATTGTAGCCTGAAAACTGAGGAGTGTGCAGGGAGCATGTGGAGCCCTGACAGAATGCCATCTACTGGCCTACATTAGCAAGAAAGAGTTCAGAGCTCCTCTGAAGGTAGAAGAGACAACATCCCTGCATGCCAGGAGAGACCAGGGACTCCACTTCTCCCCTGTTCTGTGAAAACAACCCTCCTAACAGCCAGGAAGGAGCACATGGGGACCTGGAGTGCCAGCATTATTCCTATGAGGAGTATCCTCAGAGGACCGCTGTTTTTGGCATTTTGACAAAGGTTCTAAACTGTCTCCATCTCCCCTGGACTGTTGCATCTTTCACAGCTCTTCTCTCTAATATTGCCATTTCTAGGCTCTTTCCTGTTCCATCTTTACCACCGGCACACTGCTTAGCCCCTCCTTTGTGTCAGTGCTCAGGAAAGCTTGGCTAAGTGCCCCACGGGCTCTCCAGGATAGGAGACAGTGAACAGGGCGGAGTCTCTTTCCCTTTCCTTTTGCCCAGTTAAGATACATAGTAACGAATGAACAGCCAGATTAATTTGACTCATCTGACTATTTTAGGATTTTCAGTATAAAAAGAATCTAGTCCAGGCTGTTTATTGATGAAATTCAGTTCCAAAAATTCTGGAAAGATTTTGTAAGTGTGGAACTAGCCATTGGAGAGAGAGGTCAATTCTCTGACTGCCTTCCATTGAATACAGAAATATTTGTCAGTTGTGCGTGTGTGCATGCCTGTGATTGCTGCTCAGATTGCCCTTAAGGTTTTTCTTATGAAAGTAAAGTCTCAGAATTATTCATGATCATGTTGGAAATATTATCAATACATCCCTCCCTTTTCTTTCCCTTTGAATTTGGCTTGCAAAAAAACTGAATGTGAAAATCCTGGCCTTGAAGACATCCTAGGAGCAGCTCTGCAGGGCTTGCCTCCTCTCATAGGAGCGTAGGCTATCACATGAGAGGAACACTGTGGTGACCTTTAATGTTTCTCTTTAATGGGGTGGAGGGTGGGAGGGAATTCAGGGAAGGATGCTTGCAGTGGGTAACTCCCACTGAGAGTGGGACTTGTAAGCCAGGCACTCCTTCAAGTTAGGAGACTCAATTGTCTTGACTACAAAATAACCTTATATTTATTTATTGCCAAGTGTTCTATATAAGAAATAGACTGGGGACCTGCTCTACAGTCTGCTGCTCAAAGAAACCTTTAATGAGGGTTTCCTGGTCCACTTGTCTCTCCCAGGACTTCAGAGTGTCTGCAGTCACACAAGGTTAAGATAATGACCATCAGACCATTCCATTCCTCACATTTCTGCTCAGAGAGAAATGAGAATGTGATTCCCTGCTGTGCAGACATCCTTTTTTATTAGTACTGGATGAACAAGAATGTGAGCACGTTTGGCTGTAGAGAAAATGGACAGAATTGCAAATGCACAGCATTGAAACTCAGGGTCTAAGACCAGGCTTTCAAAGTAGAAGTGAGGGGAAAGGGTGAAAAATCACAGAGGTTCACAGCAGCTGAAATGAAACAGGCTGGCATATTAAAACTGCTGCAGGATGCCAGTGAGGTCTGGGAATACATGGTTGGCTCTGGAGGAAAGAGAGAGTGTCAGAAGTGGGGACCACTTCAAGCTTCTAGGTGCTGCATTTCGTTTGAGCTCATTCTAATCATCTGAAGGTATAATACTTTCTGCTTCTGCAAACATTTGGCAATGAGCCCCCTCCCTGTGTCCTGTACCACACATATTTCCATATGTTCTGGCCAGCTATTAGGTAATTGTCTCATTTTAGCCTTATTAATGTATGTCTTTGTATTTCTGGTCTACAATTTTGAGGTTAAAGATAGTGGCACACTTTTCCTGATTCCTTACTCGTGGCAGCATCAATACACTGCACTGTATAATCTAAGGAAACCATCCCCAGGAACTTTCTGGTATTCCTGGAGTCACAGCTATGGTTTTGGTAGGCACTTAGTGAGGACTTGTTAATTTGATGCTATCAAGTGTTCTAATCTAAAAATTGTAGAATTGCTTAAGTGGCCTGTGAAAAAAGAAAACTCTTCACCTTAGTCACAGTGATGATGCTGTGGAATAAACGCTCTTTGGATTTTAAAGTATCAAGGAAAGGTGCATACATTCCTACTTTTGGCTGCAGAGCTGTCCTCACATGAATTCTTGCACTAACTATACAGCCAGATGTGCAAATGCCAACCACTCCAGCGGGGTAGCAGCTGTCCCAAAAGGAGTTCACAAATTCTCATGAGAAAGAGCCTCTGAGCCAGCCTCTGCATTACCTGCCCTGAGATCTGTTTTGGACTCTGGGAGAATTGAATACAATGAAGATTCATGAACCAAATGCTCTGTCCGGGCAGACATGGGAACTTAGAGGTTTCCAACTAAGAGAGTTCAGTCCAGTTTTCATCCAAATGTCCCGGGGAACATCAGAAGTTTCATTTCAACAGTGGAAGATTAGATGAATCCCTCTCTGGATCCATAAAAATGTACAGTTCTCATTAAATAGTATTAGCCATGTTCTCTTTGAGCAGATGGCCCCTGGTGAAAACTGCAAACGCCTGTCTCCAACCACAGAAAATCAGTGATGAAATCATCAATGGCCATTGGTTTAGTAGGCAGACAGCAGTAAGTTCAAAGTGGACCATCTAATTAGAAGAAGGTGCTGTAATCAAGGGTCCACATTCAGAAAGGTTGAGAAAGAAAAGGGACCATCTGATGGAGACTCCTGATTTGCAAAACCCTGACAACCCTTGGCTCAGCTTGACTTCTTGAGGCTAAAAAAAACTACACTGATACATTAGCAATGCTGATTGGCTTTGAGGAAAGGTTTCTGAAAAGAAACAAATGCACAGAAATCAATTAAATCCTTAAGCAAGACTTGGTTCCCACAGGTCAGCTCCCTGGACATTATCCTTCAGGACCATCTCCTTTGTCGTTTGTCTGTTTTCTCTTTGTTCCATCTCCCTTCCCGCTTTCTCTCTTATCTCTTTATTTTAGTCTCCCTTTTTGTCATATGCTTCTTAGAATTAAGATTTTCATCTTCAGTGCTGCATTTTCAAGAATCTGTTGAATTTTTAAAATACAATAAGCTGATTTGCAGTCAGGGACTGCCTACAGGCACGGGACATACTTTGAATTGTGTTCACATTCCACTGGTGTGAATGGAGACAGGCAGGAGGCTGGGCTTTGTAGACTTCTGGCAGTGCAAGGATAAGAAACAAAATAAAGAAAGACCCTCCATGAGCAGTGTGATCTGCGAAGATGAGACAGAGACGCTGCGATCTGAGTGACTGTGAAATACCCCTAATGAACTCTCCAGCTCGGCTCTTCCTCTGCACTCCCTTCCAGAGCAGGGGAGACTACAAAGCTAACCATCAGGCTTGAAAGAGCAGCTAGTGGGAGGGAGGAAGACAAAGTCCCGGGTTGGAGGGAGACTCTGCATTAGTGATAAGCCACCAGTCCCACAGGCGGGATGCTTCTTCCCCTCCTGCGGAAAGCATTTTCTTAAACACACTGTCTTCCGTCGCTGGTGTCCCTCATTAACTTCTGTTTTGCTAATGTGTTTGCTGGAAATAAGCAGAATGGGTTTTCTATTTATCTGCATGTTGTGTAAACAGCTACTGCAAGCTAGTGAGGCGAACAGCAGGGTTGTATTTGAAGAGTGTTGGAGTTATAGCGAATGAATCTGGCAAACACTCGTAGACCACAACCAGGGGCTTATGAAAGATGGGAGTCTGGGGGAATCAGGAGCTGAAATACATAAGGTGTGAACACACATGGATCTATTTTGTCTTCCTGTTAATTCATTCTCCCCTCCCCAACTCCTCTGCCGGTGTGTGTGTGTGTGTGTGTGTGTGTGTGTGTGTGTGTGTGTGTGTGTTTTATTTCCTCTCTGAAACTTCTTAGGCAAAGATAAAAGACAACCGAATTAAGTAATTGGATCAGTTCAGGAGGAAAATACTTAAACTAAATATTAAATTTCAAAACAGAAAACAAAGAAGAATACATCATCACCATCAGGCCCACAACAATGAAACCCACCGCGCATTTCCCTGGGCTGCTTCTCTTTTAAGAGTTGCATCCCTGACACTTGGAATACACCTTTTCAAATGTAAATTTCAACATCAGGAGTGATTGATTCAGACCAACATTGCCTGAGCAGCCCGTCTACAGTTCCTATGGGGGGCTGTACTGTACAATGAGATCCCTCTGTGCACAGAACAGACCTGGACTGGGAACTGGGCTGAGCTACTTGCTGGAGATAATACGCAATTGCTTGAGTTCCTGTATCAGAAATCAAGGGTCTGATGGGGGAGAACTGATGGAAATCACAGGCACAAAGCACTTTTATTTTTCTAGTAAATACACACAAAAGTACAGTAATTTAGAAAATGGGTTCTCTTCATAATTGAATCTGCTGCACAGTAAAAACTCCCGATTCTCAACATTCAACGCTACAGTTTTTAAAATCCCCCAGTCTCTTAGACAACTCTATGACTTGTGAGTGTTGTGGATATCGCTCTGTATAAATAAAATGCTATTTGGCCAGTGGCCAGGCAGGAAGTATAGCGGGACAAGAGAGACGAGAATTCTGGGAGGTGGAAGGCTGGGACGGGGAGAGACACTGCCAGCCATGGCCATGACAAGAAAGAGGTAAGGTAAGCCCCAAGCCATGTGGCAAAGTATAGATGAATAGAAATGGGTTAATTTAATATAGAAGAAGTAGATAACAAGAAGCCTGCCATGGTCATATAGTTTCTAAACAATATAAGTTTCTGTGTGTTTACTTGGTTGGGTCTGAGGGTCTATGGGCCTGGTGGGTGAGAGAGATTTGTCCTGACTCTGGGCCAGGTAGGAAAGCTCTAACTACATGTGAGTGTTTTGTAGCATTTATCAGTAGTGGCACATCTAGCAAGTCATGTCATCTGTCTAATGCATTTTGTCATGTGTTAAATGACAATAGGCATCATATTCTGCTTCTATACTGTAAGCATGAAGTAGTACTATGTAAAGACTTAGTGCAGCACCTGGCATAATGCAAACAGCCAACACCCATTCACTACATTCTGCATAATCTTGCAAAACCTTTCATTAATAAGGAACCTGCTTGTTAAAAATAAAATAACAATAACATCTTTTTTAATTATTTAAAAGAAATATAAATTGGAGCAATTGAAGATTTAAAAAAAAAAAAAACTTGCAGACATCACAATGTCTATGGTTGGTCTAGATCTCCCAATTAGCATCTAACATAATTGCCATACATCTGTGTAATGAGTCTGTCTCTGTACTGCCAGCTCCCAAAAAAATGACATGGAGACTTCTTATTAATTATTAAAGTTTGCCCTTATCTTAGGCTTATCCCACTCCTCTCATAACTTAGCCCATTTATATTAATCTACATCTTGCCTTATGGCTTTTTACCTTTCTTTCATTCTACATGTCTGACTCCCTCCATGTCTTGTTGGCATCTCCTGCACACCTAGGTTCCTCTACTCCTTCCCTTCTCTCTTGGAAGTCCCACCTACACTTCCTGCCTAGCTGTTGGCTATTCAGCTCTTTATTAAACCAATCACAGTAATGTATCTTCACACAGTTTACAAATATCTCACAGCACATCTGTGAAACCCAGGAAACTGGGTTGATGGATTACTACTAACTAAATTCCAGACTTACTTTGTTTGAATAATACTGGCCTTTTGAAGAAGGTTTCTTTTGTAAAATGCCCAAGATTTATTTTATCGGTTGTTTTTTTCCTCAAGTCTAAACCAGGAATGTTGGTTTGAGAAAGAATACCTCAGATGTACAGCATATTTCCATCATTTGCCTGAAGGTTCTTCATATAAACAGGCTTTATTGCTAGCATAGTTGAGGGTGATTAAGGCAATACTGTCTGTCAGTTTCTCCACTGTAAAGTAGATAACTTTTTTGGCATTTTAATGTTGATGTTAGAAAGCATGTAGCAAGTTCCAATGTAAAGGAGGAAAATTGAACACTATGCCCTGTAACCTAAAAAAAAAAAAAAAATTTTAAATAATAAATAAATAAAACTATTTCTATCAGAAAAAAAGGCAAAACAAAACATCTTAGCCAAAGGTATTCAAAAGCTGTAAAACAGAGGCAGTAAGCATGTGAGAGTCAGATTGGTAGCCGTGTTTCAGATGCCTTAGTGATGGTAGTAAAAGTGTGGAATTGTGTACAGCAGAGAGCAGAAAGCTGATTTGGTTGGCTGCCCCTGATCACTTTGGATTCAGACTTTGTCTCCATGAACTTATGATTCAGAAGACAGTGCTTTTGAGCTGTATTTACATGTATGGATCAGGATAGTGAACCCAAGTAAGATGCAACATTGTTTTTTACTGTTACTTGTTGTAACATGGTGAGAGTCAATATTTTTATTAATGAAGATACTAGACTACAGTCCAGCATTGTGCAGGGGAACCACTAACTACAATGACCTAATCAAGTAGAGAAACTAGGCCTGTAAACTGTATAGATACTTTTTAACTTTTATGATCAAGGAAGGAGAAGAATTCTAGATAAAGAGATGGATATTTACATTTACATTGAATAAGATGAGAGTTACCATAATTACTCTAATGCCATACAAGTCACAATGTAGCATTTCACATGTAGGGGATGTCCAAAAATTCTGCATTTGATCTATATGGAATATGTGATACTGCTTGCTTTTACTTCCTATGCTTTTTGCTAGTGTTGAAGGGCTTTATGAAATTATGCTTTGAGTGTTACTAGTAAGGTTCTTAAAATGTTAACACTCCTAAGAAATGCCTCAACAAGAAAGTCAGGTAGGGAAAACATGGATGGTATTTTTGTGTTTTTTAAGGATAGCAACAGTTTCCTTGCCTCAAAGATGTTTACACACATACACATACACACACACATACACACACACACACACACACACACACACACACACACACATACACCCAGTGTGCGGGGCAAACAGATTGACTTCTGTTCATCCTTTAGGACTCTGTTCAACATTTTGTTTCTCATGCAGTGTCTCCACTTCTTGAGCTCACTCTCAATATAATAATAAACTCACCATTTTTATTATCTCATAAAACACTGTCTCTCAAGGGGGCAGTGTTTGTTGGCTCCTAACATTATCTCTAGCACCCTGCAAATGTAGTTATCAAAAGAAAGATTAACTGAAAAGAGGTACACAATTTTTATTTGGATCTACATGCACATCAGTTCAAAGAAATAAGAGTAAGTTTGGGCTTTGGGAAATGGTAAGCATGGGGAAATGAAAGAACAGATGTTAGAAAACTACAAGAGGAAAAATTTATTTAGTAAGGACTAGTTTGGGTCAACAGGTTCTGGCAGAGAACCCCTGTCTTTGATGGTAAAAGTCACTGTCCTTTCCGTGGGACCGTGGGTAAAGAGCTAGGAGGTCCCCTGTCTTGGAGGGTAGGTGGGTTATGTACTGCTTTGTTGCAGATAAAGGGGAGGCAGGGCTGTTCCTGCCCCTATTGATTCTCAGATTCCTCCAGCTCAGAACTATTGTCATTACAAATGGCATATTCTGGATGGCAAATCCTAATGCCCTTCAATTCACATTGTTAGCATTTCTCACAAATTTTGCAAATTATGTCTGATGACAGGCTTCCCTGTACAACTGTATTCTCTCTGAATAGAAGAACCTTGTCTATTACTCAACCTTTATCCATAGAACCTACCACACTTCCTGTGCCCTTGTATTTAATAGCACATATCTTATGAGCGAATTAGATGGTATTTATCCTAGGAATGATTTTTGATACATTATAGAAAATAGTCATTGTCATGGATGTTTTAGAACAGAGATAATACAAGTAAATTGCTGATGGCATATACATTTAACAAGATACTTAATAAAGTATGAGTACCTTTACATGTACAAATACAACTCACCTGAATTTCGATAGAGTAGTCTTCTCATTTCTCAAGAGAAGAAATAAAGTGAGATTTCAAGGGATGGGAATTAGATAGGACAACAAAACATTTGAGAGAACAAGGTGCAGCCCTCCAGGCTCAACGGCCTCTCTCCTGAGGCATCAAAAGTACCTCCCATAGCATGTGGCTCTTCAGTTTACTTTTTCTAGTCCCCGGTGCTAGTTTAACTGCAATGTCATAGAAATACTCTACAAGTTCATGCTAGAAGCCAGCATTTCCGTTAGACTCAATTACCCAACCTCACATGGATGGAGGGCACATCAGAGTGACTGTCATTAGAAATGGCTGCATTTTAGTCATACCCTTGGCATGCACAGGTTGAACAGCCCTTCCATGAAATTCTTCAGACTGGAAATGTTTTGGATATGGACTACTTTTCAGATTTTTGAAAAGCTGTCTATGCATAAGGAGATATTTCAGAGATAGGACCAAAGTTTGAATGCAAAACCCATTTATACACACAACTGAAGTAGTATATGATGTCTTTAATAATCATATACACAAGACGGTTTCACAAGACAGAGTTTTATGCCGTCATGCAGGGATTGAACAGTTTCAGATTTGGGGTCATTTTGGATTTCAGAGTTCGTAAACAGTTCATCCTGTTCTTACAAGAACTGGCAGACTTGTCATCTCTTCACATTTACCTAAATTTCCTTCTAAGCCCTGCCTCTTCTTCCGGCTGTTATACAGTTCTGTCCCACTCCGGACAGAACTCCTTTTTGCTTGCTGCTTGGAGAAATCTAGTGTCTCTGTAAAACGAATTCTCTAGACAATCGTTTTGTGGCCCTCACAAATGCCCTAGCATAAATGAGAGCCTTGGGTAGGAGAACTCTGCTTTTTCTGGGCTGCAGAGAGACTGGGAGCCTCCATTGAACAGGACATAATGGCTTTTTTGGAGATGGCTCATCTCCCTGGGGAGTTGTCCAGAAAGGACAAGCTTTCAGTGCCTCCCAGGACCCCACCCCCCCCCCACCACCCCTACCTCACCCCAAGCACACACTTTCCTCAGCCATGGGAAACTCCCTTTTCTATTTCCTCAGGGGCTACCTCCTCTGCTTTCAAATTCTTGGCCACACAAACATCAGTGCAATGAGTTTGAGCATTTACGAAAGGCAAAAGGAAACGCTGGCATCTGCTTCTTATGGTTTCTGCTCTGAAGGAGAAAATATCCCCAAAGTAAGAAAGTCATAAGGAATTAGCAAACTTGGAAACAGGAAGGAAGTCACCTGAGGAGCAAGCACATGTTTAGCATAATACCTTCCTACTAGACTATGAGCCCCTTGGTGGCACTAAATGCGTCTTTTCAGTTTTGATATCCCATGTGATAGCAGCTGATATAGTCGCCCACATAAAAAACCTCTCATGAAAAGAAGGATGAAGAGAGTCAAGAGAAAGAGGGAAGGGAGAGGAAGGATAACTAACAATGGGGAGAAGACAATGAATATTACACATGTCAATGAAACAGGCATGCCTTAGTGCAAAACGTACGGCAATTAATACTGATCGTTTTACTATTGTAACCTAAAATGCACTGTAGGCTCAGGATCATAAAATCTAGAAATAAACCATTTAAATGTCTATAAATAGCTTAAAACACAGCAGATGATAAGACACTCTATAGAAGATGCAAAGTTCTGAAGAGATGCTTCTAAGGCAGACAGACTTTTCCATCTTAACCCCCAGAACCAAGTCCATAATGACTGTGTTATAAAGTGAACCTGACCTGTGGTGTTTTACCAGGAAATCAAGATGCAGCCATTGAGAAGAGATGTGTCCAGTCAGTAAGAATCTCTCTCAATATCAAAGAAGGTAAGGAGGTAATGAGATAGAGTGGTCCCTGGGATAAGAGCTAAGCCAATGCTCATGGATCTGGAGAAAATGGAAACTGAAAAGCAGAAATTAGAGTCCAACACTGACCCTAAACCTAGCATCTAAAGAGTGAGGAAACAGAGAATGGAGAGAAAAAAACTGGCCCGTCACTAGATGCAGGGTGGGGGAGGTAAATTGAGAATTATTTTAAGACATAGAAGGAGGAGGAGGAGGAGGAGAAAGAGAAGGAGAAAGGAGGGAGGGAGGGAGGGAGGAGGGGCATTCATGCCAGGAAGAGTGATGGAACTTGAGGATGGCCTCTGGAGTGTCTCCCCTTGTGACAGTTTGCAGTCCTAGTGTGTGCTCCCTTCTTACCAATTCCTGTTTGGATGAGGTACCTCCTTTGGGCTTGCCTACTCCTTCCACTAAACTGTAGATTGAAACAATGGGGAGAAGGTGTGAATGAAGCCAAGCCAGCATTTCTTTTGCCCTCCTTAGAAGAGAGGGCAGCTGGTCCTCAGCCAGGGGTCCTCTGTGCCAGTCCTTACCAGGGGTCCTCTGTAGTGGTTCTCAGCCAGGGGTCCTCTGCGCTAGTCCTCACCAGGGATCTTCTGCACAGGCTACCCTTGGGGCAACCTCTGCAATTTTAAAACACACTGGGTTCTGGAGATTATGACAAGTTTTAAATCAGCAAACGTGCAGTAGAATCCAAACCTGCCGATTTTAAATTTTCATTGTCTTCCTTTTTTTTTATTTTATTTTTTTTATAAAGCTATGAGGATCATTAGGTGCAGTCAAGAGTTAGAACATAGAGCAACAGATTGTATAGGGAGCAGTCACAGGCAACATTAGCCTTCACAATGTGTCTGTCTGTCAGTCTTGTTTTGTTTTTTCTCTCTATTGTGTGAGCCCGGAAACAAAGAGGCCCTCACTTTTTCTTCCAGATTAAAACATACATCATGACGACCTGAATTGTTTGGGTGTGAAACAGCACAATTGATGAACCAATAATTGAACCAATAATTTTTAGTCATTTGTTCTACTCAGTAAACCTTCCTATTTTCTTCTTTTGTAAATGATTTGATTCTTGTTTTGTTTTACTCCATCTACGCTTTAGGAATTGATCCTGCAGTTTGCATCCTGGGGGGATGACACACATGCAGACATAGCGACAAGACAAAATGGTAGACATTCCCAGCATTGGCATGAGGCACCCCAGAGTTCCTGGACCAAGGCTACAGAGTGGTGAGCACTGGGGAAGTGGCTGAGTTCAAGACGGCTTGGTTTGTTGACTTGACTCTTGATATGCTTTTTAACATTCTATTTAAGTTCTCTTCCCTCCCCCAAACTGCTCTCCTCAGGCTTGAACACTTGTCTGAGGATGTGTGTCCAGTTTTCTCCATTTTCAAGTGCCGCTCCAGCAAGTCCATTGTCAACACCAGCATTCCAGTGACAGGTGACAAGGGACAGTAAGACCTCTCTGTCATTCACACCCAGTCCAGATGGGGCAAATGGAGGCACTTGACACTTAGATGGTAGGGTATGCCCAGAAACAGATGATAGACATAGTGTCCTGACTTGACTTGGTAAATATTACTGGCTACTGAGAAATTATGAGGCAATTGGCACAGCAAAGAAGTGCGCTTTGCATTTCCTGCAGTAACCTTTTTATTTACTTAACCCAGCTCATTAATAAAGATCTTTTCTCCATTTTCCTCATGCACAAACACTCCAAACCACAAGCTCACATTTTGACAGCTAATTTTGCAGGATATAATTTTCTCGCTTAACCCAAGAGAGAAAAGAGACGGATGATTGAGATTAATCATTTGTAAAATTATAATTCTGTCACAGATAATAATTTGCAAGATCTTTCCCTTTTCTGAAATCCCCAGAATGCGCCATAAATTGTCACACTTTGTAACAAAACGTGTAACACATTAGGGGCCTCCTAATAAAGCCAGTCTGCTAGAAAAACAAACCAATTGCCTTATAATTGGCATGTTCCCCACCCACATGACTTAATTCCTGTTAAGGAACGTGAGCCTTGAGTAAAGAAAAACCTAAAAATTATTATTCAGGGGTGGTTACCCCCAACTGATTACCATCTGAGTCACAACATACAGTGGTTTTTTTTTTTTTTGTTTTTGTTTTTTTTTGTTTTTTTGTTTTTTTTTTACTCCATGGATGATTGTTAGAACATACAATTGTGTGTCCAGAAGGCAAACTGATCCCTTGTGGAAGAGTGAGCAAATTCACACAATTTTAATTAACTTTCAATTAGAAAGGACTATCACGGTGAACATGTTAAAAGTGACTTTTGGAGAATTGTTATAAGAAGTCAAGAGAGACAGGACTTGCTGGGATATCAGAACTCTTGGTAAACTTTGCCTCCTCTCTGAGTCCATCTTAGAGGCACTTAATACTGTTTCAGCAACAAGGGCGAAGAGAAATCAAGGATTCCATGTGAGGCTGCCAAAGAGTAAAAGGCAATGCGACTCTCTGTGTGTCATGACCTGTATTTACCCCAACTTATTTGGGCAGCATCTAAATGATCATGTTTCTGACCCATGTCTATATAGGTCAAGAAGTGTTAGTTCCACTGTGTCTACATGTATAGACTGCACAGGACTCAGATCTACTCTGGAATATGCTCCGCTGACTCTGGCAAGAGAGAAAGAAGCCAAAATATTCCTGTCCTAATTCTTACTTAATACAACAATGATAATAAATAGTATATCCTACATTCCACAATAGCTAAGTAAATTTGAAATGCCTCAACATTAAAAATATGACAGTGTAGAAAGCAAGGTGACAGGCATGTTAATTGGCTTATTAATCATGCCACAATCTATACATGATCAAAGAATCATGTTGTGTACTCATAAATGTCATTATCATTTGTCAGTCAAGCATCATGTTGTATAAACCACAAATGTAATCCTTATTTGTCAATCAAAAATAAAATAAACATGTACAGAGGACATCAAAAAGCTAGAAGACAGGCTGGAGAAATAGTGTAGCATAACAGCACCGGCTGCTCTGGCAGAGGACTTGGGCTCAGTTCCTAGCACCCATATTGGGCTGTTCACAATAGCCTGTAACTCCAGCTCTAGGGCATCTGATGCCCTCTCTGGCTCTCAGGAGCACTTGCATACACATGATGCACATACAACTCATACACATATATACACAAAATAAATAAATGAAACTTTGAAAAAGCTAGGAGAAAGATGTTAAATGTATTATTCTTCTTTTAGACAAGGTTTCACTTGGTAGTTCTAGTTGGCCTGGAATTCACTATGGTGGCCTTGAACTAATAAAGGTTATCCTTCAGCCAGGTGGTGGTGGTGCATGCCTTTAATCCCAGCACTCAGGAGGCAGAGACAGGTGGATCTTTGTGAGTTCGAGGCCAGCCTGGTCTCCAGAGTGAGTTCTAGGACAGGCTCCAAAGCTACAGAGGAACCCTGTCTCAAAAAGACAAAAAAAAAAAAAAAAAAAAAGGTTATCCTACTTTGCATCCCAAGTGCTGGAAGCAAAGGTGTATGCCACCATACCTGGCCAGATTTTGAAAGTTGAAGGAAGAAATATGAAAAATTAAAAAATTTTGAGAGATATTTTAACTTGATTGTAAATATAATGGTATCCTATAAATGTATATTTTTATGTTTTATATTAGTTAAAATAAATTTAAAACAGAAGATAGTAGTTAAATGCCATAATGAAATACACTATTTTATTAACTATTTTATTCATTTCAACTTTAAAGAAGTACATTAATAAATATAGTTAGCAAATGAGTAGAGAAATAATTGGTACTATTTTTATGAGTGTCTACTTTATACACAGAATTTTTTAAAGTAATTGTTACTGAAAGGCCTACTTCCCCAAATTTAGCTACTCTCGCCAACCCCACAGTACCACTTCTGTTTAAGTTACCACCATCCTTCTGCCATTCTTTCTTTGAGACAAGGTCTTTCTATGTATCCCAGGCAGACCTGGCTCATTATTCTCCCACCTCAGCTCCTGAGATCCTGGGGCTCTAGATGTGAGCTTATCATACCCAGCAATGCACCTTGTTCTCTTCCCCAGATGACCGCGGTGGGCGCCAACAGTTTTAGCTGCCATGCTCCTGCCTTCCTTCCATTATTCTCAACTGAGAAACAGAGTGATCAACTTAAATGGAAAGCTCCAATATCTCACGCTTCATTCTAGGCAATGGCTGCTCACCAGCTCCTTCTAAGGATTACAGGTGTGTGATGGAAATGGACTCTAGGCCACTGGCATCTTTTTTGTGTATTTTCCCATCTCTCTTCCTGTCAAATGTACCCTTCTGCTCTCTGTGCCCAGGCAACATATGGTGTAGGCCCACTCTGATCTTGGACTTTAAGAGCATGCTGGGAAAAGGCTGTTTGCCCATGGATTTGCTTTATGAGGCAGCATAAGTGGAGGGGGTAGAGAGCAAGAAGGCTGTTTTCCCTGTTGAAATCAGGAGAAGTATATAAAATGAAGAAAAAAGCCCACAGATGCATCCTATTTGGTTTGTATGTTTGACATCAAATAGAACCAAAACACAAAATAATCTCTCAATGTCTCATAGAGACAAGTCAACCCACTATCGTAAAAACATTGTTTCCTGGTTACCTCAAGGAAACAAACACTTCCCTAAATCTTGGATAGGTTCATGTAGGCCCAAGCAAGGAGCTTTAGCCATAGGCCATGGTCAGAGAGTTCATAATCAATATAAGCCTCCATGTGTTTATTTGGGTCTAAGTGGCTGCTGCAAGACTAGGCAGGACACAGGAAAAGTTCTGACTACACAGGCTTGGTGTGGGTCCAGATGAATGAGTTTGATGAGTGAACTGTAGTCAAGCCCTGACTTCATGGGGCTTACAGTCTGCTACAAGGACTGCAACACACTAGCACATTGCATGCTGTCCTAGAAGTTGCCAAGTCCTAACCATTAAAGACTTGGACTCCATCAGGGAAATTCAGGATAACAGGGGTTAGCATGGCCATGTGAACAAGAGGAAAGAGGCCTCAGAGAGCATAATTCCCACAAAGATAGGAGGTCAACAGTCTCCCCATAAATAATCCACCATTTTTGCTTGAAGAGATATGTCTTAAATTTAGCACTTTTTAAACCCTCTCAGGACCATTTCTTTCTGTCAGATTCCTTTGCTAATGCAACAGCACAAATCTGACAGACAGCCCATTGGGATATTCTGACTGCCTTGCTTTAAAATCATTACTCCATAGATGCTGACTTTTTGGGAGGAGTCTGTTTTCTTTAAGAGTATAACATGTAGGAGATGGGCCATGATCTAGTGGATTAACCCACAGCCATGAGCACATGAGCAGGACAAAATAGACTCAGTGGGTTATTTTTCTTAAATAGGGCATGGAATTTTGGTGATTACAGAGGGGTAGGGTGGGTTTGGGAAGGTAGAAGGAGTTGTGGGTATATATGATCAAAATACATTAGAGAGAATTCTCAAAGAATTAATACAAATTAATATCCTGAGCTGCTGGGTTAGCC
The DNA here is from genome assembly GCF_903995425.1 of Onychomys torridus. NCBI lineage: Eukaryota > Metazoa > Chordata > Mammalia > Rodentia > Cricetidae > Onychomys > Onychomys torridus. Next base: position 28,258,239 of record NC_050446.1, on the reverse strand, counting down.
TAAACCTACAGAACTGGGGGTTTACTTTGTGTAACCATGAATTCTGTACTTGTTTGTACACCATGAGACCTGAAGCACAGGAAGCAATGTGGCCTGGAGATGATCAACTTAGTCTTCTTATACTTATGAAGCAACTAAATCTGTGTTCCATATATACTGTGGGATTTATTTATCTACTTTTGTGTGTGTGTGTGTGTGTGTGTGTGTGTGTGTGTGTGTGTGTGTGTGTGTTTTATGACACACATGCCACAGCTTGTGTGAAAAAATCAGCCAACTTGTCTGTTCTCTCAGGTCATTAGGCTACATATTTTTACTCACTTGCTGGCCCCTACAATCTTTTTTTTTCCTTTACACACACACACACACACACACACACACACACACACACACACGAATGAAATACCCAGCAACTGTGATGAATAAGTAGACTGATATTTTATTATGATGTGACATTTCAACAAAGATCCATAGGCTTTTCATTTGACCTGAATCTATTCCACATTTCTTGTTTTAAAAAAGTGGTGTGGCTGCACAATGTGTCATAGTCACTGGCTGAATTCTGGGTAAAATGGGTCAATGAAAGTGAGAAAAAGTAAAGACAGAAATGAAAAAAGAAAAAAAGAAAGTTTGGGTTACCATTTGGTCACTACTTTTCTCAAAAGGAAAAAAAAATGATCCAAAAACTAAAAATTAGGCAGCATTAGGGTAATAATTGATACATGGTAAAATTCCAAGGGTTTTTGTTTTGTTTGTTTGCTAACATGTCAACAATTTTTATATTAAGTTTAGGTTAAGTAAGATTAGGTAAGTTGGAAAGGCTGACTGGCAAGCACAAGGCTTCCAGCCTTGACCTTCTATGAAAAGCAAATACGCTTTGAGCTCACTCTTTAGATAGCTGTTTTTTTCTGCAGCCACTTGACTTCTTATTACTTTGTTGTGTCTCCTCTGTTACAAGGCTGCTACGAACTGCCCTGTGCCTGTACAATCAGTCACGGCTAATATCTGGATTCCTTGGACGTCTGCATGAGAATCATCACTACTCATCAAACAGCAGGCTGCCTCCACAACTAGCATCCAGCCTTGCTCACAGTTCACTTGAAGGCAGTGGGGCTGTCAGCTCATCCTGCGCTTGGAGAGTCAGGTAGCTGGTCTCGTGGAAAGATCCTCTCTCGGAGCTATGTGGAAAGCATGCTCTAAATTGACAAACATAGGCATGCTTCTCCAATCCAAACAGCAGCTTGAAGCTGGGTCATGATCAGCCAGGTGGTATGATGTCAGGATCTCATCAGGCCAATTGGACTCATTGCTCTTACTACATCGGTTCCCTATTTTTAATGTCACCGTTGCTTTCCTTTAAGATGACAGACATTTGGTGTGGGAAACATAAAATCCCATACAGATGTGAAATTAATTTTAGGAAACCCAGAATCCCTATACTATTAATGATTTTAATCTGATTCTTTCAAATATCCCCTCTTTTCAGTGTGTAGTTTTTAGCATACACTTTCTCCATGAAACCTGGATTTTTATCTAAAATTAAACTGGGACTATTTTCATAGGTTTATATTATGATTTAGCTTGAATTGTGTGTGTGTGCATATACATGTTCATATGTAGAGATACATGTGTGTATGTGGGTATGTATGTATGTGATGTTGGGTTTTTGGGTTTTTTTTTACTCTTTTTGGAGGGATCCACCACCCAGCTCCCAAATAAATCACACATGGAGGCTTATTCTTAATTATGAATGCCCAGCCTTAGCTTGACTTGTTTCTTGCCAGCTTTCCTTAACTTTAATTATCCCATATATCTTTGGCCTCTGGACTTTTCCTTTTCTCTTACTTCTGTAAACCTTACTCTTTCTCCATGACTTGGGAAGTTCTCCTCCTTCTCTGGCTCCTTGATCTCTCTCCCATCCTCCATCTCTTTTTCCTCTCTATCCAGATTTCCACTTCTATATATCCTCTGTGCCTGCCATCCCCAACTATTCTTTCTCCTGCCTTGCTATTGGCTGTTCGGCTCTTTATTAGACCATCAGGTGTTTTAGGCAGTCAAAGTAACACAGCTTTACAGAGTTAAACAAATGCAGCATAAACAAAAGTAACACACTTTACAATAATATTCTACTACATGTATGTGTGCACATGCTTGTGGATGCCAGAAGTCAATCACAGATACTGCTTCTTGAGAGCTGTACACCTTGTATTCTGTGACAGCGTCTCTCACTTGGTCTGGTACTACTCATTGATTAGGCTAGGATGGATGGCCAGTAAGCTTCCAGGATTGAAATGTCTTTCCTCACCAGCAAGCCACCTCAATGTGTTTTTGTGTACATGTGTGATATATGTGTATATATGTGGGGAATCGTGATGGGGCACTGTAAGCAGGCTAGATAGTTTATGACCTTAAACTAATTGTCTTGTATCTGCCTTCTATAATGCCCTAGGAACACTGAGATGATAGATGCTCAATACTGCACTCAGCTTTACATGATTGTAGGGATTGGATCTCAGGTCCTCACTTTATATGGCAGGTGCTTTACCCATTGATCTTTTGCCACAGACCCATGCCCTGCATTTTACCAAACTCACGTTTCCTGCTTGAGTAGCAAGCACTTTAACAATTGGCTTGGGTTTTTGAATAGCACCATGGCTTTCTTTCAACAGTCAAGTGTTATTGGACAACTAAATTGCTTCTGCTTTTTAAGTTGTTTTTTTAAATATAGAATCAATCTTCTATGATATATATATATATATATATATATATATATATATATATATATTCCAGTGGGATGAAATCCACTAGCATAGCACATTAAAATTCTGTGCTGCTTTATCCTGTGATGTGCTTTCCCACACATAAGCTTACTCTGACAGCAGCATTACATTATCCCATCACTCTTTCTGGGAGAAGAGGAAGAAGAGGCAGTCCCTGACCTCTGTTAGTCTGTTCATATGTAATGTCATTTAAAAGGGTCGAGATACTGCTCTTTTTCTCCATGTACTTCCCAAACCAATACTGGATAAAAAAAAAAATATGAAAATAGGGTAAGAGGATATGTTTAGAAATCCCTAATTTGACCTAAAATTGTTTCAGTACACCTGGGAAAATATTTGATAATTTCTGTTGATATTTTGAGTGGTTAAAAGTTCTCTTGAAGTACTTCAAGACCAGAGCTGTCTGCACAATGGCACCAAGAATCAAATGAGTCCTTTTGGAGACCAAGAAATGTGAAGAAAGTAAAGCAAAAAGATAGCGCAGGTCTCTTATCAAGTTACTGCAGGAATTTAAATGGCTCTTTAGTAATTACACTGTAACCTAATTGCTCTGAAGACATCCAGGTGGAATAAAGCCTGGCAATCCTGTCCCCTTCTCCTGGGAAAGACTTAGCGCTATCCCAAACTAGCTATAGCATCCAAAAAGCTTCCAAGGTGTACTTTGCCAGATAGCACTGAGTGCTTTCTCCTTAACACCCAGAGATTAAAGCCGCAGAGCCATCCAGCGAGCCACATTTAGTCAAAGAGAGCAAGAGTATAAGTGAGTTACAGACAACCGTTGTTGTGCAAGAGAACAGAGCAGCAAATTTTTCAAATACGAGTCATTGCTTTCAACCATCAAGTTCATACAGGATGATTTAGCAATAGCTTGGGAATGAATGTGAAAATCTAAAACTATGCGCCTTCAGGTCTGGGGTGTGAACTTACATCCACCATCTTAACTTTACCACAGTTTGGCTGGGAGACTCCTAATGCCCAGGTGTTCCCTGTCAAGTGCCAGATCCTTTATTTTTCTTTATTCTTTTCTTGGTCTGGGTGTCATGCGCACACTCTAATCTGTGAGCACAGATTGTGTGGAGATGGATGCAACAGCCAGACTTGTTTTGTTGGATTAACCCAGCAGTCCCCGAAGTTTATTTTCTAATTTTTGTAAGTGATCAAGTAAAACTAAAAAGAAAATCTGACAAGCGAACAACAATGACAAAGATTTTTAAAAGTAAATTCAATTGTCATGCTGCTTTGAGAGACACTGACTGCCACTTCAGTCCCCTGCGGTGAACATAGAAAACACCCCAGACCCAGCACCGGGGTAGCAATTACACATATGCTGCTTTAATTAAACCATCGGAATCTCTAAATGCCCATTAGTGGCTGTAGAACAGGCAGCTCGGAATTTATTGCACCTTCCCAGGAAGGAAGGTCGCACACCTCAGAAGTGGCGAACGTATTGCATTTTGATTTGAAGTTTATTTGATGCTGATGGTCACAAGGAGCGTCGCCGTCCCTTGTGAGAGAAAGTGGAGGGTGCAAACTTCAGTCAGCACAGTGTTAATTGAGAGCAAGCACAATAAAACTGCATTCCCTAACCATTTATGAAGTTAATAAAAGAAGGATAAAGCCCAGATTTGGGAATTAAGGAAACTCAGTTACAAGGCAAATATTTATTAGCAGTCAGAAAACTTAGAATGGTCTCTGGGATGGTTTGGGCCTCGAAAATAGAAACTGCGGTAACACAGCTCACCCAAGTAACCCCCCCACAAAACTATGTTAAGAATACCATATCCATTTCTTCTTTGGAAAGAGAAATGTTTGTTGGAGCCAGACAATGTCATATACATAACATATATAGGATATTTATCAAAATACTTATATCTTATTCTGTCAAGATAAACATAAATACTGGTGTTTTGTTATCTTTTATTCAAAAAGACAAGTTTTCTTCTTAGGGTCATGCATAGAAAATAGGAGATGTAGTTCAATCATTCCAGAATAAGAATGGGGATGGTGGTTGACACTAGGGTAAAAGAGATACAAAGGGTGAGTGTCCTATTTGCCTCCTCACAGTTTTGACCTCCTTTAGAGAAGTTTCCCAGCAAGAAGATGGGCAAGAATCTAGTACAGGAAGTTTGTGAGCAATATTTAATACCATCTACAGAAGACATGGAAAGGGTGTGCAGGAAATCCATGTGGGCTTCTCTGAGAGTCTGAAGATTTCCCTCAATGAGCCAATTAACACAAGACCTAGCAAAGAAGGGAATCTTTCCAGATCTTGGCCAAGAATGTTTCTTAAGCATTTCCCAGCAATCTGGCAAGGTAACCATTACATCACCATTTCACAAACAAGGGAATTGAGACTGGGACAGATCCTGGACAACTCTTTCAACATTCTCCTACAGGGAAGTGGGCCAATGAGCCTATTGTCTACAGTTCTGTGGTATTTTTCAAGTATAAGAGTGAAAACAGAGTGACAGATGTAAAGAAGGTGTGTTAAGAATGGATATTTGCTTGATTAAACCAAGTACACAACTTGAAAACTGGAAGTTGAGAGGCTTGTGTGTCCCTGCTGAGAAAGTGTGACAGGGCAAGATAATGCAGAGGTAATCTTGTAATCTTGTTGAGGTCATTTCAGATGTAACCGGAATTTGATCTCCTTGATGGTGAATCCCCAGGAAAAATACCCAGCTTTATTCTAAGACCAAAGGCTAAGATGGTCCAGCTAACTTATCTTGGCTTTTGTTACCCTGCCTGTTTGTGCAGAAGCCCCCTCCAGCTAACAGCTTATTTTTGCTTCCGTTAACCTGCTTGCTTGTGTATCCTCCTCCTGAAGCTGCTAAATTAAGTAACAGGATGTGGTTTTGGCTTTAAAAACCCCTTGGTCCAAATGCTTGGGGGCTACAGTTAGGTCCTGAATACCAAAGTACAGTCCCAGCCAGCTGAAATAAAGACTTTCGTTTGGCTAGAAACAGTGTCTGAGTGGCCATTTCTGGTGGGCTCCCTGTAACAAAGTTGGAGGAATGTGGTCTCCTCCAAAGAGAGATGGGGCTGATTTTACACTAGATAGGAAGTTCTTAGGGTGAATTTCCTAATCCATAGTAATCAAGGTGGTGACCATTCCTGAGAATAAGCTGAGCCACTGGTGAGTTCTCACTGGGATTGCTGAAATAAATATGAAGTTGTTTAGTGTTTGGATCTAGACTTATTTGGTTTTTTGGAGCCAGAATCTTCTTGCCTACACAAACTTGCCAAACTGTCAGGAGCCATAAACATGTAATCACGAGTCTAGAAGAAAAAAGCTTAGTGACTTCTATTTTAAATTGGTCTTCAGAATACTTTTGGAGCCAGACATCATTATTTTTTCATCAGTTATATCTGACTATTGAACAACAATAAATGCTATTGGCCATGCTGCAAATCCTCCAGACATGCCAGAACAATTTCAAAATTGTAGCATGTAGTTAAAACTTAGAAGACTTTCAAAGAACCAATGTCTACCTACATTTTCATACTCACATTAAACATACACACTCCTTGGTCTGACAGGTCAGTTTCTAAAAGGGAGGGCCAAGGGTTAAGGAACACATTACAATTCAAACAGGGCTACTGTGGGATGTTCTGTATGTTAAATGTGTTGCTCTGATTGGTTAATAAAACACTGATTGGCCAGTAGCCAGGCAAGAAGTATAGGCAGGACAAGGAGAGAGGAGAATTCTGGGAAGTAGAAGGCTGAAACAGAGAGATGCTGCCAGCCACCACCATGACAAGCAAGATGTAAGATACCAGTAAGCCACAAGCCACGTGGCAACTTATAGACTAATAGCAATGGGTTAATTTAAGATAGAAGAACTAGATAAGAAGCCTGCTGAAGCCATACAGTTTGTAAGCAATATAAGTCTTTGTGTGTTCACTCGGGTGGGGTCTGAGCTGCTGTGGGACTGGCAGGTGAGAGAGATTTGTCCTGACCGTGGGCCAGGCAGGACCAGGAAAACTCTAGCTACACAGGACTCTCCATGTTGTCTGCTTTAAGTGACTCCATTCTTGAAGATGCGTGGATGTATACATATAGTTTAGGAATTCTTCCCAGAGAGGAAATTTCTTAAAATATGGTAATGGTTTCTTTCATATTTCATTGATTCTGATAGCAACTTACACTTTGATTATATGTTATTATTGAAGTTTTCACTATGATTTTTCATTATACTAGGTATTTGACATATGGTAAAAAGAAAACAAATGGGTGTGCACCTTGAAGATTTTTTAATAGAAGCATATCCCCTTTCTGTATGGACACTGAGATAAAAATAGATAACGCTGCCAGAAGTTCCCTGCATTCTTTGCCGTCAATATTCTCACTCCAGACATTAACAATGTCTGGTTTATAATTGCAATATTTACTAAAAACTCCTGAACCTCATGTGACTAAAGCTATACAAGCCACATCCTTTGTGCCGGCTTCCTGCCTTCATGTTAGTTGCACGAGGTTTGTCCACGCTGTGTGTAACTCTGTTCTAGTTGTGGCATCCTGAAGGTCGCACACTGTCACTTTGCCACAATGGATGCTTTGTGAGCATTGTCCATCTTTTATGCACATGTGTTGGTTCCAGTTTACTTTCCTGTGTGGCTTAAATGGTAGAAAAGGAAAGATCATCGAGCCTATATTTATCATTACATTATTTCCCTTTTAAGGACTTCTTTAAGATATTAAAAAAAAAATTCCCTCATTTACTTTCTTCCTTTTCTTAGACTCCTTTTTATCCTTTGCTTTTTGGTCTTCCCTTCCTTCCTCCCATTTTTCCAGGTGCATGGTGATTCTTTCCTGACTTTTCTGTTGATATGAGTGTCCTTCATGTGCAGTGAGGTGAATGTCTAGTAAGAAAGTAGACTGGGAACATCTCTCTCAGCAGCATTGGGCCACATGGGAGTAGACAGGGACCAAGGAGGTTTGACAAAGTGTGAGCCCTGCAACAGCATCTTGTAGAACTGGGTACAGCACCTCCCCCAAACCAGCTCTGTGACTCACAAACTCTGGTGCCCAAACCTCTGTCTTTTCAAGTCTCAAGATTTCATCATTAGCTTGCCCGAATAACTACCCTATGTTGGGGTCAAGGTTCTGATTCTTAGTCAAGAAAACAAAATATCCCTGGCAGCTCTTCCCAGCTGTGTGGTTAGTGATTCCAGATGTTTTTGAATCAAAGAGGAGTTGGCAACAATGTGCTGTCCAAACAAAAAGGAAATGAAATGTGCAGACTGTTTTCTAAACATTTCAAAGACCCTGTGAATGCAGCCAGCACCAAAATCAATATTTGCAATTTAGTCTTTTCTTAATTTCAACTACTAAAGACTGCACCAAAGGTAAAATACATTTGAAATGCAAGTTTTCATTATTATTTTTATCTAGATTCCTCTTTTGTGAAGTATTTTATAGGAAGTAGACATATGAGTTAAATAATATATTTTATTTTCAGAGGAAGTATGCATCTTTACTAGAAACTACTATTTGGAATTCTGTATTGGAAATTTTCTCATAATATTCTTATTATTTATGATTTAACAGTCCATTAAATTTTTTAATGTAATGAGATTGAACTAAGCTAACTTGGAACTAATTTGCGTTTACAAATTTCCTTTTCACTGGTGTGTGCAGAATACATTTTAATGAGTGACAGTGTAAAAACTCCCGTAACAGAATATTGTAGTTGACATACTTTTAACCTCATTTAGAAACAGTGTACAGTTATGAAATCATTGCAATAGTCTGTTAACTAATAACATGACTTTCTGATCATTTCCCCCCGCCAGAAGATATATGAGAGTAAGGAATCAGGAGGAAACAAATGACCTTCAGGTAGATAAGCAGACATGTCAAAGTATGCGATCAGTGTCTCTTAACGATCACCTCTGGCTTCCCCTCAGGGACCATTTGTTCTTAATTTATGCACAATCATAACTATGTCTTTCAAACTCCCAGAGGAAGAGGGTGAACATGAGTGGGAGTTTGGTGTAATGCTATAGAAACCACATGCAGAGCAGTGGGAAAGGAAGCCAAGGGGGAAAGGCCACAAATGACAAGGGAAATAATGATGATGTCATTATTATGACTGAAGAAAATACGACATGTGAAGGAAAGGAACAGTTAAAAATCCACACAGTTGTGGGCACCAGAACTTCGTCAAAGTACCAAGAGCACACAATAAGGAAAGGACAGTCCTTTCAATGAATGATGCTGAAGAATGGCTTATCTACACACAGAAGAATGAAATTGCACCATTTTTCATTTTGCATGTATGCATGGTCTGTGGAACACCTCAAGGTGGGTAAATGGATTAAATACCAGAGGAATGATAGGACCAATGCATTCTTGCCTTTTCAAAATAGGATCTTGTAAAATATTATTTGAAGGTGTGTGACTTGCTACTCAGCCTCTCTGAGGTGCAGAATTCCACCTCAACCTTGAATCTTGAGTTCTTTACAGGGACAGAGATTTAGGTAAGTTCTCTTGGTAACTTTGAAAGAATCAGTGCCTGGAGGAACAGAATATCCTTGAGCTGTTGCCTTTGCAGCCTAATTACTGCTAGTGGTCTTGGAGTTGCAGTTGCTAATTTTTTTTTTTTAGGACAGCTGTGGCTTAAAAGGCAGCAACAGTTAGACAGAAAGAAAACATCATCTTTCACTCTGCAAGCTAGGCTTGCTTAGATTCACTATGTAGCTTAGGCTGGCCTCAGACTCATAGCAATCCTCCTGCCTCATCCTCCTGAGTAAGTGAGATTACAGGTGTACACTATCAGACCCTTCAAAAGCAGCTTTGTGAGACTGTTGTAAATAAGATTGACCCCTCAAGCACAGACAACAAAAGGAAAGACAAATAAAGGAGATTTCAGAGTTGAAACTCTCATTCCCAGTGAGGGAAGCAGTGGAGTGAAGAGAGAAATCAGAGAATGGGAGAAAGGGCTGAGGAGATGTTCATAAGCATCAGGACCTGAGGCCAGATTGCAGGACTTAAGTAGAGTCAGATGCAGTATCATGCACCTGTCATCCCATTACTCTACAGAGCGAGGCTATAGCAGAGAACTGGGGGCTCACAGGAGTGCAGGCAGCCTGGCATATGCAGCAGTAAACCAGAGACCCTGTCCCAAACAAGGTAGAACTCGATCTATGTCTGAAGCTGTCTGACATTCACATGTGTGCTGTGGCTTGGGCTTGGTGACACCTCCCCCCCCCCCCCACCCCCCACACCATGCACCATCTTTAAAGAATGGCAAAAAAAAATTCAGGAACTTTTCATCTGTTGAAAGATAAAGATCAACACACAAAATATGTAAGGACCAGACACAATCAACAGCAAGACAATAAAAATAATTTTAGAAAAAGAACTATTAGTATCCGACCAAGAACCTGAAAACACATTTCTCTGGAGGGCTCAATGTCACTAACCATCAGTGAAAAGCAAATTAAAGTCACACTGAGGTCTCTCTTCAGGCTTATTAGGATGACTATTTTAAAAAGAGCAAGAGACAAGTATTGGAAAGCACACACAGAAAATGGAACCTCCCTCTGTACATCATCTTTGTAGACAGAACATACCATTGCCATTGTGGATGACAATTGGAATTTCCTCAAAAAATATACTACAATTCTTCTGCATCTACAAGTGCTCCCCGACTTCCTATGAGGACATGTAGTATTTTGAGAAAATGCATCTTGCATACCTGATCTGCCACTACAGTAACTGAGTGTTCCAGCCCCCTGGGATGGTCAGCAGCAGGCTGCTCGCCCTAATGGTCAACAGCCGAGTAGGAGCCAGAGCTCCTGAATGGTTCTTGGCACCTCCGTAGATTGTGACAACGTGTCTCTGGGGTGCAGAAAAAAACCCTCAAAATTGGAAGTATCTTTTTTACTGAACATCTGTCATTATCACACAAACTTCAAGTTGAAAAGAATGCATGGAATGGAATGCCATTCCAGTTTATAGAAAGTCTGCAATCTGCAACACTGTGAGGGTACCATTCTAACGTGATCAACCTGGCACAGGCACACAGATAATGCGTGGTCTAAACTTGCATGAGAACCATAAAGAGAGGAAGTTTGTTGTGGTGACTGTGAAGGGCTGATGGAAGCAGAAAGATGAGCGACATATTGACACAGAATACATCTCAATTATGAGGTTCAATAAGTCAAAGAGATTCTCATGCAGAGCTGCGGCTGGGGTTCAGAGTAATGTGTTTTTCTACTTGAGTGCTGCAAAAAGAAGAGATATAAAATGTTTTCACTATAAAAATGAGAGGTAAGAAGCATTTGAGGTAATAAATACATTAATTCTATTTAGCCATTCCACAGTGTGTCTCTGTATCTCAACACCTCATTTGACCCCATACCTCAATTGATATCTGTTAATCATTAACAAGACTAATATACAAAAATTATATATATACCTATATTTCAGACAGTTTCCCCCCAAATAGCTATAGCAATCTGAGTATAGATATGCCAGAATTACCATGATAGGCTTCTAGCTGCAGCCCAAGTGGTCCTGTCACTCGGCTCACAAGATTGAGTGGATGTCTTGGTGCTAGAGGTGTCCATCCATGGTGATTGAATTCCATGTCAATGAAAGGATGATGGCAGAAACAAAAAAGGCCAGGCAGGGCTGTGTATGGTAGGACACATTATTTTCAAAGCAGGTCCTGAGTATAGACTCAATTTCTGACCATGGGGTGATACAAATGTCCCAGACCCCATCAGATTCCCCAAGACATAAGGCCAGGCAAGTGTCCAGCAGTCCCTTTTTGTATGTACAGAAATGGTACATATGTGAAGAATACAGGGCTCTGCAGAGCACAAAACCATGAAAAACAAGTGACTTTTCTTCTATGTCACCTTCCTATGTGGTATAATATTACTGTTTCTCTCATCTCTTACCTGTGGTTTCATACAGGTTGACAGAATTCAACTATTAGAGAAACAAGGCCATAGGATAAGTGTCTGCAAAGGAATCAGCTCAACTCTTTGTGTTCATACCAGCAAGAAACAGAGTTGAGATGCAGTATTGCTCTCTACTTGATGAAAGCTGGAGGCAAACTCATCACCAGGGAAATAGCCCCTAAAGGAGGAGGATGGATTTGGGTGATGATTTCATCACTTACCTCACTGCTGTGACAAAATTAACATAAGGACAGTAGGGCTTATTTTAGCTCACAGTTTGAGGGTATCATTCACAACAGCAAGGAAGATGGAAGCTTAAAACAACCAGTCACTTTGCATCAGCAGCCAGGAAGCAGAGGCCGAATGCAGGCATGCTCCTTCCTGCTGTCTCCTTCACATTCTGCTGGGGGCCTCAGCCAAGCATGGTGCTGCTCACATTCAGGATGGTACTCCCTGCTCTGTTCAACCTTTCTGGAAACATTTTAATAGACACATTCCCATATGACAATGAAGATTGACCATCACAGATGGCTAATAGTAGTCTTTATCAATTCTCCTCCCCAAATTATTTGAAACTTACTCCATGGAAGGCATGATATTCTAAGTCAGCTTTTATATACATCTCTGAAACTGGGTGTCATTCTGATTGTATCATTTTTAAGTCATTCTTTGGCTTAAGGCCATTAATATGATAAATAGATTATCAACTCCACAGCTCATACTGTCTAATATCATAGCTTATATAATGAGTTTAAGATGAGAAAATAAAAATCCACTTAGTATATTGTTTAATGTATTTGGAAATATCCTGTATACTTTATAAAGATTGTAACTCAAGTGATGAAAGTTAATGTGTTGTTTCACAGTATGAGTCTCCTAATGTAAGGATAAAATATATTTTGGATGATTTGGAAATTGAAGAGGATAAGGATGTTGCAGAAAGCAGAAAAAGCAAGAACAGGAAAGGAATTCTGGGTACCACTTAAACCACTGACCTGCAAATTGACTCCTCTGGGCCCATGGGTTCTGTAATTGTAATTGAAGTTTATCATGGAGACAAAGGCCACTTTCAACAGGTCACAAATTGGCCCTACCCATCTCCTTTAAAGCCAAGCCTTCTTTATTCCGAATGTTGAGAATCTAGGTGAAGCTACATTTCCTAACAAGGATTTCTTATTAAAATACAAAATTTGTAAACCTTGAGTGGAAGCCTTGGCTATACCATGGAACAGTGGATATCTCTGTGCTTTGGATTTGCTCATGAGTGAGTATTTTGCTTTATTGAGACAAGGCCTTGTTATTTTACTCTGTCTTTCCTGCAGCTCACTGTGTACCCTGGACTGGCCTTGAACTTGTGGCACTCCTTCTGTCTCTGCCTCCCAAAGGCTGGGGTTATTTGCACACACCACCATGCCTTACTCAGAATTAGTATTTCGAAGGTCTCGTCATGTCTATTCCAGCATTACCTTGCTATAGTCTCAGCTCTTAGAAACTTAACATTGGAGACAATTGGACTGTTCTATTAACAACGTTAGGTAATGTAAGTGTAAGCTTGCGGGGATGGGGGATGGGGGAGTGATGGGGTGTGGGGGAGGACAACGCAATGCCAAAGCCTAGGGTGGACCAGGCTCTTTGTAGCTCTAGAAATGAAAACATTCAGGAAACAATTTAGAATTGCCATCAATGGTGTCGCATCTGTCCTGCCTGCCGTGAGAAACAGCATGTAGAGTCATGTTTGTAGTGTTGGGCTAGCTTAGACAAACAGATCTGCTTGGCTCATAGGCCTAACATGCTTAAAACCACTTTCCTAGTGGTGACAGGAAACTCTTGTGTGTGAAGGCAGCTATTGAGACTGAGAAGAAACAGGATGTGTATGGGAATGTTTCTGAGCATGGCTCTGTGGACCCTGTAGCATGGAAGGCAGGCAATACATTACAACTTGTTTCTTCCAGGCCAATAGCAGAATCAGGAATACTCAGCACACTGTGTTGACAAAGTGGCCTTCCCATTGTTAAAGGACAACCTCACAGCAAAACCGGGATGCAGCCTCTGTAGATTCTTTACACCATTGGAAACCAGTAAAGAACTATAGCTTGACTAGGTATGGACAAAGTTTTTGTTTTAGCCATGCTGGATTTCTTCCCATTGTCATCTTTCAGTTTCTTTCCTCTTCTACTAAAGTTACAGCTTTTCTTTAAAGCAGAAGAGTAATTTGCCCTCAAGTAAGATTAACACATCTTTATCTGACTTCTGCAGCCAATTATGCCATTAAAAAAAAAAAAAGTGCCCAAAGTCTATTGACTTAAAATTTCAAAGTCTGCTGTGTAATCCCTTTATTTAAATAATCCCCTTATTTAAAAAACAAACAAATGAAATTTGAGATTTTTTTAAAAAATTCTGCCTGAAGTATAATACATACAAACCAAAATAGAATTGAAACTGAAAACAAACTAGGTGTGAGAGGTCACACCTGTGCTCCCAGCAGGCAAGGGTATTTCTGCAAGTCCATGGCCAGCATGGGCTACACAGTGACTTCTAACACAGGCTAGGCTAACTGAATGAGACCCTCTCTCAAGAAACTCAAATCAGTGTCAGACAAACATAAAGATACACAGGCAAAAACAACAGTGAGATACAGTCACTCAATATCCTCATCCACTCATTTTGGCAACCCAGCCCTCTCTGCCATTATTGCCGAGAAAAAATTCCAAAGCAGGTCCTGAGGACGGGTTCTTGAGTACTGCTTACAGATGTGGGAAGAAGTCTACTGTGGGCGGTGTCCCACCTATGCAGATGGTCCTGGGTTGTATAAAAAAAGTAGGCTGAGCACACCATAAGAGCAAACCAGTAAGCAATGTTCCTCTAGGGCCTCTGCTTCGGTTCCTGCCTCCAGGTTCCTGTCTTGGCTTGCCTTCATGATAGACAACAGTAAGCAAGAAGATGTAATAAACCCTTTCATCTTCAAGTTGATTTTGGTCATGACTTTATCTCAGCAACAGAGAAACAAACTAATACAAGGAATATATGAATTTTCCTATTTCACAGCAATTGATAAATTTTGCTAAAATTAGACTTCACTGATTTAAGATTTAAGAATCACTAAGCATGGCTGAGATTTCCCTGTGGCACATTAAAGCATAATGCGGTTATGACAATTGAGAAACAATTTCTCCTTCAGGTGAAGGCTAGTGCTTTTTTTTTTTGTTATTCGATTGGAAGTTATTTTTTGTTTCCTTTCTTTTTGTATTTTTTGCTTATTTTTCATGGGTCACTGGTATCTTCATTGCTAATTTATTAGAACTCAATATAACCTGGGGATATCAACTTTACATTTAAAATGCAACTATATTTCTGTGTGCTTTTGTTCTAACGTAATTTGTTTTGATTTTAATCCTGAAAAATCTCTATTTTATGCAAAACCCTTACTCTATAATTTTAAGACTCATGAGTCCTGTGTCTTATTCTATAGAATTCCCTCCAAGGGAATAGCTGTATTTCCTTCTACCACTTGAACAACATCTTGTTTTTCTGTTAAAAATATTTGAATCATCTTAATTTATTCTGAAGTAAAGGAACAGCTCCCCTTTACACCTCTGCTTAGTCAATTATTCCAAATCCTTTTGCTCAATAATTCATTTGTTGAATCAAAATTTTCATATGTACTGACCCTCTTTATGAAATGTTTATTGTGGAAAATAGATTATAAAATATTTGTTGCTGTTTTCTGTGATACATCTAATGGCTAGGAAATCTAGCACACTCACTACTCTAAATTTGGAATATTCCCACTCTGTCTCACATTCTTGTAAACCTGACTCTGTCTCAAGGTTTTATTTTGCCTGGTATAGGAATTTTGAATTAATTAAGGAAGAGCTATTTCAAGCATGCTTCACGGGAGTTGCAGCACTTTTGAAGAGGTAAAACCTGCCCGTGGAGGAAAAAAAAGTTACACTTTTTGTATTTAGGGGATAGACAGTATGTGAATAACACCTTGTGTGCCTGCATCATGAAAATTTAAAGAGGACAATTAAGAAAAAACTTTGGAGGGAGGGCACAGTGCAGGCAGAAGCTCAGTTTCGTCCTTGGGAGGGCACAGTGAAGCAGGACAGCCCCATCTACATAAGGTTCATGTTCTCATCCAAACACAGCCAGGTCTTTATGTTTACTCCAGTATCCTAGGTGTGACAGCGCTTTCAACTCTTTTCAGTTAGATCTAGGCTGTGTATTTCTAGGTTCTTTATATTTTATTGAGAGATGAAATTTTTTGCATTTCATTACAATTTCCACTGGTTACCTGTTACATGAGGGTAGTAAAGTTCTGTATGTAATCTACAGAGAACCTTCTGGATGCATAATTGCAATGCTGCTGGAGTTGATGTTTACTGTAATCTGACAATAGCACCCTCCCTCCTACCCTTTCTGATCTTCCTCCTCCTTTCTGGCCAAGGATATTGCCAATGCCTACATTTGTTTAGCTACTGTCCTGCTAGGCAACATTCATCTGTATCTAGCTTAATGGAAAATGTCTAAAATGTACCACTAAGCCGATGAAGATTCGATGTTATGATAGGGAGTCATCAATCTATTTGTGTCTTAGAAGAATTTCATCAAAGCTTCTGGGCATATGTAAAAATGCCCCTGTATCTTTGTTTTGAATTTTACGTAGTTGTACTATATCATTCTTACACATGTAACTGGAGTTTATTTGACCAGACTTTATTTTTGACTTCTGAACTAGTGATGTAGGTAATATTTCATTTAATTTTACTGAGCCATGTTACATTGTAAGGTTCTGAAAATAGTGACTTCATAACACACACACACACACACACACACACACACACACACACACACACACACACACTTTCCTTCTTTCCTCTATGGTCAGAAACATTTTGTACAGAATGAGAGTTTCTTGTTCCTTTTCAGATGGTATCTACTGGCTGACAAAAATGTCTGAATCGGTGTTTCTGCTGTGGATGTGCCCTGATAACTTTCCACTTTAAGCTTGCGTGCTCTCCAAGGTGTATTTTGGCAACTTACATCTTTTGTCTCAGGTTTCAGATATTTTCTCAAAGATCAACATAGCACAGTTTCCTTGTGTTTGCCCCTATTTTCTTTATTCCAAGGAGTTTGGTGCCCTGTGCTTTCCCTCCTACCACACACAAGCTTCAGTTTTTATTAGTCAGAGAATCTCTCTCCTATCTCTCTCTGTCTTTGTCTCTTTCTCTTTCCACTCATCTCTTTCCACCTTGCTCTTCAAGCCCTGTCATGTTTGCTTTCTTACTTTTTTATTGACAATGAGCCAAGTTTTGGACTCAGTTAATAGTTTTATCTCTGACTTCTTGATTTATAATTAATTTATTTATTTCTACTTTTAAACTTACATTTTCCTTCTATCCTTATATTTCTTTTATTTCTTTATCCCAACTTTAAAATTAATGCATTCATTAATTTTTGTGGGGTAGACAGAGTATCTCTTTTTCTCTTTTGATGGGAAAATTTTTTTTAAATGCCAAATGAGTAAATTTGTAGATTTCCTGCAGTGTTCTTGGGGATTTGTAAGGATTAGAAACAGTTCCTTTAAATTGATGAACTACTTACTTGCATCTAGATATTCTCTAATACCAAACTCAGGCAGCACAGGATGTTTATCTGGCTTAATCATTGTTCCAGTGGATTTTAAGATGGATTTTTTTTTTCAACATTACAGAAACACATTAGAATGAACACCAATGACTTCCCTTACAGGCCTCCTTTCTTGTACTTCCTTTCCACAGTACAAGTCACATAGCCTTTGCCTCTATCCAAGGGATAATTTGCAAGTTCAAGAATGGCAAAGGAGTTTTGCTTCAATACTTAGGATACTCATGAGTAAATCTCGTTTTCACTGTCCCTGTGACTCTGTTCTAGTGTCTAAGTCTCCTGCCATGTGAATTCTTACCCTTTTTCCTTCTCAGACTTATAAATACCTTCCATTACAGTCTCAGGACCTAGGTACCTCTCCTGATAATGTGTCAACTGCCATTCTCTTCTGAAGGACAATCAGGCTCTGTGACCTTTGCTACCTTGACAGCAGGTAGAGACCTCTGTTTTTGACACCATCCTGAAATACCAGGCTAATATTCATCAATAGGCATCTATATAGTCTTACTTCCTTTCTATCAAGTATGTATTGAGTATCTAGTTCCAGTCAAGCAATGTTCTAGAAGCCAGAGTCTGGAAAAAGATAAAGAGAGGATATGATCCTTTCTTTCTAACAGTTCACAATACAGTGGAGACAATCCAACGACCTGAATGTGTTAGTGTCTAAAGCTGGACTTGAGGATGCTGACTTGGGCCATAGCATTCTAACCTATCCTGGGGAGTTTGTTAGTTGCTTCCTTTCATGGTCTGTGTTAGTTACTGGCTTTCCTCTCACTTGTTTTTTTTTTTTTTTTTTCCATATCTGTTCTACAATAAATACTCTATCTTTTCTTTGTTGTCATATATATATATATATATATATATATATATATATATATATATATATATATATTGTTCTGCCAGGTGCTGGTCACTCTTTTATATCTGACTGTGCTACGAGCTGTATCTAATACTGTAGTCCAAATCTCTATGAACTTTGTTGATGTAGAAAATGCAGCTCTAGACAAACAAAGCATTTGTATTTTTTATTGATGGCCAAGTGTGTGATATAGCTAGTATTTTATTATTTGGAATACTGATCTCTGACTTTATAACCATTTTGGAACCTTTTCAGAGATAAATATCAATAGCTCAACATGTGTGGACATTTTCCAAATTTTCAAACACTATCAAAAGGTTTTGTTTCCCTAAGAAAAGTAAAGGAGTGAACAATGAGAGAGTCAAATTGCCACACCAACAAGGGCACTGACATGTATCTTCATGGAATAGCAAATGATTGTCCTCCATGGACCAGAAATAATTGGGAAATAGATGCTGAAGTGGTTAAACCCAAGGCTACCAATGGTTTACTACACTTTAAAATGTCCCCTGTGAAGTGGCCAAACAATGCCTTGGGTGCCTGGAAATGAGACTGTTGCTTCAGTGTTGGAGGGATGTGCTGTTGTAAATGAACACAAAGAGGTTTTATCCTGCTCTTCTCCTACAACGTGTTTCTCAGCGTGCATCCCAGGAGAAGCATTTGAGAGCGACTCTGGTGTATTATTGTAACAGGAAAGGAAGTAATACATGCACCGCACTCACTCTCCAGACTTCTCAGAGTCAAACTTCTGACATAATGCCAAACATCCAGATGACAACGGAAGAAAAACAAAAACAAATCTGCAGATGTTTTCCCTAAGTGGAGGGACGGGAACAATTGCTCTCACTCTTTTGGATGGGAAGCGCTCAGTAGTCTAAGAGAACAGGGACCAGATGAAATGTCAGGGTCAAGAAAGGCCAAGTTAACCCCCCTTCTCCCACAACAGGAAGTGTACTGATGGTACAGCATTCGATAATGATGGTGCAGCATTAAGCAATCTTATCACCCAGTTTCAACATGGTAGGTATGGTAGATTAATGGTGTAGCCTGAATTTCTCATCTCTCTCCATCTGTGCATTTTAGTTATCGACTCAACTTATATAATGTTGTATAGACAGAATATGTTCTGTGATATAGGTCAGGGCATTTGCCTTCCTTTAGTTGATAGGACTTTCTTGAACAGGTATGATACAAACAGAGCAGTTCCATGTGCTATGTTTGAGGCTTTCTCATTTGCATCCTTGCTATGGACATAAGAGAAGTTGCCCCAGGCACCCTACCAGTCCAGGAAAGATGAAAGGCTCCTGAGACATCTCAGGTCTCAACCTGTACTGAAGAGTCAAAGCCAGCCTAGACCAGCAAGTTTCCATCCAATTCAAAGATGTTAAAAGAGAGAAAAAATCATTTGTTTTATGTCAGTGAGTTTCAGAGTAGGTTGTCCCACAGAATTAATATGGAAACACTGACCTCTACTTTGTAAATAAAACCAAAGTAGACTGGGAGTTGATGGATGGTATAGAAACCTAGTTCTCTCTAGTTTCATTGACACTATTCTTTTTTTTTTTGTTTACATTGTATTTATTTTGATTTTTGATTTTTTCCATTTTTCTTTATTAAGAAATTTTCTACTCACTCCACACACCACCAACAGCCCCCCTCCTCCCATCCCCCAGCCCTCCCTCCCAAGCCACCCCACATCCCCACATCCCCACATCCCCCTAATCAAGGTCTCCCATGGGGAGTCAGCAGAGGCAGGCACACTGAGCCTAGGCAAGTCCAAGCCCCTTCCCACTGCACCAAGGCTGTGCAAGGCAGCACACCACAGGCACCAGATTCCCAGAAGCCTGCCCATGCACCAGGGACAGATCCCAATCCCCCTGCCTGTGTGCTCCCCAAACACTTCAAGCCAAGCAACCGTCTTCCGTATCCAGAGGGCCTAGTCCAGTCCCATGGGGGCTCCACAGCCACCAGCCCACAGTCATCGACACTATTCTTCCCTTCGTATTTGAAGACTGTCTTGGATATGCCAATCACTTTGTACCTCAAGGTCTTGTATAGCTCCTTCCTACGTGGTACATATCCCCTGGTGCCCATGCCCATTCCCTCCTGAATGCTTTAGCATCTCATTACCTTCTCAGCCAGTGAGATGATTTATTCTCAAGATGTGTGTTCCATGGCCTTTGAAGGGGAATTTAAAAATGCATTGACCTTCAGAATAAGCAAAATGGCTGTATTGTTACAAACATACTTTTTATGACTTCCCTTTAGTTGGAGTAGAATCTAAATGGATATATGTGAAGGAGTATGGTCTCAGTGAGATACTCAGGACTTAATAAAGCTATTTATTCTAATTGCTCAGTGTTGGTATGTGTTGTCTTAATTGTCTCTCTTCTCTTTTTGGAGTGGGGGTGGCTTTCCACAATTAAAGATAAAGAACAGATTCCTAAAGAATAAATTAAATAATTAACAGTGCTTGTTTACAAAATCTGACTTTTTTTTTTTAATTTTTATTTTTTGGTTTTTCGAGACAGGGTTTCTCTGTGTAGCTTTGCGCTTTTCCTGGAACTCACTTGGGAGCACCTCTGGAGTGCTGGGATTAAAGGCATGCACCACCACCATCCAGCCCAAAATTTGACTTTTTATATTTTATCCCAGTGACTTGTTTATAGAAAATGGTAAGAACTTATAATTATAAAGCAACACTGGATGTGTAAGGTATGTTTGTGGGTTGTAGTTACACTTAGAGTTCTTAAGCAGACAAAAAATTGCTGTGGTTCCAAAGAAATTGATATAAGAAGGACTTTTCAAAAGAATTTGACATTACTTCTAAACCATCAAATTCCTGCAGCATTATTACATTGTGAGTTTGCTGTAGGGCAATGATACAGACCAGTTGTGTATGAATGTGTGTGTGTGTGTGTGTGTGTGTGTGTGTGTTGGTGTGAGGAAAACCATTTAACTAAGTGCTTAAGATAAGTGGCTACTGGACTTGCCTGTGGTTACTACATTTCCTTATTGTAAAATGCAGGTATTTAAATGTTTTCAAGTACTGAGGGTTGGGCAAGGGCCTCACACATGCTGGGCAAACATTTTACCATTGAGTTATATTCACAGTACCAAAAATACTTATTTTTAATTGATCAAAAGTAAATACATTTATAATTTATAACATATAAAATAATGTCTTAGTACATGTAGACATTGCAGACTGGCTAAATACAGCTAATTAACAAATGTTTGGTCTTATATACTTAGTGTTTATTTTTCTTTCTTTTCTTTTTTTCTGGTGTTTTGTTTTGTTTTGTTTTGTTTTGTTTTTGTAATGGGAACCTTCAAGTGTAATCTCTTGGCAATTTAAAGAATAGACTATGCAATTAATTACCTATACTTACCTATTTTTTACATTAGAAACTTAAACTACTTTCTGTTGTCCATCTGAAATGTCTTATCCTTGATTCAAAGTCTTCTGGGGTCCCTAGCTCTCTCATGGCTCTGGTGACAAGCACTCATTCTACTCTGAAGTCTAATGTAAGTTAGACTTGATAGGATTTTAAATTCAGTATTGGTTCTTCCCAGCTTAGCTTTTGAATGTGGCGTGTTTTCCAGGTTCATCTACGTTGCTGTAGCTGATAGATTTCTTACTTTTTCTGGACAGAATTGTATTCTTTTATGCACAGTCTGCCACATTTCCTTTATCCATTTCCCCACTGACAACATTCTAGTGGATTCTGTATCTTAGCTATTGTTTTCATAGCACTGCATAATACTTAGGTTTTCAAGAATCCCACACAATCTGTACATCCTTGACAATATTTATTGTCTCTTGTCTTTTTTGACTATCGCTGTCCTAAGATGTGAAGCAATATCTCATTGTAGGTCTTAACTTACATTTCCCCAGAGTTTCTGGTTGAGAGTCCCATTCTCAGAGAGTAGTCAACTGGTTTACAGACCAAGAAGGTCTCAAGTCCAGGTATGCATTTTGGAATGTTCCTCTTCACTTTTTTTTAATGTTTCTGGCATTTTTCACCTTATCCACACTGAGATCTCTAATGAAGAAAGGTGTGGGTTTATCTGCACTCTACAACATGGAAATTTCATTCGCCCCATGCTGTCTCAAAGATTTCTTTAACAACGAGAATAATCTTTCCTGTCATCATCCCACTAATAACATTTTTTTAAACTAGTCTGGAATTACTCCTTAATGTGGCTATCATAGTAAACACACATCACTAGAACAATTTAATTCTTTAAGCATATAGAAGTCTGAGTGCCACTGTCTTGTGTTGTATTTCAAGGTATTAATCCATTTTCTAAGACTCTTATCTAATTAATACAAGGGCAGGGAAAACCTGACAATGGCTTATCTCAACATGTACTGAGATATTTTAAAAGATGTCCCAAGTGGTGACAAATATATTAGAAACTGCAGGATTAAATACCAGTGAACACTTTATAGTAATCCACTGTAAGACCATGCTAGTAAGACTGTGATAAGATGACTTACAAAGTAGAAGGAAATATCAGTATGTTGTGTATCTGATAAAGGGATGGTGTCTATAGTATATATATAAAGAATCTTTAAAAGTAACACTTGAGAGACAAACTCACCCACTTAAAGGATCAAAAGGAGGCATGAATCAACAGTTATCCAGGGAAGAGATACAAGCGGCCCAAAAGCACATGAAACAGTGTTCAGTACAGTCAGCCTCAGGAAACACAGATCCAAAGCACAGTGAGATACCATTTTACATCCACCAGAGGGACTTGAACACAGAAAGTGCTCGTGAGGGTGTAGGGAAGTTTGGACCCTCAGACATGAGTGGTGGTATGTAAAATGGCACACCTAGAGAAAAGTTTTTAGCCATTTAAATACTATACAGTGTCACTATGTACCCAAGTGAAATGAAAACTTATATCCAGATGCTAGGAATTCCCAGCAACATTATTCATAGTAGTCATCCCCATGAAGGCAATCTAAATGTCATTACATCATAAATTTATGAATGAGCAAAATGAAATGTGGTATAGTTACACAGTAGAATATTATTCAGCCATAAAAAAGAATGAACAAGAAGAAACTTCAAAATATTACACCAAGAAGAAGTCAGACATAAAAGATCACTTTTTCCATAATTATTTTTGTATTAAATTTCTAGAACAGACAAGTCAATGGAGATAAAAAAGTAGATTAATGGTTGACAATGGTTGGTTTTAAAAAAGGATGAATGATATGGACTATTAAAGAGTATTAAGCTTTGAAGATAAAAAATTAAAATCAGTCATAATGGTTGCAAAAACCTGTCACTATATGAAAAACACTCAGTTCTGCCTTTGCCAATGGTGTTTCTTCTTTGTATGTCTTACATCTCTCTCTCTCTCTCAAAAAAAGACAATTGCAGAACAACTCTAAGGAGACCTTTGGCTAATGTGTTTCATAAATCTGTGAGCTATAGATATGATCTAGGATTTCATGTTTTTATCTTAACATTGTGGCTCTTTTATGGGCTAGCTTATGAGAACTGATTGTTTTATTGAATCCACGCCAAATGCTTACCTCAGAACATCTAGTGCTTGGCTTAAACAATTCATCATAGTGGATTTTAGGTCATGGCTATTTCATTTCATTTTGGCTCTGCTCACAGTGTCTGCCTTATAGACTAAGCTTGTATCGCCCTGACTTTAATTGCTCCTGATAGAAGAAATGCACATTGTAAAAACTGTCTTTTGAGACAGAATCTCACCCTGGAACTCATACTGTTTAAGGGTCATAGACATCTTCCTGCTTCAGCCTCCCAAATCCTGGGATTAAAGGTGTGACCCACCATCCCTAACATATCCCGAGAAGAGAGTACAACATAGAGTAAGGTGACTGTAATGTACAAAAATAATGTTTTCCTTTGCCAAGTGATTCCAACCAAACCTGTCCTCAGGCTGCGTATTAGTTCTGGAGATTCCTGTCACAGTGTCATGGGTTTTTTTTATATCAGTGAAACTTGTGGGTACATATTGTTGTTAATATCAGTCAGAGCCTCAAGAGAAATATTGAATGTTTTAAGCCATGCTTATCAAGGAGTCATATTGACCCTAGCTTGCTTTTTTTCATAACTATAAACTACACAAACTATAAACTAAATAGTTAGGAAAAATAAGTGTATCAAGATTAAGAAAATGGCTGAAAAACAAACAAAGAAAAACAGTATACAGGAAACACTGATTATACTCTCATTTTCTATGAAAACATGCAAGAAAACTAAACAAATGAACACAAATAGGTGGCTTATGCAAATGAAGAAAAGTTGAGGAAAAGGAACAGGGGGCAGGCAGAGACAGGAGGATGGCAGTGGAAGAAACAGCAGTGCACAGCAGCAGTGAAGTCTCCTGATGCCTCCTCCGCCCACTGTGGTGAGTCTAGCTTTGAGATATAAACTACTGACAGAAGGGTGACAAATATAGTATCTTACCTTGTTGTGCA
This sequence comes from Onychomys torridus, assembly GCF_903995425.1. Classification (NCBI taxonomy): domain Eukaryota; kingdom Metazoa; phylum Chordata; class Mammalia; order Rodentia; family Cricetidae; genus Onychomys; species Onychomys torridus. The sequence goes on along the minus strand of NC_050446.1, from coordinate 28,233,569 downwards.
TTTTTGATGCTTTGTTTCCTCTTCACTAGCAGCCACAATTGGTTTTATTTTAAGCAGGTTTTGTTTTTAAACATTAAAACTTTCCTGTTGATGCTGCTGTTTTTCTGGTGATGTGGAAAGTGGAGGCTGATGCCTCATGAGCTGGATGTACTCCTTTGGATGGAAGACAAAAACCCTATGAAAATAAAGAAGTAAAAAGGTATTTGGAGCCACCTGCTTTCCCACCACATGAATTACTCTTGGATAGACACCTGGCTGCTTGCAGTGAAACTTTCTCCCTTCTGGGACCTTCCTTAGACAGATCTGATGTGATGATCCAGGAACACAGGACTTCCTGTTCTTTGTGATCTCTGTTACCAGTACCATCAGTGTGCCTACTGAGAAGATTACCTTACAAGGTACATGTTTTAACATGAAGTTTTGAATGATATTGTCCCTATTTGGAGTATTCGAACTTCTATAACTTCATGACCTGATTCCCCAACCAGATTTTTGCTATAACTTCATAGTGCCAAAGTGAAGTAACAATTCTCATGAAACTAAAATATGCTCTCAATTTATTCAGACATTAATCCCCGGGAAATGCACAATCAAATATTAAAAGAGTATTAGAAAGGTTCATTATTTATTCATCAGTCATCAATGTAGTACATTGTTATCAGTCATAATTTGTTAAATGTGTTGGAAAATCAGTTCAACTCACATAACCTTCATAGCAGCTTAGTTAGGTAAGCTCTAGGGCAATCATTCCCATTTTACAGCCAAAGGAACTGGGGCACAGAGAACTATTACTGTGAATAGATAATAGGACCAGGTGCAGACCTCATACCAGGGCAGTCTAGCTACAGATTCTTCCTCTAGATATCATACCTTGCTTTTTCCAGATAGCCATGCCAGGATGATCATGGCTTCTCTTCATTTCTTCTAGTCTTGCTTCCTGTCAATGATGTCCTAAAGTTCCAGCTCTTGTTGCTCATCCTATATGGAGCACATCTGACAAAAACATCCTAAGCATTAACTCGCCCTCTGCCTTATCAGTTTCTGCCTAACAATCAACACCATTGCTTTGATATTGTGATCTAGTTCAGTACCACTTACACTGTCCCACCCTATCCCCTTAGATTATCATTCAGTTGCTGAGGATGTTAAGCTCTGCTTTGTTTTCTTCTACTCTAGTCAGGGTTGCTACCTTTGTATGGCAAATGAGATGCTAAGAACTTGTGTCTTGGCATCTTGAGGCCATACAAAAGCAGATCTTTGCCAAGCTCTCTGTCTACATCCCAGCTCTGATAGGAAATCATATCCTCAGCCTGCCCCAGAAGCCAGGCAGCAGCTCCAGCCAAGCTGTCTTAGAAAGGGAGTTCACCTAAGGATCTGTAATTATCAACACAGCCCTTGGAAGTCTCTTCTACGAAAACCAACAAAGGCCCATTGTACACAGGTGTGCCTGAGAAGCAGAGGGCCACTGTCCTCTGTGGATGTTGCCATCTTACTCTCCTCAGACGACCCGCTGTCTCTAATTGTTCAGGCGTCTGCATAGCACAAATAGATTTGATGTGACCCAGTGAAACAGCAGCCAGGGGTGGGATGGCCACTGTGGAGGAACTCATTCAGTGCGCACCCCCTGTTGAGGGTGGGAGGGATAAATGATCAAAGGGCTCACAAAGGCCAAGTCTCCTCTAGGAGAACACTGAAGAGACAAAGATTGCTGTGCTGCACCATCTGAGCAATCCTCAATGCAGCGTGGAGGAAAAATAGACCTGCACAATGCCCTGTTTATGCAGGCCAGCCTCTTCCATATAACTGCACTCACTATGCATTCAGAAGCAACTGCTTACACTGGCTGCTAGTCAGAAGCCCATATGGGAGGAGCAGAATTGACATGAGGTGCTTACCCGGCAAAGTTTTGGGTTGACTAGGCTTTGAAAATGTGTTATCTTAATGGCAGGTGCAGATGCTTTATGGAAATCTCATATTAACTAAAGTCACTGGTGGCAATGCACACTTTCCCTTGAATGTTCTTTTGTCTGTCTGCGCAGTATGGACACAGGGCAACACACTGAAAATAGACACTAAAACCCCCTATGCATCCTATACTTTAGGCCCACATGCCACATCCTGAAAGGGAATAGATCCCAAAGGGCTCTCAAGAGCTGTGCTTGTTCTGTGTCTTTTGGTCCTGCACCCTCCTCTCCAAGATGCACTGAAATTCCCTGAAACCTTGAGCCAAAACCTTTCCTCATTTAAGCTGCTTCTGTGAGTATTTTGCTAGTGCAACAAGAAAAATAACCATGGGCTTGACCATGGCATAGATTCTCTGTCAGGAGAAATTAGGCTACAAATACATTTAACATTTAGTCCTTAATATGTTGAACTTGCTGGTTTGATCATGCCATTGACACCGAGTTTCACTTACTCACAAATTTAGTTATACAAAGACTGAAATGAGCCAAGCTCCTCCTTATACTAGTTTTTCAGTCCTGAGGATATTTATCATTGCTCTGTATTCATCCTGGTTCCTTTACTTTATATTTGTGTTCACTTTTCTTTGTAATAACTTCTTCTTCTTCTTCTTCTTCTTCTTCTTCTTCTTCTTCTTCTTCTTCTTCTTCTTCTTCTTCTTCTCCTTCTCCTTCTCCTTCTCCTTCTCCTTCTCCTCCTCCTCCTCCTCTTCCTTTTCCTCCTTCTCCCTGACCCATACCCATTCTCTCTCTCTCTCTCTCTCTCTCTCTCTCTCTCTCTCTCTCTCTCCACCCACCTTGTTTGATTAGAATTTATGCATGATCTACTACTTCTTTAAATTTTCGTTGAATATAAAAAGGTGAATTAGGAAAGAAATGAGTTAAGACAGTCTTACAGTTCCAGGGAAAATAATTCTGGAGACAGAAAATAAGAGCTGCATCTGCATTCCAGCTCCCAAAAGTTCTGTCCAGCTATGCTTCCCACTACTGTCCCTGGTGAAATAAAGAGGCCAAGCAGAGACAGAAAGCAGGGAAAATGGGGTCAGTACAGGAAATAATAAGTTGATGGGAGCCATAAGCCTAAGTGACCCTTGATCATATGCTGCCATATTTAGGCTTCTCTCTCTTTTCCTAGATGTAGGCCTTGCTTAAGTCTCCATAGAACCAGAGCCTCTTCTCATAAATACCAGAACCTCTTCTCAGAAATTAGGTGACCACGCTGCTGTCAGGCAGTTAGGCAAGAGTAGATAGATAATCCCTATAGCAACATTCCCTGCTGGCTGAACAACCCATGATTAAAGTCCCCTCCCTGCTTGCATCCCCCTTTGCCCCCACCTATATATGCCTTAAGAGGAAAATAAAATTTGGAGCTTGATCAGACATTCTGTCTTGCTCTCATTCTTTGTGTCTCTTGTCCCTCTCATTCACCTGCCCTCCTGTAGTTGGAGTTTTCCTGCCTGGCCCAGTCAGGACAAATCTCTTACCCGCCAGTCCCACAGTTGCTCAGACCCAACCAAGAAAGCAAACAAAAACTTATATTGCTTACAAACTGTATGGCCATGGCAGGCTTCTTGCTATCTGCTTCTTCTATCTTAAATTAACCCATTTCTGTTAGTCTATACTTTGCCACATGGCTTGTGGCTTACCGGTGTCTTTACAAGTTGCTTTTCATGGCGGCAGCTGGCGGTGTCTCTCTCCAGTCTTCTACTTCCCAGAATTCTCTTCTCTCTTGTCCTGCCTATACTTCCTGCCTGGCCACTGGCCAATCAGAACTTTATTTACACAGAGTGATATCCACAGCACCCTCCCTTCAGGTCCCCAATGAAGACCCTGCTGGCGCGGGGCAATAAGTTGAGTTGATAATTCAAAAAGCCAAGTGCCAGGCACTGTACTAAGTCTCTCATGTGCATTAAGACATTTAATCATCGCAACTGCTTTAGGAGATACTACTGCCATCACCCTCATTTTACACATGATAAAATGGAGGCATGGAAAGATCCAGAAATACGCTGGTATTTGGGTAATGCCAAGATCTGGAGTCAAAGTGGGGCTTGGCTGTGGAGTCTGAGTAGGAAAGAGCTGTACTCTGTGGTTGGGATAGTGTCTAATGACATGGACTGTAGAAACATGGTACAGAAGGGAGATGTCTTAGTTAGGGTTTCTATTGCTGTGATAAAACACCATGCATGACCAAAAGGCAAGTTGGGGAGGAAGAATTTATTCGGCATATACTTCAGCATTGCTGTTCATCATTGAAGAAAGTCAAGGACGGAAACTGAAACAGGGCCAGAACCTGGAGGCAGTAGCAGAGGCCATGCAGGGGAGCTGCTTACTAGCTTGCTTCCCAAGGCTTGTTTAGTCCACCTTCTTATAGAACCCAGGACCAACAGCCCAGGGATGGCACCACCCACCATGGACTGAGCCCTCCCCCACTGATCAATAAATGAGAAAATGCCTCACAGCTGGATCTCAAAGAGGCATTTCCCCAACTGAGGCTCATTCCCCTGATGACTCTAGCTTGTGTTAAGTTGACACAGAAAACCAGCCAGTATAGGAGATGAGATTAAAAGCCAAGGAGGACTTGTGATCTGTTATTTGGAGTTACAGAGAATCCCTTGCTACCAGGGTCTGCTTGTGGCAATTTGATTGACTTTGCTCACTATTGTAAGTAGCTAGACTTTGATACCAACCACATCATGCAATCAACTACATACCTGGGGAGGCCAGCAAGTCAAGAAACCTGGACACTCAGCAGAAGGGATTTGCTGGAATTGAGAGAATAACACCAGGAGCCTTTAATCACCTGGATTTTGACCAGAACACAAACTTGCTTTCTTTTTATTGTTGTTAATGATAATACTTTTTTTCTTTTTAAATATATTTATTTATTAATATTTTTTTCATTTTACATATCAACCCCTGTTTCCCCTCCCTCCCCTTCTCCCACCTCCTCACCTCCCTCCCACTCTATCCCCATCCACTCCTCAGAATGGGTAAGGCTTCCCATGGTAGTCAACAAAGTCTGCTTTGATACAATGGGGAGGGGCTAGGCTCTCCTTCAACTTGGTAATGATAATATTTTAAGATTATATTGTAATTACATTCTTTCCTTGTAGTGGGTAGCCATTCCAGCCTTGGCCTGGAAGTTCCAACCCCCATTGAGGCTTCGGTAATGGTTATGCCCACAAGGCGGGGCTGAGGGAGGACGCTGAAGACCCAGGATCAAGAGCAGAGGCTTCTCTTGGTTCCAGGACCCTGGAAGTTGGAGGTAGAATGAGCAGAGTTCTCCAGAGAACACCACTGGACTGAGTCATACCTTTCCCAGACCCTGCAACCTATCCCTTCATTTGTAAGTTACCCCACAAAATAAACCTCCCTTTTAACTACATGGAGTGGCCTTAATAATTTCACCAATATCTCCTACCTATCATTTTCTCCCTCCAAACCCTCATGTGTACCCCTCTCTGAAATTCATGGCTGTTTTCCTTTTAATTGTTGGTGTGTGTGTGTGTGTGTGTGTGTGTGTGTGTGTGTGTGTGTGTACACATATACATATACTCCTAAATACATAAATACAACCTACTCAGTCAGTCAGTATTATGTTACTTGTATTTATGTTTTCAGGGCTGATCATTTGCCAATTGGTTATTCATGTTAGTGTGTTTATTGATGTCATCCTTGTTCAGGTCTTATTTAGGCAGCCATGTTGGTAAGGCTTCATGGGTGTAGTTTTCTGATATTTCTAAGAGACACAATCTCACAGCAAACTTCCTGTTCCTCTAGCTCTTGTATCTTTGTGAACGTCTTGCTACCCAACTTGAGCTGACTAGGAAGCCATAGGATGAATATCACCTCATCTTCCAAGTTTCACAACATTTAAAGTGAGTTTTGTTAGCATCTTACATTGTAAGAGAACATATTGTATTGTGGATATCCATGATATTAGAAAGTTTGTCTACTTGCTGTGTAAACTCCAGCACAGTGTTTAGAACAATAACCAATGTAAGGATTTAACAAACATTAGGTTTAGCACTGCTCTCAGTAATTAGGGGTCGTTTTGATAAGATGGCACCATATCGATAGACCTTATGCTGTCAGAAAAAACAATTTAAGTGTGTTTTTCATCTTTGGAGTATCAATGGCCCTTTCCATTAGCCGTTTTGTACACCATAAGGAAGACTGTCTGAACAACACACAGAAGGGATTGTTTGCTGCTGTGTGACAGATGCTGCAATCAAGTTCCTTCTAATTAACCACTATCAAAGTCCACTCATTCATAAACTGTCACCATCATCAGCAGGACAAATATGCTTCTTAAGCCCAGTCTTGACAGTATGCCAGTCACCAATGCACCCATACAGGGTCTCAGCTTGACCAAAGAGCCCCTCTGCGGTTCAGAGCAGATGGACCCTGAATTGTTCCCATCAGGGCCACTGAGATCCTGGAGTCACAGCCAGAGCTGCACAGTGCAGTGTCCCTCAACCTTACTGAAAAGAAAAGAGAAGACATTTTGCAAAGGAATTTGACAGCATTCATATAGAGAGGACACGTGCAGACAGAGGTGCTGCTGTAGCTGGCTGCAGCAGAGGCGACACCACCATCTAATAACCCACTAGAAATAACCCAGGAGTTTGCAGTATTTACTCCTAAACCCAGCAGTTCCCCATAGCTTTGCTATGCTGTGATACTTATACAAGCTGCTGCTCTTCAAATCTGGAGACTATTCATTTCAATTTGAGGGCCTCTGAAATGGCTGTCAGGGATGCATTTGAAACGGAACATGAGAGGATGCACTGAATAGCTTTTCATGGTTTCCTATCAGGAGAAGAAAAACAAAAGAAAACATTGTTTGTTAGAAAGCAGTATCTCATTGTCATTGTAATGAGCAGCCCTGCTGCTGGTTCTTTTTCTCCAGTCTGCCTAGGGGCCACCTTTTGTCACGGTACATTCCGAATATTAAGTAGGGGGGGAACTAATCTTGTATTAATAACTGCACAAAAGAGTGTGTTTTTGATAGGGAAAGGGTATTCATGCTCAGGGTCTAATGTGCATTTAGATGAAGATTTAACCTTTACAGTGACTGCTTTTCTTGTGGAAAAAAGAAATCACCTAATACTTAAGTTTCTCCCTTACTGTCCAAATCTAACTGCCATGAATCTGTATAATAGGTAGGAAGATAGATTCAGTTTAACTAGCTGCATTTTGGATGTGGCTATCTCACTATGATGTGCTGATACTTCGCTGGAAAGAGGTCCTCCAGTGTTGGCCTTGTGTTCCCTATTAGAAAGGCTACACTGGTGTCTCCACTATTTGGTGTCTTTAACCAGTATGCGGTTTTTTTGTTTTTGTTTTTCAATGTCAGAGTTATTGTTATTGATACTATTATTCTTATTAAACACATGCCATTTGTTGGCCATTTCTTTGGTTGTATACCAGGCTGGAGTTTCTCATAACTTGATTGTTCTCTGTAATGTGCAAAACGAATGTTCTTAATCTCTACCTAACCCTCAAAGACAGTGAAGCTCAGAGGGTAAGTAACACAACCTACTGCGAGCTCACAATGGAGCTAGTATCCCCAAATTTAATCCAGTGTTTCCATGGTGATAATGGGCCTGCTGAATCAGGTACATGGTCTAAACCTACACCATGCAATGTCACTTGCCACAAGTAGTTCCTGAGCTGTTGAGAACTCGAGATGTAGTCATTATCCTGAGTAAGCATCATCTTGCTTATTTATCTTGAATTAGTTTCAATATAAATCTCCATGTGTGCACAGGTACTAGGTTCTGGAGAGTCCAACTCTAAACAAGCAAATAACAGCACAAGCAAGATGCTGTCCTGAACATGGGTGACGCCTGAATTGAGTACTCTTTGGTTTTATGACCCTCCTCTTTTCTTTGCCAGTGAAATGCACTCATGTGATTGGCTGCGGATACCTGAGGCACTTCTATCAACTTGGTGCAAGTAGTGAGCCTTCTGGCCTCTATCCCCACCCCAAGTTTGCAGGCCAGAGTGGTTTGATTGCCCACCATATCCTTCTCTACAGTGCCTACTCAGTCCCCATCAACCACCCATTCTTTTCTCTCCCTTACCAAAATACCATAAACACACTAGACTGTGTCCTGTTCTCACAGACCATGAGTCTTCCAGGTGGAGAAAGAATGACAGTTCAGAATTCACTCTCAAAAAGTTCATCCATGGGGGCTGGAGAGATGGCTTTGTGGTTAAGAGAACCAGCTGCTCTTCTAGGGGACCCAGGTTCAATTCCAGCACCCACATGGCAGCTCATCTCTAGGGTTTCTGACATCCTCACACAGAATACATGTAGGCAAAACACCAATGCACATAAAATAAAAATGACTTACATATTTAAAGAAAATTCATCCTTTCTTCTTTAAGACATGATGAACTGTTATCTTTTAACAGTGCTTAACATCAAATGTTAGAGCTCCACAGGAGTGTAATCATTCTCAGTGTCGACTCTGAATCACACATCCACCTCACTTATCACTGCAGTCACAAAGTTGCAAGACTGTACTCTCCACTGTAGAAATGAGGAATCTGCCAGGTGAACCACAAGATCCTAAACTTTTCCACCTCTTCACCCTGCTATTACCTCCCAAACTTGAGGTTTTCTCCAACCTCTACCACATATTCATCGTAGTTGTAGGTCATGCACATGGCCCTTGAAGAGACTATGAAGACAACTACCAATACCAGAAAGTACTTGTGGATGGTGAATCTTCTCCAGGTAAATATTGACAGAACAAAGGAAAGGTTTAGAAGTTAAAACCCATTTGAAGTTACTTAGATTAAAAATGAAATCTGATTATTGCTGAAGATAAACTGCTGAGACTCCATCTATGACAAAAAATTAGATTAATAGAAGGATAAGATTCGATTAACTACCCAGGATCATCCATCAAGATTTCATGTGTTAAGCTTGATTCTATTAGGTAAGGAAGACACCGGGAAGCTGAGATAAAGGTATACATTCAATATACACCCTAGTAGCAAAAGTTTGTGGATCACTTCAAGTTGAAAGAAAAGATCTAGAAAAGTGTTTTCTCAATAGACTTCTGGTAACAAGGGAAAAGGCAAAAACAACATCTCATCTCTCCATCCTGGAGTCCTAATATGTATCTGTCCAAAGCTTGTGCTTGCATTGTCTAGACTTCTGTAATGTCCACGGTCATCAAAAAAGAAGAAGAAGAAGAAGAAGAAGAAGAAGGAGAAGAAGAAGAAGAAGAAGAAGAAGAAGAAGAAGAAGAAGAAGAAGAAGAAGAAGAAGATTAATGTTGTTAAAGAAATATATCTTATGAACAAGTAAAAGGGGGAAGCAATCAGACTTTTCTGCATAGCATTCTCAACATGGTAGAAAATAATGCTAGTCACTTCTCAATCTCTTAGGGGGACATTTGCAACTTATAAGACCATTTTCCTAGGTCCTAATTCCTTGACTGGCAATGCAAAGGTGGAGCTGCCATATTCTGTCTCTGTCTCTGTGCTTGTGATATCTATTACCCTACATAACAACTAAATTTTATTTCTCCAAAAGTCAGCATTCAACTACATAGCTGGAACTAGCCCTTGCCTTGCACCCTTCCTCAAATGGAAAAGCTTCATGCCTGGGAATACTTAGGGATTGTCTAGGGAGTTATTGCAAATGGAGATAAATTGATACTGTGCCTAGGGAGCTCTGGTCAGAAATGCAATTTTCAAGAAGATGGTGACTAGCCTCCAAAAGTATTCACATCAATGAAACATGACAGGTGTCACCAAGAACAGATATCCGGGCAAAGAGAAATTAGAAGCTCTCATGTCCCTGCTCGTCTATGGTTTCCTAATTGCAGTTGTTGGCGTTAATTGATGCTGGTGCCATTTTTGATCAGGTGGGGCTGTCTTGAGTGCCTTGCGTTTCCAAAGGGCTTGACATTCTGAGAGCCACAGCATGTTCGCATCAAATCTGCTTTCAATATGCCATGTTTGAGAATTCTCTCCCTGAAGTCCATTAGTGAAAACAGCCTGGCAGATCCTTCCGGTCCTGAAACTGCATGCACCGGCCAAGATACTGCTCATGTTCTCTTTCCCACAGCTCAAAGAGTTGGAGGGAGTGGGAGCACTTTGCTGCAATGTGGAGTTACGTAATCACATCCAGAATTCTGAAAGCTATCTTTTCTCTGAAGTGATCCCACAGTGATCTCTTTTCAGCATGCTCCAGGGAGCAATTGCCTCTAATAAATGTTTTCACTGGTTTGAATGAAACAGAGGTAATTTGGGGTTGCTTCTTTAAGAGCAAAGCATCACTGTGATTTTAAATGCAGCCCAAGTCACTTTTGCTAATGATTGTGGATGTGATTAAACAAAAGAATTTTTGCTCAGGAGCCATTGGTTTTTCAGGAAATATGCAAATGCAGATCTCGTTAAATATGCAAATGATGATCTCATGAAATATATGGTTCCGTTAACCACAGATCATCTTCTGTTAGGTCTCTTGAAGATATACACAGTTCATTGGCTGTGGGGTAGTGGTTTGTTTCCTGTACTCTTGCAAGAATTTCTAGACTAAAACTCTTTCAGGAGCTGAAGAGATGGCTCAGTGGGTAAGAGTATTTGCTGCCAGGTGGTGGTGGCAAATGCCTTTAATCCCAGCACTCGAGGCAGGGGCAGGCAGATCTCTGAGTTCGAGGCTAGCCTGATCTACAAAGCGAGTTCCAGGAAAGGCACAAATCTATACAAGATAAACCCTGTCTCGATAAACCAAAAAAAAAAAGAGTATTTTCTTTACAAACATGAGGACCTGAGTTAGAATTTACAGAACCTAGGTAGAATGTCAGGCATGACTGTGCATGCCTATGACTCCAATGCTGGGGAGGAGAGACAAGCAGGCAATAATCCTAAAAGCTTGCTGGCAAGCTAGGCCAGCTGAAACTGCAAGCTTCTGAAGCAGTGACAAATGCTGTCTCAAGGGAATAAGGCAGAGAATGACAGAAAAAGACATATGAAGTCCTTCTCTGGCCTCAGCATGAATGCATATGCATGTTTACATACATACATACATACATACATACATAGCAAACACACCATGAAATTGTTTCAACATCTAAAGCTTCGTGATCTAAACAGAATGTAGGTTTCATAGGTTACAATGAACATTCCCCTTGGCCATTGGATGTGCATTCTTAATCTATTATATCTCCCATTTGAGATATTAAAGAATCATAGATAAATCCATCAACAGTAATGAAGTCATTACTGGTGCTTTTATTATTACTGGTGTTATTATATTGTCATCATCATTACATGAAATATCACATATTCTTTCTGCATTAGCCAAGAATATCTGACTTTCACATGTTTGACACAAATATATCTTCTAACATTTTTATCAAATTCATTTTAGATTTAGCTACATCAAAGGCCATGATAAGATAACTTTTCTTAATCCTTAATCTTGTCAGAAAACTGCATTTTAGCATATCTCTCTTTTTGAACAAAGCAAACATTTTCATGACTCTACAGACAGAAATTTAGTATCTAGGTAATGAGAAAGTGTGTAAATACCAAGACAGCATCATTAGCATTTCCGAGACAGCTGAAGCCAGACTCCTGGGTGCTCAACCTCATCCTGGTCATTATGGATTTGTTACTAAGGTCAGTGATTATTTCTGCAGAAGGTTGAACTATGCGTTTTGATCTCTGCTTACCCCCAACACTCAGTTACTGGGAGCACCTGTGCTGTTCAGTTTTCCATCGTGGTAACAAAAGCCTGAGCTAAATCAGCTCCGAAGGATGAAACGTTTCCTTGGGCTCTTGTGCCAGCTCCTTTAGAGCCAGCTGCCTCTGTAGCTTTAGCGGAGCATTTGGAGAGGGAGAACATGGTGGAGGAAAACTGCTTTCTTCATGGGAAGGAGCCAAGTTCTCAATATTCCCTTCAAAGATAACCCTTTACTGACCTAACTTCCTTTGACTAAGCCCTTCTCTCTGAAGGTCCAAACTACTCCTGATACTGCCACAAGTTGGCATGTGAGACTTTGGGGTAGGTAAGATCCAAACCCTAACTCTGAACTACCCCTTCTCTAGAGAGAGCCAAATGGAAACTAGCCAAGTCCCTCCACAGAGAGGTGCCCAAGAGAATGGTAGAATAGACAGTGCATACACAGAGAAACAGACACAAACATAGACACACACACACACACACACACACACACACACACACAAAGCAACACTTATACATACTTTTAATTGCAGAAAATAAGGCCCTCAAATCTTAAAGTTTAGAATAAAAATAGAAAGTTTAGAAAAACATGAAAATATAAAGATTTTGTGGATTTCCAAATTGTATCTATTTTCCCCTTTGCCTTCAAATAAGACAAAAAATCAGTTTGTCAAAAATATTTAAGGTATGCACTCACTTTTAAATTGACAAGGAAGAAATCTCTTGGGGAGCAAATGTCATACAGGAAAGAACCTCATTAGTCATCTGTGGAGACAAATGGAGCTCCCTGATAAGGTAGAGAGTGCGCACATCTGGGACCACCACATGTGGAGATTTAGCTCAGTGGTAGAGCATTTACTTAGCAAGCATAAGGCCATGGGTTCAGCCTCAGCTCTTGGAAAATAATCTGTATCTTTATATATATACACTGTAATTTGGAAACAAGAAAGTATGTTGCTATAGCTAATATGCATCAGCTTATGGGGCACACACATCCCACACTCTGGAGCACTCACCAATTCATAAATCTTTTCATGCTAATGGGGGCATCCTTAACTCTAAGCATTTCTTTCTACACTGTTGCTTTTTCTTAGTCTGTGGGAAATGGGTGATATGAGATGAAGGATGACAAGCTATTGGAATCCGTTTAGGTTTTTTTTTCAAATGGCTTGGTGGCGCAGACCCAGTCATCGGTGTCTTGCTCTTTTCTAATGATAATTAGCTTCTCTAAGTTGGCTTGAGTAAGAAACAGTATAGTTTCCTCTCTTGAGTTAAGTATACAAAACCAAATGTTTCTGAGTAGCGTGTAAATGTTCTGAACAGTGTGACTTTCAAAGGGTGACCATGTCTTACCCCTTAACAGGACAGGTTCCTTTAGAAATCTCAAGACAGAATGGGAAATGGGAACAGCAGAGTCCAGATTAAAGGGGCGTAAATTATAAGCGAGCAGTGTGGTGTACATGGAGGGAGACCTCAACAATTTGTCCAAACCTGAGAAGGGGAAAGCATGGAGACCATGTGGTCATGAAAAACTGTGCCAGCCAAATTCTTGAAAGGGAAAGCCTAAGATATGGTGGGAATCAGAACACTTCGTTTGTGCACTAACTTGGGAGACAGAGCAATTTTCTTGAGTCACAGAAATGTTCTATTTCTTTTATGAACCAGTGTTATGTGGGCATATGAATTTTTTTGTTAGTTTCTGTATTTTACCACATGTAAATTTTGCCTCAATGGAGAAAAAGACAAGCAAGCAAACAAACAAACAAAAAAAAAACAGTACCCAAAGAAACCAATCAAACAGGCTCCAAATACTGAAAAAGAGGTAGATAATTGTCTCAAGACCAAAGAAATGCCTATTAACCTCAAGATAAGACACCAAGGAACCAAGTCCAACTTGGTGAACAACAAGCTCTTGGGGGTTGTTTACAGATGCATGGGTGGGGAGATAACAGAAGCACAGGGAACTGGGGCACGTGTGTCACCAAAAGCCCCACCCAGGCATGGTTGACAAGTCATGGAAGATGCATCCCTGGATTCCCATTCCCAGTAAATCTTCCACCTCCTCTATACTCTGCTCACCCAACAGCATATGCAGCTGGATACAAGAGACAGTGGAGGTTAAAATCTCAGGTGAGGGTCTGATGACACCCACCCTTCTAGAAGGGACCCTTGGTAGCTACAGTCTGTGAGAGTCTTGTGTAAGCTATCACAGCTGCTTGGACTTCAAGATGACAATGGTGATGTCCTGCCCTAGGGCCAGAGGAGTCACTACAAGACTTTAGAAAAACTTAGGAAGCAAAAATGTGTATGTCCAGACGAAATGTCTAATGTGTGTGTGTGTGGGGGGGTCTTTTTGTTTGTTTTGTTGTTGTTGTTTGTTTTGTCTTTTCCTTTGTAAAGCTTTTGATTGGCGTTCAAGACCATTGGTCTGTGGTCATGGAGTCCACCACTCTGCCTTTGGAAGGAACACATGCTGGAAAAGCAGATGGCAAAATAGCAGTGTTCTCTCCAGCATCTTGAGAGATTTGTGTTGAAGAGAGAAAAGAAATCTTATTCGTGCTAACAAGTCAAGGGGAATGACACATTTTAAAAGATAACTTGACAATGTGTTCTTACATCCTCACAGTCAGGTTGCTGCCTGAATTAATTCTTCAGTGATTTAAAAATAAAATTTATTGATTACTTCCAACATGTAAAATTGTGTGTACCATACTTTAAACGCATGGCTTGATGTCACCTTCCTGTGAGTATTTTATCCCTTTTACTGATGGAGAAGCTGTAATTGTGGAGGTCATTTGATGCAGTTCCTTCCTAGACTAAGTTTGTAATGTTGCAGCATAAAATCCACACCTTTAAAAATGCTATCTTTGCAGTTGCTGTCTGACAGAGGGTGGAAGAAACTGTCTGTATTCCTAAAATAAACAGCAGAATCAAACAAAGCTCATTCTCCTAATACAGTCTCCATAATGATTCCCCATTGTTTTGGGTGGCCAGTCTCCACTTAATGACCAAACCAGGCCAAGTAATCCTTGATATCTTTAAAAGACATATATAAAGAATGATGACCCATGTCCCTGACACACAGAATGTCCTGTAATGGTTCCATTCTTCAAGCTCAAACTGTCTTATTCCCAGTAAACTGAACATTTATTGAACTATTAACTCAGTCCCTTGAGTTAACTAGAGTTGTTCTTATTGCTAATGATTAAGAATGAGGAAAACTACTAAATGTGAGTGTAAAAATATGCCTTTTTTTATAAATAAGTCTTTATTCTACAGCAGTTGCTTGATGAGTTGTAGACTCTCAATCTAAGTTAGCCACTCAAACACTGCTTTGTAAGGTTGTCTTTGAGTCACAGGAAAAGCAAGGCAAACTAAGTACAAACTGGTATTTGTAGCAGGCATTTACCAAAAGTGGATGGTGATCTAAAAAGGCACCTAGACACCTTAAAAAGCAGGAAAATATGAATTCAAAACACAATGCCATACCACCACATGCAGTCCTGAATGGTTAAAATAAGAATTACTGGCAGGGCTTCATGCTAATGATGGTGATATGGAGCAGCTGGGTCTCTCACTGTGGGAGAATAAATTAATACAGCCACTTTGGAAAATTGACAACATCTTTAATGATGAAAATTACACACCCTGTCATCCAGCAATTCACCTTTGAGGTATATATCTGAGACAAAGGTACAGTGTGTTCCCAACAGTCACAGATGCACATAGTAGCACTCTGATAATAGCACACAATGGGAAGCCACCCAGATGCTACTGTTAATGGGATGAAATTATCATTTAGTTACACAATGGAACAGTTCTGAGCAATCAAAATGAACACATGTGTCCTGCACCCAAGGACCTGGATGAAGCTCACAATAAAAAGTTGGGTTAAAGAAGTAAGATATAAATAAGATATATTCTATGAGAAGGCATATTAGTAAAAGTTTAAAAAAAATAGCCCAAAACTCTTCAAAATAATAAAAGTCAGGTGAATGATTTCTTTGGGGAAGACAGAGGGAGACTGGGAGAAGGCATAGGAGGTCCCTAAGGGTTATTGGCAATGGTCCAGGTTTTTTATTCTTTATGTGGTAGTTCCAAAGACATAACCTTTTTTGGAGAAATGTACCCAAAATTATATGTACAGTGATGTTAAGTGTATATTCTCCATGTGTCCAATTTTAAGAGTTTAATTTAAAAGAATTACTTTCAAGTGAGGCCTGAGAAAGTGAGTAAGAGTAAACATAAAACAAATGTATACTGTGTGTACATTTTTCTACAGTGTTGCTCTCTGGGGTTTCAGTTACCTTGAAACAACTACAGCACAAAAATATCAAATGGAAAATCCAAGAGATACTGTAAATCATTGATTCAAACAATCCTTTCACAAGGATTACCTAAGACCATTGGAAAACAGATATTTACATTACAATTCATAACAGTAGCAAAATTACAGTTATAAAATATTAACAAAAATAATTTTATGGTTGGGGGTCACCACAACATGACGAACTATATTAAAGGGTTACAGCTTAAGAAATATTGGGAAACACTGCTAAATATTCTTATATGTTGACTTGTATACCATTCTAAGTATCACATGAAATCCCATGATACTTTGCTCTGTGCTCCTGGGACAGGAATCATCTTTTGCTCAGTGTATTTATACTATATATGCTACTCGCTGGTAGTCACTTAATACAGCAATTGGCCATCAGATACACTGCCACAGAATCACAGTACTTATGTTCTACTAAGTCTTGTGAGTCATGATAGCCCTGTAGCTCATGAGTCATGATACTAGCAGTATATGCCAAAGTATACCAAAGGGAAGCTAAAACAAAACAAAACAAACAAATCCCCTTAAATAAAAAGTCAAATGATATTAATTTAATAGGGAAGGGAAGAGTAGGCCAAGATCTTTGGTAAAATTAAAATTCATTAATTGTGTAGGGGGGGAATTAGCTGGGCATCTCCAGTACTCAGGGAGGCCCCTCTGAGAGAATTATAAGTTCCCAGACTGCCCATAGCTACCAAGTAAATTTAACACTAGTGTGTACAACTTAGGGAGGCTCTATGTCAAATGAAAACAAACAAACAAATAAACAAATAAACAAATAAATAAATAATGGGCTTCATGGTAGAGCACTTGCCCAGGATGTGCAAGACCATAGATTCAAGTCTCAGCGCTGCAGCAGAAAGAGGGAGGGAGGAGGAGGAGACGGAAGTATATCAGTGCTAGTTTGGTTGGTCACTTCAAGCTGCTGAACCAAAGTGGGCTCCAGGACTGTGTGATAAAATATGAACACACACCACACTTAGGAGTTTAGATAACACCGGGGGTTTCAAGGCAGTATACAGGGTCTTGAAATCTACTCCAGTACTTGAAGAGAAGTGACTGGTAGATGGTTGCAACGCTCCCTATTCTACTTCAAAATCGCAAAAACCACTGAAGATGTATATGAATAAGGTTTGTGTGGGAAGAAAGGAAGCCAATCTAACTAAACTCAAGAAAAAGGCTAGGACAATATCCCCAATATTGTCAAGTGCATGAGTACAAAGATTTATACATAACTATGAAATAATTGACAGGATTTAAATGCATATGCTTACTCAGATGGACATGCTACATTTTCTATACATACATATCTATTGGCCAATCAACTACCAGACCTTTCCCTTTATTGAAAAAAGAAGCTGCTAGAGCCTCAGAATCTTGATTCTCCAGGGCTTTGGATGGGTCTGTAAATTCAACTGCTCTCTCCTGGTGAAGAGGGAGGAGCATCTGTCCTGTGACCTACAGATGACCACGTGCCCAGGCATCTGACCTTGGCAGCTTCCTATCCTTCACATTGATTTGTCATGTGTTTTTATATTTTCATCTTTCTTAAGATTGCAATCTGTCTCCTGGAAATTTATCCAGAAAGTAATGAATGTACAACAATATACAGGTGGGTTTTTTGTTTGTTTGTTTGTTGCAAGACAGGGTTTCTCTGTGTAGCTTTGTGCCTTTCCTGGAACTCACTTGGTAGCCCAGGCTGGCCTCAAACTCACAGAGCTCTGCCTGGCTCTGCCTCCGGAGCGCTGGGATTAAAGGCATGCTCCACCACCACCCGGCTCAATATACAGTTTTACAAGTCATTATGAATTAGCAAACATCTCAACAATGCATTTTGTATTGAAAATTCCACCTGAATGCAAAAGTAAAAAAAGTTTAATTTTATATGATGATTACTTAAGGTATGTTTTTTTTTTCCTGCCATATAAATAGATAAATGTGCTCTTTTTGTTGTTGGATAACATCTATACAATAAGAAACTGGCTGTCCCTCTCCACACTCAGTATCCACAGCTCCAAAACTCCTCTGAACTCTCCCTCCTCCCTCCCTCCTTCCCTGTCCCTTCTCCATCTGTGTTGATGACTCCTCCAGTCCTCTGGCTATTCTCTCTTGTGCAGTAGCATTTATGACAGAACCCTATCTATCTTCATTTCTCCCTAAATACACTATTAAATGTTTGTTTGTGGAAATAAATACTCAGCTCTTGGCCTCTCCCACAATCTACAATAAGAATATTTTTCACAAGCTTTTTCTTTCAAGTCACTGATTCTCCGATTGTGGGGTTTCTCCCCCGGCTCCTTTAGTGGTTGTTACAACAGTGCTTAGCTTCCATAGAGAAAGGTTCTATGTTCTGGCTCTTCCTCTGTCCCTTAACTAATTTCCACCCTGCTTAGGAAGCTGGGAGATCTAAGTAGCAGGAGTCACCCTTTCATGTGTTCCTAAACTATTTCCAAGAGGGAAAGTCTGGGTACAGCTAGAAAAGGTGCATTTTAAAATATATTTTAAAATTATTATTATTATTATTTATTAGTTTATATCTGAGTGTCTCTGTGTGTCTGTGTATGTGTGTCAGTATGTGTCTGTATGTGGGTAGTCTATGTATGGGTATGTGGAGGTCAGAAGATAATCTTTGTGATTCTCTAAAATCTGGCTTTCTCAGAAGCAACTCAGGTCCTCAGGCTTGGTGGCAAGTGCCTTAACGCTCTGAAGCATTTTGCTAGCCCCCCAAGGTTGCCTTTTTAATCTGAAAAATATAAAGGTGCCATGATTCCTGGGATTGTCTGAAGATCTCAGCCATTTCTTGCTTTGTTTCTGGTTCCCTCATGTCTTTCTTTCTTCCCTGTCTCTCTTTTCAACTAGTCTCATTAAGGGACAGCCTGGCATTTTGTCTCTAGCATAGTTATGTAGTTAGTTACTTATTAAAAATAAATAAAAAGCCAACCAACCAAACAAACAAACTGGCCCAAGTGATAAGTTGTATAACTCATAGACAAAGATTACATGTGCTCTTTGCTACAATCTTTCTCCCTTCCTCTGCTGCAGGCCTCATTATAGACGGCCTAAGAATCAGATGTAGCCTTTCTGCTTCCAGCACCTGAGAAGAGAGACCATATGTTTGTTGAGTGTTTGATAGTCAAGTGATACATCAAAGTAGTGGATAATATAAATTCTAGAATTCTAGATGAAGATGGACTGTGCATGTGTTGAGTGTTTGATAATCAAGCAATACATCAAAGTAGTGGATAACATAAATTCTAGAATTCTAGATGAAGATGGACTGTGCCAAGGAGGAAAGTCTTTTTAATTCAGGTTCTCAGATTCAGAAGAGCAAACCAGGATGAGCCTGGAACAATATCAGCCTCCCTGGAGATTGGTAATCTGAGAGAAGCATGTTCATCCCAGGAGGAAAGCTTGTCCTCAGTGGTGGAAGCCTCCTAGGCATTTCCTCTAGGGTGACAAAGGCTCTGGGATTGTCATCTGAGCAGCAACTTTGCACCTCTTTGCTGTCTTGTTCCAGTGTGAGGACACGGAAGCTGCCTTCTACCAGCTCTAGCTCAGCCTCAGCTGGCTTTCCTGTGCTGACATCTCTGTCTCCTGGAATCTCTGCTCCTGACCTGGCCCCTTCCCCATACTGAAAGCCGAGTTACTTTGTTGGACTTGTAGATACCTAGGTTTTGCCCTCTCAGTTCCCTGAAAATTGGGCAGTAAAGGATGACGTCCTTGCTTTGAAAACCGCCATCAGTAATAACCAATTACTGTGTTAAATGTCAAATCTCATAAGTGTCTCTTCCTGCCCCACAGGGACACACACACACAAAGAGTCTGCTGTAGGAAAACAAAGCAATCACTTAAAATGTAACCAGACACATTCCCAAACTGAAAGCGTGACTCACCCTGCACATGTAATATTGATATTTCAGATTATATATAATTGAACTGAGGTTGCAGTTTATTTTCCAAATGCAAACATGTGTTTAATTAGAACAAAATGTGCATCTCTGTAACACTGAATTTTAAGTACCAAGTTCTAAAGTTTATTGATTGATGATTATTGTGGGGAAACACGAGCTCTTATGCATAAATCTTTTGACAGGAGCTGTCTGTCAAAAATAATGATCCTTTTAAAACTCATGAATAAATAATGATGCAGGTCCACTTTACATAAAAATACATACTCATTTACACTCTGTCCACTGAAATGAAATATGGTTATTTAAAATAATGACTCTGTGATGGGAGAGTAATGAAACATTATTAATTTAATACACGTGGTATTTTATACTCACTCTCAAATGACACACATCTATGTTCAATATTAACACATTAGGCCATTTTTTTAAAAGACCTAACAGGATGTCTGGTGCAACAAATCCTTTCACGCATGATATTGTGCATTTTAATCCTGCCATGCTACGGTCTCATTTCGGTCATAAGCCAAATAGTAACAACCCAGCTGTGGCTGGTGTAGTTTTATTGTCTGCCTGACCCAGATCATCCAGAAGGACCCACCTCCTCTTTCTGCCACGGGAGAAAGCATGACAAATCCAGAGGTAGCAGCAGAGCATAGCCTCATACCTTTCTCCACCCTTTTCCTTTACAATGCGGCTCTTTCCTTACCCACCTTCACTTTCCATTTGCAGACTGAGGAACAGCAGATGAGCCCAGTGTTGGTGGCCAGTTTGCTGGGTGTTTTCCCTGGAAGATGGATAGGAAGCTAGGAAAATTGTATCCCTTTCCTTGCTTTGGGGGCCTTAGGTTCACTCATCCTTCTTGGACAGTCTATTTGTTCTTTCCTACTTCTTTTCTCTCCAGCCATGACCCCACATTAAGAGTGGGTGGAAAAAGTAACCAGGGATGATGTGAATAGAGAAATCATAGCTTCTTCTTTTTTTTTTCTCCATTTCAAGGCCTGTCATTCACTTCAGTATCTACAACTGGGCTTTAAAAGCGGGGTGGGAGGAGTGGGGGGGTACACCTTTAATACCAACACTAGGCCATCAAGGCCAACCTGGTCTATAGACCGAGTTTCAGTACAGCCAGGGCCACACAGAGAAATATCCCCTCCACACACTCACACCCACACCCACACCCACACCAAAGCCTGGATCCGGGACTGAGGGAATGGGGATGGCCATTTCTGATACCATTTTATAGCTATGGAAACTGAGTCACAGTGAAATGACAAGCAGCATCTGTACATGCATTCACCATTCACCTCGCAAGCAGAAAACCTATGTAAGGAAACAGAGTGAGTATCTAATGGCATCATTTTCTGGGCTCACAGTGGGATGTTCCTGAGCAGAGATCCTCAGAGTCCCTCCCCTGTCATGCCAAGACAAAGTCTGCTGTCACACTGACATGCTATTATCCAAATAGTGAAAAGATGTCCATGAGTTTAAGAGAAAAATCTTGTTTCATATTTTCAACCAATTTGTTTAATAACTTAGCCAGTGTTCAGCCTACAGAAGATCTCCATATTTGGTAGGTCAAGTATTGACTGTCCTTCAATTGAAATCAATCTGGATTAAGGAATTTTGTGAAACCTTTGTGATAATTTAGATCCCCTGTCATGTTGTTGTAGAAAGTTTGGGAATCCTGAGGTTACCATGGAGACCTTAAAGACAAATAGCAAGTAAAATTAAGTTTAAGTCCTTAGCTAAAGTCAATCACTGCTTAAAACACATTTGAAAGGTCTTACCTTAAATGCCTCTCAAATGAATATTCCATGCACCAGACTGATTTAAGGTGATTCATAAGAATCTGTATCTACAAACATGTGTAGGTATGCTTCTCACATAATCATGGGCTGTGCACACTGTCAGTACAGGGTTAACTGCAGCCTGCACCTCACTTTCTTTTTAATCATCTTGCACATGAGACCTCTGAGTGGAGAATGAAAATGGATTCATTTTTTATACATGCTCCCTTTCTCCTGCTTATTTACATGATGTGAGTGGCTGTTTTCTTAGGCGTCATCCCATTGTGCTTTCTACTTGATACATGTGATCACTGTTACTCTTCTGATACTCTTTTGGGGACACATTGATTTTTATAGGCATTGGCCAAAGTTACTGTTTTAACTTTATGCTATTAAATTTAAGGAACATATAATTTACTGTTGCTTTTCATTATGTGATATGATGTCATGAAACTATTCTAAGTCACTAAGCAACAACATGTGTAACTTGTAAGTACAGCATTGACCTGGGATAGCTGAAAAAAAAGAACAACAATGAATCACAAACCTAAAAAGGAGCCTTGTGGATTATCACAGTCACTGATGTTCCCAGAAAGGAGGCGGACTCACCAGGGAACGTGCAGCATAATTAATTCAAACATTTCTCTGGAAGAATTTTAACTATTTCTAAATATGCATGCCAGCTGGGAATGCTTGCATTTTGTAAATAAATCTGTTTAAATTGGTACCTCAGAGAGGCAATTTCTGTTACTGATTTTAGTTTGTCTCCAAAAGTGTATTATACTATTAATATTTGGATGCTGATGTAGTAGCAGCACAAACAAGCACATGGCAAACAGGTGGTGGGGCATGGCCTCTACTGCCAGGGCCATGTGCACATGTTTTTGCCACAGGTCATCACACCAGCCTATACAAAGCCAAAAATTTATCACAGTCACACTTCTGCAGACAACTTAGCTTTTAGAACATTGAACATTTAGAAAAAAAATCCATTTTGTATAGGAAAACAAGGTAGCTTGAAGGGTTTTTTTGTTTTGTTTTGTTTTGTTCAAAACACTAATTTATATGCAGAGTGCTGTGGGATAATCCTTTTTTACACTGGGAAGAGGTGTCTTTGCCAAGGCACCTTCTGATTGGTTTAATAAAAAAGAGCTGACTGGCCAATAGCTAGGCAGGAAGAGATTAGGTGGGAGAGAACAAACTAAGAGGACACTGGAAAGAAGAAGGGAGTCTGAGGAGAGAAGCAAATTGGGAAGCTCACAGATGAGGAGAACAAGCCTTGGGGCAGCATTGAAAGATGTAAGAGCTAGCTGGAGACAAGCCTAAGCTATTGGGTGAGCATTTATAATTGATAATAAATCTCTGTGTGGTTATTTGGGAGTAACTGCTGGGACACAGAAAAACTCTGCCTACATCAGAGTACATGTAAATGAAACAGACAAAACTGGACATTCAAGGTACTGGCTTTACAAACAATAAATTATTTACTTAGATATTTGATGTTGCTGTTTTATAACTTTATTTGTACAGTAGAAACATGAAGGGACAATGATCTAGTGAAAAACTTCCTGACCCTATAAGTAGGCTCAGCTTGAGTTCAGTGTCTGGCCCCATAACTTGCCGGCCTATTATTTGCATGAAAAGTTGCTCTTAGGTCCTGAGAGCCATTACCTCAAAAACATAAAATTGAACCAAACTATTAAAACACAAAATGCTAAAAGAGGAAATACTGTGAGGTTCAAAGACCAGAAATAGAAAAGGGCTATGTTTAAGAAAGTAGGGTGAAAGGCTTTTGGTTCCTGAAAATAATATTAATTTAATCTGGATGTTAGATGTACAGTATTTCTATTTGATAGTGTAATGAGCCTTATACATTCAATATCACAATTTTCTGAATAAATATATTTCATTAAAAGTAAAAAAGGGTGTGGGGCTAAAAAGGTAGAAGTAAGTTTTGTTGTTGTTTTGGTTTTTAAGACAGGGTTTCTATATGTAGCACTGGCTGTCCTGGAACTTGTTCTGTTGAGCAGGTTGGCCTTGACCTTACAGAGATCCACCTGCCTCTGCCCCCTGAGTGCTGAGATTAAAGGTGTGCACCACTGCCTGGCAGAAGTAAACGTTTTTATTAGTATTTTCTTCCCAAATTCTACTGTCCTGTAAAAGCTGTCTTGTTGATAGATCTCAAACCAGGGACAGAAGGCTGAGGTGCCTACTTAACATATCAAAGCAGACACAGGCAGCCAGGTTCTCCCAGTATGCAGTACCTGTTACAGGGTGTGGCTGGTGTACCCTATCCCTACCCTAAACTCTCTAGCTCTGGGGCTGGGCTGCCCTTCCCCACCACCCCCAGGCTCTTCCCAGTGTAATTCAGACATTTTAGTTACCCTCTCCCTTTTACCTTTTGCCCTCTTGGCTGTATAACCTGACTCCCTCTTTCCCTACTCAATTTTCCTCCCCTACTCCCTTTGTGGCCTGGCTCAGCCTGGCCATGTCCACTCTGGACTCTCCCAGCTAACTCTGCCGATGGATGTGCTCTTCCTTTTATCTGCAATAAACTTTTCTCCTCCACCAGACCTAGGAGCAATCACGTCCTTTCCTTTTTATTTCCTTTTATCATTTATTAGTACAAAAATCCAACTTGGAACCAAGAGCCTTGCCTCCCCTAGGAGCTGCCTGTTTAGCCCCTAGCTTCCTTTAGTCCTTCTAGGTCTGGGAGGCCTTGTCCCTCCTGTCTTTCAGCTTCCTCCTGAAGTTCCCTCTGTCCATGGGGCTGCCTGCTTTGTCTCTCCCCCAGACCTCCTCCCCCAGGGGGAGCTCCTCTGGTGGAGAGCTTACAGAAATTCCCCCCTGTGGAACTTTATTTTCCAACTACTCCTTGGGCTCAAACATCTTAGCCTCAGTATAGATCAATGACCAAAAGCTGATGCACTTGATTTCCAACTTTTCACAAATTGTAACCACTGCCACTGAGCAAATGATTTCCAAAATCTCTTCTATCTAAGCTTACTCTGCTGTAGGCTCCCCAAAGTCTCTTATCTTTAAGGTTCTACTTCCTCATCTTAAAAATCTTTTATCCCTATTTCTCTGCTCTCAAAGAAATCTCTTAAGACTATGCTCTAGACTCTATCTCATGATTTGTAAGTTCATTGGGCATGGTTAAAAAAAATCAATGAACTCTAACAAAATTTGGCTTTAAACTTATAGCAAAAAGCTTATAATTAAAAATCTGTACATGAGTATATATGTAATTCAACTCTTGTCTAGAATATACTGTATATGTAGCTTAGATTCAACTATTGTTTAGGACAATATATGTTTTTAACTAACAACCATGTGGCTGTCCTTCATCTTGGCAGATGACCTCATTTAGATACAAGCAGCCATGTGGATGGCACCCACCTTTACTAAGGTTAAAGAGTACATGCAGTATGACTTCACCATCTTAAGATGACACATGCCATAAAGCAGCAATTATAAAACTTCTTAGTCTTAAGGGGCTTTCTGTTTTTCACTGTATCCCCCTTTCAGACTAAGGAAATACCAAGTCTCAAATATTTTAGATTGGTATGGATTTTTATATAATGATAAAAGTTTGAAGTATAAAGGTCTACTCAGACTAACTAAAGCTGACTTAGAGATTCACATCTAAATAGCTGTCTTTGCTAACTGATCAACACCAGGCTTCTAAAACATTTACATAGTAACTCCCAATCCTCCAGTTTTTGTTTCTTCCATTTTTATGAGTTGGGCAGCTGAGGAAAATTGCACTGGGTATACCCACCTGTACATTAACTTGGGCAAAAAAAAATAAAGCATAACAGTTGTCTGTCCCCTTGGAAAGTGTGTAGGGCTTGGGGGTTGCCCTGGTCCACTGGAATGATACCAAAGCTATAGTGTTGGGATATTTTTTAAGCTGCTTGATGTAGACTGTAGTGCGTGTTTAGTTTTTGAAATTTTTTTCAAGTGAATTAATGTATCTTAATAATTACTATAGGAACTTCAGAGCAAAGGAAGTGGCTTAGTGATTCTGAAAGGATTTCTTCTGGTGATAGCCAATGTACCATCAAGTAAGAGATTCCATCTCAGTATGAATGAGCAAGTCTTTTTCCTAGTGTAAGAGAACTGTTTTTCCTTTGTGTAACTGTCTAAACAAAACTTAAAGGTTCACTGATTGTTCGTGTGTGTGTGTGTGTGTGTGTGTGTGTGTGTGTGTATTATATAGTTTGTATTTATTTGTAATCTATTCTTTAAGAATTGTGATAGTTCAGCCTGAAAGACTTAGAGGGTGGGCTTCTGATGCTGAAGGAAGGGAAACTGTTGTTTTGTTTTATGGGGTTTTATTGTTGTTTGTTTGCTTGTTTGCTTTTCTCTGAAGACCTATCACTTGTAAACTGGATTGCCATCATCAAATAGGGGACTAGAGGATGTGTCTCCAGCATTTACGGATGCCCAGTACAGCAATGGGTTTCTCCTGGCTTTTTCTATTTTTCCTCCAGGTCCCCTGCGGCTTCCAATAACCTTTCCATCCCCTTTCTTGATTTCCCCTGATCTGCTGCTGGCAAGAGGAGAAACTGATAATGAAGTTCATCAAATCCTTGATGAGCTCAGTGATCCCTTGCTGTCCATTTTTGCAGTAAAACCCCTGAAGACATGAATGACCACACACTGAGCTCTGAACTCAGGCCTCTACCTAACTTCAGAAAGTCATGGCCTTAAAAAGGAGCTCAGATCTCCTTGATGCCTTTCTATGTCAACTGGGATCATTCTGGAGGATCATCAGAAGAGTGCCTTTTTCTTCAGTCGCTTTCAGAACGCTTCCAAAGATTTTCTAAGCAGCTGTGTTACTAACCCAAATATTTTATACTCAAATGTCTGTTGCTAATGGGATTATTTGTTTGCTTTACACATCACATTTTTATTATCCATTCATCAGGTGATGGACATCTAGCAGCCCCTGAAATCTTGATTCTGTCCTCATGGATGCTTGAAAAATTCCTTGCCTCTAAAGACACTGGCTTATCTCAGCTTCAAGACATCATAGTCAAGTCTTAATGGTGATGTCATAAAAATGGAATGAATAAAGTGAGCATTTCAAATCAGCAACTGAAAATATACTAGATCTCCCAGAGTAAATACCAACCAACTAATTACCTGTAATTAATTGTGACTATTCTACTAGTTCATGCCCACCAATTAACACGGTGAAGTATGTAACATACTGAAAAGTTCCTCAGAACAGTAAACTTGATGTTTTCTATTCCCAGCAGCAAACAGAACTTCATTTTCCCCTCCACCCAGTGTTTTATGGAAGTTAGTATCTTGCCTTGCAGTTTAACCTCTGGTGTTTAGCTTGATGTGTTTTGTCCCAAGTTTGAATAAATGTATCATTCAGAATGCCTTTGTTCACATCTAGTTTGTCCTTTGCAATGTCTTTTGATAAAGATAAGATCTTGGTTTTGATATTGCTTTCTTTTTGCTCTTGTGGCAAATACCCCTGCCCTGTTTAGATCATGAAAATAACCTTGTATTGTGCACTGCTGCTTTATCCCATTTTGATTTGCACATGTGGATCTTGAGTGTATTTAGAATTGACATGGCACCAGGTAGGGACCATGATTCATCTTATCACCATGAATATCCAGTAGCCCAGGACTGTTTACAGGGGAGCGATGCTTTCTTATAGTCCTGTAGTTGCTCTTTGTTGTCAATCAAGTGTCCATGCAAGAGAGGGATTGGTTCTCAGTCCTAACCTATGCCACTCATGTACGCTTCACTGTACAATGACTATGGTGTCTCAGTTACTAAGATTTATAGAACTCGATAGATGATGGAATTGTTTTCATCATCTCCCCTCCCTCGCACACCTCCTCTTCTTCAGAGGCTTACCTAATTGTCATCACTACAGAAACAGCTATGTTTAAAAAACATAGTGGTTTATAGACAACACAAATCAACAATGTTATGATGGGATTTTATTTCATGCTTGATTGACTCAACATGAAGGACATTGTCCATATGATCAAATACAAGCATGGTATTATTACTATATTTTAGGTTACCTTGGATTTCTCCTATTAATAACATACACTTTCCTGGATCTTATTTTCTTTTTATTGTACATTAAAATGTAATTGATATGAGGGGCATAGTGGCATACCTTTTTAATCCCAGCACTCAGGAGGCAGAGGCAGGTGGATATCTATGATTATGAGGCCAGCCAGGTCTATATAGAGAGCTCCAGGACAGCCAAGGAAACACACAGAAACTCTGTCTCAAACAAACAAAAAATGAAAAGCAATTGATTTTGAGGCATTTCATTTTCATTGGGCATACTTGCAAAGGTCATGAAACAATTCTTATGATTTTTTGCAAATTGATTTTGAAAAACTATACTTTTAGTTCAGATAATTTTCTTTTTTTCTTTGTTTTTTAGAGGTTTGTTTGTTTGTTTGAGACAGGGGCTTATGATGCAGCTCTGACTGTCCTGGAACTTATATAGACCCAGCTAGCCTCAAAACTCACAGAGATCTGCCATTGGCCTCTTAGCCTCCCACATGCTGGGATTAAAGACATGTGCCACCATGCCTAGTTTATGGTATT
Organism: Onychomys torridus; assembly: GCF_903995425.1. Classification (NCBI taxonomy): domain Eukaryota; kingdom Metazoa; phylum Chordata; class Mammalia; order Rodentia; family Cricetidae; genus Onychomys; species Onychomys torridus. Next base: position 28,205,253 of record NC_050446.1, on the reverse strand, counting down.
TTTCTCAGCTAGGCTTTCCAACACAGTGTTAAGAGAAGTAGTTACAACAGACAACATCGAATAGTCACCATTATCAAAAAGAAAAGAAAGCAATATTTTAGAAATAAGTAGATGTCAGCTGTACACTTTTCTAGGCAGCCCCAGTAAGTCTGCTTTCCCAAGGGTTAATTTTAAAACCATGAATCTTCATTGTTCTGTGTTAGGTATTCTTTCTATATCCCTTAAGAAAAGCAGATTAAAAAAAAAATTCTACCTATGTGGTGATTATATGAATGACTTTTATTTTTTAATGTAAAAGCAACTGTAAATTCTGGAATGAACCTAAGTTCTGGCTTAGTTACCTTTGTATACACTCTCAGATTCAACTAAAATTGTTCCTAAGAGTTTTTCTACTATTTCCTTGTTTCTGCAGCAGCTGCCAAGAATGCATGGTGTGTGAGCAATATGGTAGGGAGCAGAGGTCCCAGAAGACAGAGGACTATCATATCACCCAGTTCTTCCAGGTACAAAACAACAACAACAAAAAAAACTATCTGTTTTGAAGATGGTTGAACAATTGTTTTCCAAAAACTCATTGTAAAAGGTTATTTAATAAGCTATCAAGACTACAGTTGCATGTAACAAACATGGCAGTATCTGTAAGTGAATGTCTACCTTTATTACCTGTGATTTAAAACTTCTTTATTATCTCAAGTGTAGCTCATATTCAGGATGGTAAAATGAAGAATTTATCAAGAAACCATGATGTAGCTGAAGTTATGTATTGTTATATGTAATTTTACTATGTTAAAGTTAAAACCTTCCTTTTCGAAAAAAAGAAAGAAAAAGGGGAAGTGCTGTGGATGATTGATTGATAAATAAAACACTGATTGGCCAGTAGCCAGGCAGGAACTATAGGCGGGACTAGCAGAGAGGAGAATTGAGAGAACAGGAAGGCTGAGAGGAGGAGATGCCAGCCTGCCATCCAGGGAGCATCATGTAAAGGGAAGCAGGTAAAGCCACGGAACATGTGGCAACATATAGATTAACAGAAATGGGCTGAGCATAAGAGTAAGAGCTAGACAATGGTAGGACTGAGCTAAGGGCCAAGCAGTTTAAGTAATATAAGTGTCTGTATTTTTATTTTATAAGTGGGCTATAGGACTGCTGGGGCTTGGTGGGACCCAGAGAGAAAAACTCTAGCTACATCATGAGTAGAAGCAAATGACCAAAAAATGTATTTAATTTAATATTACTAAATAACAAATTACATAGAAATATGTGGCTAATTAAAAAAAAAAAGAATTATGCACCTAAGTTCATTATTGAGAATACCTGGTAATTCTCCTTGCTATAAGGTTTAGAGTCAAGGTTCTATTGACTTGATAGTTAGGAAATATTCCTACTGTCCATCTCTGAGATCAATGTCATTCTATTCCCTGGGTGTTTCCCAAATTGGAGAAATAATTTTGGAAATTTTACTAGTGAAAGCACTTTCAATTAAAGGGTCTATCTTAGGCTAGGGAAATCAGTAGGTGGGGGAAGCACTCGCCACACAAATGTAAAGATCTGAGTTTGAATCTTGAGACACGCAAAAAGCCAGGTGTGGTAGCACTATCTGAGATCATAAAGTTCCATGAGTGAGGTGGGAGATGGAGATGGAGGATCCTTGGAAGCAGGTGGACAGGCTATCCTGGGGTGTGCAGAGTAGCAGCAGAGACTTTGCTGCAAATACAGCAAAAGGTGAGTTTAAGTACAATTTTTAATATTCAAAGTCATTGTCACAATGTTCTTGTTTCTTACTGTCCTTTGGTTAGTAATTCTCTCCCTTCTTGTTTTAAAACTTTTAAGCTTGGAAATTTTATTTGTTCTTAATATAGTATTTTTATTCTTTGAGAATTTCATATGATCTATTTGATCATATTTACTCCCCACTCTTCCCCCAGCTCTTTTTGGATCTGTGCCTCTTTATGTCAACTTTAGGTATTCTCTTTTATTTTACTTTTTAAAATAATTCACAGAATCTAATATGTGCTGGCTCCACACACCTAGATGTGGGCCATCCATGGGAGTACAGCCAACTTGCCAGGAGCCAAGCCCTTTAAAAACCTGTCATTCCTTTCCCAAGAAGCCATCCACTATCAATTGCCCCTAGGTTAGGGTGAGGACACACTAGCCCTCCCCTTTCTTTTCCAGAGGGTCAACTGGTCTGATCTGCTGCAGATCTTACACAGTCAACCACAGCAGCTGTGAGTTCATGGTGCCAGGGTCCTGTCAGGTCTTGGAAACACTATTTCTCTCTTGTCCTCCTTGACCTCTGGCTCTTACAATCTTTCTGCCCACCTCTCTACAACAGTGCCTAGTCCTCAAGGGAGGAAAGTGATTGAGAATTCTCATCTGTGGTTGGAATTTCACTGAACTTGCTTTTTGATGCATTAATTAGTTGTCTTTCTGGGTTCACACACACACACACACACACACACACACACACACACACACACAATTAGTTTAGAGGTTTTGCATTGATTTCTATCTAGCTAAACTTTATCATTGGGATGATTTCAAGTGTTAAAATTAGAATAAATTAGCTAATAGATATTAAATGATACTATAGACAATAGACTAATAGACACAAAACACTTAAACTTTAGAACTTTGTTGAAATTTTTTCTTGTTGAATTTCACTTTATAGTACATCATTTCCTATAACTTTCATGTCCTACTTAAAAAACCTTTGGGCAATATTATATTTGGCTACTATTTAAATTTGTTGTTAAATAACTTTATCAACTTATCATATTTTCATGTATTTCATTGGCTAATATAGAAACTTGGTGTATTTATAATTCAACATTATAATTGTGGAACTATTTGTAACTATAATACCTCATGCTTTGGGCAATCATATTGGAGCTACCAATTTTGTCCATTTAAGTTAGAATTTATTTTCCAAGTGAATCTTTTATTGTCCTGGGCTGTTTTATAGCCTCTTACAATATTTCATTGGAGTCTACTTCTGTTATTAGTGTAACAACATAATTCCAGTGTTTACACATGCTTCTTTTTCTATTCTATTTTCAACTTTCTTGTGTGCCGATGTGACTGATACATCTCTTTTGTTTTCCAGTTTGGAAATTCTCCTTCTTTAATTCTAGAACTCAGCTCATTTTTGTGGAATGCTTTCTGTACTTTCAGTTCACTGGCTATCTTGTTTTAGATTGATAAACACCTCCCTTTATTATATGCAGTGTGTGTGCCTGGCTGCACACAACATCAAAAGTTGATGGTGGCTGTTTTCCTCTATCACCTTGCACCTTATTTTTGAGCCAGGGTCTCTCATTCAGTCTGGAGCTCATTAGCCAACCCATCTGGGACAATGAGCTCATAGGATCCACATGTCTATGTCCCCCAACACCAGCACTGCTGTTACATGAACCATAACACCTGGCTATAGACTTGGGTGCTTGGGATCTTGAATTCTTGTATCAATCTTTCAGGCAGGTACTTTCTGCAGGGAACCACCTTCCCAGCCCCCTCAATACTATGTTTACATTTTCCCTAGTGACATGGACATTACAATATGCACCCTTCATTAATCATAGCCTGAACCACTCAGCACACTAAGATCTAAAGAGGTAATTGCTAAGTGCTTTAGCAGTGATGTCTAAGTAACCTTAGGGTGTCTTTGTTCATTTCTCCCAGTCTCAATTTGCTGCTGTTGTGTGTTTAAAGTCTGCACAACCTTACAAACCCTCAAACCATCACTATTAATTATTTAAAATACATCACTGCCATTTCCTTTGCTTTCTCTATAGACGTGACCCTTGCATTCTTTTCAGTTCAGGTTTCTGATTATTTTCCTTGAACTAAAACTGAAATATGTAGAATTTATATAAATATTGGCCTTTACATTATTTAAAGAAAACTTTGAAAAAACTATTTTATAGCAATTCTTGAAGGCAGATTATTACAGAACGTAGATCAGAAGTATTCTTTTGGTTGTGTGTTTGTGTGTTTCTGACTTCTGAAATATTATTCCATGTTGTACAAATTCAAAGTACTTCTGTGAAATCCTCAGTTGCTCATGCCAATTGTTTCTGTTCATTAGATGCATTCTGCATTCTGCTTGTCACTGCTTTTAAGGCTAACCCCTCCTCATTTTTAGCAGTTTTACTTGATTGGTTCATGATTTGTCCGGTTGCTTCTTTCACTTTTATTTATTTATTTATTTTTGTAAATATCTTAATGAGTTTTCTATAGCCGCTGCTTTTTTCCAGCGTGTTTCTATGCAGTATTCTCCTGATACAATGGCCATTCACTACACACGTTCTGCGCCTCTCACTCTGCCTCCCACACAGTTCTGGTTTTTGTCCTGTAACCTCTTCACACTCAGTTTAGTCCTTTCCTCTCTCATTTATTAAAGATGTATTCCTTTTGTGTGCATGAGTGCTTTGTCTGCATAGATACATATGTGGCATGTACACAGGCCAGAAGAGTATGCTTGATTCTTGGAACTGAGACTCTTAACATTTGTAAGCCACTGTGTGGGCAATAGGAATCAAACCTGGATCCTCTGCCAGAGCAGCGAGTGTTCTTAACTGCTGAGCCACCAGTTTGACTCTGTCTCTCACTTCTTGTTCATGAGTTATTCTGCTGGGTATAATTTACTATGAAGCATTTACCCACCTCTTAGCTCTAGTTATTATATCTTTCCATCTTATAACTACCTTGAGATAGTTTTTGGTACTTTCCTGACTTCCACTGAGATTTTGAATTTGGCTTTTATATCTCTTGCTATAACTGTAGCATGGTGCAACTGTGTTAAAGTCTATTTTCTATTGACCCCAAGATCTGAAAGTCAATCCCGTCTCCCAGTGTTCATGATTAACTGTCTACAAAGGTCTTTCCCCAGGCTTTCCCCCTTGGGGAATCTAAGCTTACATCACTAGCTTAAAGATGTTTTCACAATACTGTCACAGAAACCATAAAAGGTACCAGAGGATAAACAGCTCTGGAATTCTAACTTCACTTCTGTGCACACAAGTTACTAGTCGAATCTTACTGTAAAATCTTTTCATTATTTTACTAACTCCCAAATGCCATGAGATACATTTTTACATTTTGTTCAGCTCTTTTAGTAGTCCTCACATTCATGTTCACTGAATTATCTATTTCACAATTACCAGGTACAGGAATTTCCATGTTTATTAATTTATTTAATGACATAACATGTGTTAATGATTTTTATAAAATAATGATAACATTAACTTTAACAAAAAATGGAGACTTAAATTCATGTCAGTGTTTCCTTCAATTTCTGTTGACTGCAAGGTTGGGTGTTGGTTATATCTTGCTATCCCATATGTTTTTCAAGTTTCAAGTTGTTTTGTTTTTTTAATTCTATCATTTAGACTTAATTGTGTGAACCTTACCTGTCCCTCTAGGTTGTGGCTTTAATAGCAGACATACACCATGTACATAAGCCAGGGTTCTGGTCACTTATTACAAACCTTATTTTCTGTCAGATTTGCAAACTGTGTCAGATACATATCATGAAATTACTATATGAATACTCGATAAAGGCGAAAGAGGATGCACTGCCAAGATCCTACAAATGTGTATTTCCCATGAGTTTAGTTTCTCACTATCAGAGAAAGTTAAGGAAAATCCTACTTATAACTTTATGGTATATAATGTATACGGTGATATTTTAATCGTGCTGAAATGTGTTTTTATTTATATGTTAATAAATAAAGTTTGCCTGGAGATCAGAGGTCATAGTGAGCCAGGAACAGAAGTCAGGTGGTGGTAGCACATGCCCTTAATCTGATCACATGACAGGCAGAGTCTCTGTGTAGTCAAGGACATAGCCAAGCTGGTGACACACGCCTTTAATCCTAGTACCAACCATAGAAACCTGGAGGTCTGTATAGATAGGCAGTGATGAGGAAGTCATGTGGCTGGGTAGAGCCACTGAGAAGGCAGAACAGGAAAGCAATAAAAGTGTAGGTTAGGCAGGAAGAAGCTCTCTCTGGGGAAGCGACAGCGGCGAGGTGGTAAGAAAAGGTAGTTGTGGCTCTTTGCTAGTTCTCTGATCTCTTTGGCTATTACCTCTGTATTTGGCTCTGTGTTCCTTATTTAATAAGACTGTTTAGAAATTCATCTACAAATGTATTATACAGGATGGCTCTGATAAGAAAATACAAGTGTCACATGATGCAAAGTAGATGACATTGGAGACCAATAGTTGCTGGGAAAGGTTGGACAATGGGATCCATCCATCTGGCAGGGAAAGGCTGTTTTTAAGTTGGCTTTATTTAGAATTGCTGTAGCATACAGATAATAAAAGGAATCCAGAGCTGCAACTTGATTTCTCATCATAACCTTATTTCCAATCTTCCACAGATAACCCACTTCTGTATCATCTGTACTCAAAGGCTATGTCAGGGTGAGTGGTTATCTGCTCATAACTGGACACATGTGAAAAATGTGTGGACTGTTATTTTATGGTACAATTTTAGTATTCAAAAATAAAGAATAAATTTTATGAGAGCATAATTAATGTTATCATATTTCATTTCAATCCTGTGTCAATATGTACTCTGATACAGTTAATATAATGAGAGTAAATTAATTAAGTCCAAAGCAATGTGAAATTTCTCACAATAGAATCACAATGTTACATGCAAATAACTCTTAGCTAAGATTCAGGTGGCTTTTTAAATCTTTAATATTTGAGTCCAATTTCTTCATCTGAGAAATAGCAATGTTAGCAGCTCTGGACTAGTTTTTCAGATGGCTGTGAGAATAGCAAGCCAAGGCAACAAAAGCATTCTGCACACTGGAGTGTACTGTGCAGTGGGAGCTGATATTTTATAATAACAGCAAACAAAGACCTAGGTAGTTTCTTTTACTGGGTGTTTCATACATATTAAAACATCACCAGCAGATTCTGTGAAATGCTTGGCTTTGTCATTTCTGCAATCTTATCTCTTTCTAGGGCTATTCTCTTCTTATTCAAAAATTTATACAAGTAAAACTCTTGTGCACATTCAAATAATGAATTTGAACTGATCTGTGTATTATCTCAGCTCACAATGAACTAACAAGACACAAAACAAAGAGTGTTCTCAGTTTCCCTCCATCTCCAGCTTGTTAAATTATTGTTAAATTGAATGAGAGACTGGGTCATGGATTATACCTCTAAAAGAAGATAAAGTAGCATGATATTTCTTTTACATTTCACAATGAATTGTAGACTTTTGCCATCTTTATTTTTTTCTAGGAAATGATTTCATTTTTGCCTACTGTATTTGAAATTTTTATGAGTACATATTTTCTATTATCTACTTTTTGATGAAAAGTAGTATTTAATAGGAGGATTTGATGAGAAAATAGACATATTTAGTTTGAGCTATAGAATCCAAAGCAACAATGGAGAATGTAATATAACTCAAGAGTTCTGACAGCTTTTAAATTTTAGAGCAAGCAGGAAGCTACCTTAAAATATAAAATATAAAATATAAATCCTTGTTGCCTTTAGCTGTCCACGTAATTTGTGGGATGGATAAGTATTGTATGGGTAGACTGGTCATTAGTTGGCCACTCCCTCAATCTCTAGGCCATCCTTACCTTTACATTCCATAGGCAGGTCAGACTGCAGGTCGAAAGTTATGTGGCTGGGTTGGTGTCCTAATACCTCCACTTGAAGTCTTACCTGGTCACAGGAAACGGCCAGTTCAGACTACATATCTATTTTTATTGAGAGTCTTATTTGGGGTCATCCTTATAGATTCCTGGGAGATTCCCTTGTGCCAGGTTTTTACCTGTCCCGGAAATACCCCCCTTTCCAGTAGTCTCTTTCAGTCCGCTCTCCCTCCATCTCCCCCACAATGTGATCGCTCGTGTTCCCATTCGCACCTGCCCTCAGTCCATTCACAAAATCTCTTCTATTTCCCTTTCCTAGGAAGAGCCAGGCATCCTCCCTTGAGCCCTCCTTGTTATCTAGTCTCTCTGGGCCTCTAGCCTAAAACCCTTGCCAAGAAGTAAGCCCACTCCTGGCACTGCTTAGAGCACCAGGACCCACAGGCTGGTTGACCCAGAGACCTAGGATAGAACCAAACCCGACTGGAGTGGGGGGAAATGTCAATGTAATGATGCCTAATAATATTCTGCTATACTCATAGATTGGTGTCTGGTGCCTACCCCAATAGTCATCAGAGAGGCTTCAGTCAGCAACTGTGGAAACAGATGGAGCCCCTCAACCAAACATTAGGTGGAGCTCAGGGAATCAGGCAGAAGAGGGGGAGAAAGAATTGTAGGAGCCAGAGGAGTCAAGGGTGCCACAAGAAAACACACAGAATCAACTAACCTGGGCTCATGGGGGCTCACACTGAACTGGGACTGACTTAGGCCCTCTGAATATATGTCACAGTTGTGTAACTTGGTCCTCTTCTGGGACTCCCACCAATGTGAGCAGTGACTATCTCTTGCCTCTGACTCTTTTGCTGGCTTTTGGGACCCTACTCCTAAGGGGTGGGTCACCTTGCCCACCATTAATACAAGGGACATGCTTAGTCTCACTGCAACTTGATATGCCATGTTTTCTTGCTATTCACGGGAGACCTGCCCTTTCCTGAGCAGGAACTGGAGGAGGAGTGGATTGGGGAAGTAGAAACAAGGGTGGGGGAGAGAGTAGAAGAAGAGGGAGGGGAAACTGGAGCCTGAATGTAAAATCAGGAAAAAAAAAAAGTTATGTGGGACATTAGGAAAGAGGTTTTTTTTTTTGTTGTTGTTGGTTTTTTTTGGAGGAAAACACACAGAGAACAATTCTTCTTTCCTTTAAAGTTTTTAAGGAGGCCAGTCATAGAAATTTCAGATTATATATATATATTTTTAATTTTTAAAGTATTTTAAACCATGTGTAGCCATGTATATGTATCCTTTTGTGGTATGTGCATGTGAGTGCAAGTGCCCTCAGAGCCTAAGTTATAGGTGTTTGTGGGCCACTCCATGTGGGTGATGGAAAGCAAACTCAGGTTCTCTGGAAGAGCAGCAAGTACTGTTAACTGTTAAGCCATCTTCCCAGCCAAAAGACTGCCATTTCCTTATAACTACAGATGGATGGGTTTCCCCAAATTTGTTTGTTCATTAGAGTAGTCAAGATTAAATTCTGCTATTATTTTATTAGATCATTTTTTGTTCAGTGTTCCCAATAGGATCTCAGTTTCTCTTTCATTTCTCCTTCCCAACCTACATTAAAAAAATAGATGTATTTCAAGCACCAAAGTTTTTAACTTATTACCTCAAGGCACCGCTTGTTACAGACCAAAACTACTCCAATATTTAGAGTTCTTGGCATTTTTTTATACAGCATGTTTAGTGAAATGTGCACAATGTTTACAGTCATTGGACTTTCGTAGCTCTCCATTTAAGTTCTTGGTTAGCTTATCAAATAGAATATTAAATGTAGTTTCATTAGGAAGACAAAAAACTGGTTGAAATCAACCTTCAGGAGCAGTTTTGTATACCAGTTTATGTCTTCCTCCATGCAGAGGTCCCTACCAAGATCATGCATGCCAGAGTCTAGCATTTCATGTTTCTACTCATAATTACTAGACAAGAGATAGAATCCACTTCATATTTTTACATTTCATTCTTCCGTTGACAAAGGAACTGCATTAGCACTAAGTGGACCATCAACAATGGGGAAAGATGGGTTCAGGAGTCTCAGACATGAGGGCAAGACTGTTTATCACATTCATACTTTATTTCCACACACAGTAACTCTCAGGGACTGATTCATCACTCCTCAACTCCTATATCATTTGCAAAATTCTTGGATTAACTTTGTTGGATATTAAGGCCACTCACTCAATTCCCTCTCAGTAAAAAAGGAACATGTCTCAACTCTAGACAAGGAACAATGGGCAACTAAGGAATGCTGGAAGTGGAGGAAACAGTCATCCCCAGGGAAGAGCACACCAACTGGTTATCTAACAGCAAAGTAACAGTTCTGAAAACGTGTATACAAATAACATACAGACTGAACATTGAACATGCTGTGTTTATGTATTTAGAAACACACACACACACACACACACACACACACACACACACACACACACACACATTCCTAACAACAATTAAAGAAAAAGAGGCCGTGAATTTAAAAGAAAACAAGGCATGGGGAGCCACATGGGAGAGTTTGGAGGCCAAAAAATAAAAGGAAACATTGGGGAAAGTGAAAGACATATCTAAACCTTTGCTCTCACTGGTTTGGGGCAGTTTGAATACTTTTTCTTTAGGGGTTGTGTAAATCAGCAATCTAAAAGGCCTTTGATAACAAAAAGGGCTAAAAGCCATGAAGGCATGGAGCCAGTCTGCCCTGAGGAGAGACATTTGACTTTGTCAGTTAGGAGAAATGGAGGAAGTTGAAAAGGAATATGCTAAATAAGAATTTTTAATATTGAACACTGGCATGAATTCAAATATTTATATTATTCAAATATTTAAGAGTTGGAGAAAGGGGTATTTCCTTTGAAATATTCTCAAAGCATTTTAACCATAATATCATACATTTTACCTATTAATATTATATCATACAGTAGCCAATAGTTCTTTAGTTTAATTGATACTGTGAAGGATTTTACCATATAAAAGACTTACTTGTTTTACAACTCTTTTCCATTTTACCCCAAAGTTCTGAAAAAGGCTTTTCATGTTTATTGTGTCCATCCCTGCTTCCCACTCCACGTTTGCTGAAAGCCTTTCACTCACCTTGCTCTTTTCAGGGTCACCAAAGTCATTGCCAAATGCAGTTGGCAAACTTTATTTGTGGCAGTGTCAAGACTCCCCAGGGGATGCTCCTGTTGCTCAACTTTCTCACTTGCACTTCCCTAATATTTTCAAGCTTGCCTGTCTGACAGAGTGCTTTCTCTTCCAGCACTACCATTTCATTCCACCCTCTCTCACATCTGCCCAACTCTTACAGCGACTTCAGGATCAAATCAGTAGCTCTTCCTTGAGAAAGGCTTCCTCATGCCCTACCTGCCAAGCCTAGGGAAGCTGATCTGCTACACATTTGCACAGATTTCCATACAATCCCTCTCAGAGTCTGTTCCTCCCTCCCAGTGACGCATAGTCTCTTCAAAAAGAGGGAGCAAACAGATCCTGCTTGATTGGCAGTCTATACTCAGCATGATCCCTGATCACATGATTTGGTTCTGCATGGCTTTGATTTAGTTTGTTTTATTTGTGTTTGTTTTATCCCCAACAATTCGTGTTTTGGCATAAAGTATGTTAAATGTTTCATTGCTCACCAGGGATTCCTGATTCTAAGTTTCAAGATCACTGTGTTATAGTCATACAGACCACCTTCTGAATATTAGAAGATATAAAAGTGGAGAGGACTGTTGTCTATTAATGGACATGGCTATTCAGCCCAGACAAGGACTAAAAATGTCACATATAACATGTGCATACCGTGACTTTACATACTTACATTGATGATGATGATAATAAGAAGAAGAGTCACAGCATTGCAGCTCAGACACGAGGTATTATTTTCAATGTGGCCATCAGCAACACTCACAATATACAATGTTCAGAATGCAGTAAACATAACATGAGATTCATTACCTTAATCAAACCATTAATATTCACAGGCATTTTCAATCTAGAATGTGGGTCCTTAAGCATCTTCAGCTGCTTCCTCTCTCTGCTGCTTGTTTAATGTCTAGGAACTAAGAATAGTATGAAAAATGAAAAGATATGAAATACATGTTTTTGAATATTGATTTGGGAAATTCTATAATTTAAAGGATAAGGTGGAGTGACAGAAAAAGATAATTAATAAATGAGTTTGGGGAACCCTCTGGAATTCAGTCATGCTCTTTCCACCCCTCACCAGGATACATTTGCTTTGTATACAAGAATTGCTTGTACTGAATCCATCAGGTTGAATTGAATCCGCAGGGGAGTCTTGGCCCTGGAGGAGATGGGAATGGAGGGGAGGGGCTGGGGGGAAGGCGGCGGTGGGGGCGGGAGGGGGGAGGACAGGCGAACCCATAGCTGATGTGTAAAATTAAAACACAAATATAATAAATAAATACACAAACAAACAAATGATTGAATAATTGCCAAAGACATCAAATACATCATTTGAAGGTTTCTCATATGTTCTTCCACATTCCTGAGATACCTGGCTGGAGAAAAAAGCCTCTAACACATGGGCCTTTGGGGAGACATTTCTGATTCGAACTAGGACAAAGTCTACCCAAGAACTAAGCAGAATCAGCCCCTCTGGGGGACACCTGCCAAGGACACAGGCAAAATAACTTGTGTTGCCAGATTGCTTATTAAAAAGCAAAGCTTTCCACTTAATGCATGCATGGGAATCTTGAGATTCACATGAGAGCCATCAGGTTAAAATTAGATGTAAGTCCTTGTGTTCTTTCTCTTACCTAATGATAATGCATAGATGCTTCAACAAAACTCATAATATATGCAAAGCACTGCAATATTAGTTGAAAGTGCTTACGGGTACATTCTTTCTTTGGAAATTGGTGCTAAAATGTTCTCATACGACCTCTTAAAAGAGCTGCTTGTCATTTTTCTCTTATGCCTCCCAGAGATTCCTTGTCTCTTCAACAACACACATCAAATATTAAAAACGACTGCTGCTCTCAAAATGTTTTAGAACTAGCCTTCCCAGTCATGTTTTCTAATTATGTGTAGAAGTTTTGGTTCTGAACTTGCACAACAATTAACCAATTACATTTTATTTTAAAGTGCTTATAAAATTCATATGCAAGAATACATCATTGTTCCCAAAGATTTGCAACATGGATTTTTAATGGGATCACGCTCAAGTTTCTTCCCATTTGTATTCATATTGATTTCTGGAATATTGAGAGGTTGTAGGGTTTTGTTTGTGGCATTACCTTTAAGTACAATAAAGTGCTTTGCTAATACATCACATGTGGCTGGGATATTATTCTTGGGAAGCAAAGGCTTCATCTATGGGAATTTTCCTTACTATGTCATTTTGGGCCATCTTTTTTTCCTTTCTTATCCAGTTAACATTCACTGGGTTTTTGTGACCTTTCAAAATATCTGAACCTTCTGATGGGATAAAGAGATGGCTCAGCAATTAACAGTACTGGCTGTTTTTCCAAACAACCTGGGTAAATTTCCCAGTACCCTCACAGTGGCTCACAACAGTCTGTAACTCAAGTCCCAGAAGATCTGATGCCCTATTCTGGCTCCACAGGCATCAAGAGCACACTTGGTGCTCAGACATATATCGATATACCAAATATCCATATACATAGAATAAACTAATAATCATAATTTTTTAAAAAGATTCCTTATTAATTTACAATTGGATAAAGATATAAAAATTAAACCTGATTTTAAAAAACTAGCCTAAAGTATTATATTTTAGCTGTGTCTTCCTATGACACTACCGCTACCTAAGGCCAATTAATTATGATAAAAATACACCTGAGTACATCTCTTAGGATTCAAATGTTGGACTATGTCTTTCTTCTTATGTTAGCACTCTTTATTTTTTTCATAACTAGACCTGACAGACTTCAGGATTCCAGAGAACCAGATCTTTTGAAGTAACATTTCAGCCCAAATAGTATCAAATATTTGTCCTCAGCATTCATGGTTATTCACCTTACTGGTTAGTGAAGTTTGGATCATTTACATAGATATTTTAAATCTTTCTTTGTAACAGGAAATTGTGAATGGTTCCCCTGAGAGGGGCTTGGTAGCAGAGGATCGAGTTAAAAGGAAGATCTCTTACAGAAATATAGTATTTCTGATACTTAAGGTGTGTGTATATTTCAGTTAAATAATTATAAATTTAGTTTTTCAATGCAATATGGTTTTCCTTGATACAAAGGAAATACTTGATACTAAGACCAGTGGCCCAAAACCAGCTTCCAAGGGAGTAAGTCACTGTCAGAGACTTCTGGGAATTCGGATCCATTTCCTTTCTTACAGAATTGAAGACCACAGCCACCATTCCTGGAGATGTTTGCCAAAGATTGCAATGATCAGTTTAACTAGGAGATAGGAGGAGCCCTGTGATCTGAACTGGGGATTTCAGGAAGTTGTGAGGATCACTTTTTGAATCCATGGGCACTAAATAAAAGGGCTGAGATACTGCTTGCTTGAAGATGTGCTCTGGAGAGGGGGGTGTCTTTGTGCTTCTCTGGCCTGCTGGTGGTCTACCACAGGAGGCCTACCTTAACATTCCAGAGCCTAGAAGCCAGAAAGACAGCAACATACAGGAAATTATTGTAAAGGGATAAGCAAATGGGGCTTAACAGAAGAAAATCAAATGCCCCTGTTCGTTATGATAACTTACAGAAGGGAATTAACAGACAGATGGAAGGAAGGAAGGAAGGAAGGAAGGAAGGAAGGAAGGAAGGAAGGAAGGAAGGAAGGAAGGAAGATAGAAAGGAAGAGAAACTGGCTTCTACAAACTATAGGTTTTCCTTTGCTGACTGAAAATGTTTTGCTTCAGTAAATTCCACTCAGGCTCAGTGCTGTTTCCTTTGGAAGGCTGTGCCCAATGCCTGGAGTTCACAATGATCCTAATCTTTGGGTCATTCTCTTGCCCTCTCCTGATTCCCTCAAGATAATGGCTGCTGATCACGATTTGCTCACAGGTGACTTCTGACAATCATTTCTGTTCTGTTATTACATATTTAAATGTTATTATAAGCCAATAAAATGCAATTGAAAAAAATTATTGATATATTCTGGGGCTATAGTTCACTGTTCGAGTGTGTGGCAAGCATGAGGCCCTGTGTTCAAATCTTAATGAATGCATGTACACACACACACACACACACACACACACACACACACACACACACACACACAAAATTAATTGTATGAAAAATGTCAAAGACTTTGATGAGCCTTAATAAAGAAGTGTCTAGGTCAGGTATTTATGAAGCAGCTAGGCAGATCAAGAGAGATTTCATATTGATAATTGTTTTCATGCACTTTTCCATCCTGGATCCACTTGACAGCTGAAACTGGATATGTAGATGCCTTGAACAAGTGATTTACACAAGAAAGACCGTATAGAATTGCCAGTAGTATCTTGGCAGCAAGAATTTGGCAGATAATATGAATTCACATTATTAGCAAAGGACTATGATGGACCATTTTAAATGGGTATTTGTGAGGCAGAAGATACTGAAGAAGGGTCCTAAAAATTGGAATTTGGAACATACATTGAAATCCAGGGTTTGTTGCTTACTAGGAAACTTTGGGAAACTAACAGTATAACTTATTTAACTCCTCTGGGAGCTCAAGCCGGCTCCCAAATATGGAATATTAAAGACACTGCTGGGGAAATGGTGGGGAGGAATTGATGCAGTATTGCATAAAAAAAGTGCCAGGCATAAGGCCCAGCATATGGAATCCCAGCTATCACTGTGCTTGCCTGAATGCCACTAATGACCCCATGTTTCACATGTATTTTTAATTAAAGATATGCTCTGTTATTTTTCGGATAATTATGATGAGGTCATTCAGGAAATAATAGCTGAGTATGCTATTTGTCAAATGCTAAGATGTGCTGGAAAATACATTTAAGAATAACTATACAGTTCTCTGCCCAATCTCAGACACTTTGGCATTATATGGATATTAAATTAGAAATTGCAAGGAATTGAATCATTTTTTATCTTGTCTCATAGCCAAGTGCTAAGTAGAAAGAAAAAAAAAGTCATATTAATGATGATGTATAGTATCTAGCTCTGAAGAGTGTTTTGAGAAGTATTCATTCATCCTCTTTTTAGCAAACATGCGTTTATTGGAATATTTCTGTATAGGAAATGGGATTAAAGTAGGTAGTGACAGCTATAAAATAATAACCACACAAAAATAAAACGTGCCGTGGAAGAACACAGAATAGATGTGTGATATTCCTAAATGCTTCCCCTAGACTTTACATAAATCTGAAGAGTTTGCCCATAGAACCCTTTAAGTAGGGTAAGCCCTTATACACTGATTACATTGTGTGTTGTGGGTATGAGCACAGACATCTAGTTAAACAAAGACTGGGATTCTGACTTTGCCACTTTATACCTGTTTGCCACTGGGACACTTGCTAAATCTACTGGGAATGTCAGCTGCTGGGCCAGCACTAAAAGGTGGCTGTAATTATGACAGGAATGAATTTGTTCATTGCTCAGACTGTGTAGCAAGAGTCAAAAGATGTCCCTCACACCACAGGCTGCACAGACACCTGGGACCTCCCCATGAACATTTATGGAGTTTGTGACTTGACCCCTGCGCTGTCAGTTTCAAGTAGCTGTCTTGTTTTGCCTTTTCCTATTGTTGGTTCTATGTTAGTGAAACAATTCTGTCCCTTGCGTCCATCAGGAAGCTGAACTCAATGAAAGACACCATTCCACTTCCAAAGAGAAGCTTTTGATGTTCTTATCTACTCTTTGCTTGCTCATTCTTGCTCTACTTGGGAAAGGGAGGAGTTTCTGATACTGAAAAGCATGTTTTTTATCCTTGGGTTGATACTCAGTAAGACATGCAAAATCTATTTCACAGAAACCTGTTCACTATACATCACCTCCTCTGAGTATCTCCTAAATATTTATTGAAAGTGGTTGAGCTAAAATTCCTTCTTTGGAGAACAGCCATATATTCCAGCACCAATTTAATACCTTACATTAGCGACAAAGTCAATGCCCAGTGAACATTTCTGATGGGTTTATCTTGCTGAGTGACTGACCTCAAAGGCCTCACATGTGTCCTAAACTGTATAAACTCCACTGAGTAAAACTAAGACTCCATTCCAGAGGGTAATTCATAAGGAAAAGTATCAAGTAGTTCATCTGTTGTTTGCTGAACAGCTGCAACATCATCTTACTAACATACATTTAGGCAGTTTGGGGAGAATACAAAGTGTATGGTGATAAAACCAAAATTACTTACTCAAAGAATTAAAAAAGGGATAGTAAATACCAAAATGCATGTGCCTAATAATTAGGAGAACAACAGAGGAGGTAGAAGAGGGGTGAGGGAAGGGGAGGAGAGGATTTTTACAAGAAAAAATTAAAAGCTATTTTATAACCTCCATCATCATTTCAGCTTTACTGGTTTAAAACTCC